>NW_006294875.1:1129343-1150703 GCF_000327345.1 Myotis davidii | reverse complement strand
TGCTCCAGGACACCCTTCAGGCCAAACCAGCCAGCACCCACCCATGCACCAGGCCTCTATCCTATATAGTAAAAGGGTAATATGCCTCCCAGCACCAGGATTAGTGGAGCTGCAAGGCCTCCGGCACCGGGATCAGCGTGACAGGAGGCAGTGCCCAAACCCCCTGATCGCCCTGCGGCTCTGTGTGTGACAGGGGGCGGTGGCCCAACTCCCGTATTGGCCCTACTCTGTGAGTGGCAGGGGGGAGCTCCTCCACCCCCTGATGGGCCCTGCTCTGAGCCCCACCAGGGGCTGCACCTAGGGATTGGGCCTGCCCTCTGCCACCCGGGAGCAGGCCTAAGCCAGCAGGTTGTTATCTCCCAAGGACCAATATCAATGCATTATTATTAACTAAAATTCAAAGTTTATTCAGATTTTCTGAGTTTTTACCTAATGGCCTTTTACTGGATACCAGGATTCCATATTACAGTTAATATCATGTTTCCTTAGGCTCCTCTTGGGTGTGACATTTTTTAGACTTTCCTTGTTTTTGATGACTTTGACAGGTTTAATGACTTTGACAACTCATAGAACGTGTGTATTCTAACCAATACATATCTATAATTATTTCTATATATCCATCATATCTATATCAAACTAAATATGAGTTTATACCAATGTCTCCAAGTAATCCATTACTACATGGATCATTCTAGCATGCTCTACTTGCTGATCTATAAATTTCCACTCCAACAGTGAAAAACCTGGCTCCCCACCATCTGCCATTCATTTATTTATTTATTCAATCCCAGTGGACATGTATAAAGATATTAGCTTTTATAAAATAAATTTTATAAAATAAATTTATTTCCATTATAAAACCAATACATGTTTAACCTAAAAAAATTGGAAAATTAGATATAAATTGGGGAAGAGCATCAAAAGTAGGACCCATCTCCCAAACATTTTTAGGGTTATTTCCTACCTCTCTGCCTTCTCACTGGCCCTTTAGACTAGCCAGATTCTCACCACACCCCCTAAAACTACTAGTGTCCATGTCTTAGGATTCTGCCTGTCTTCCCACGAATGGCCCTTAACTTCAGTCTCCACATCCATAAGTTGGCCTGCTCTGCAGTCTTTAGACTTGATGCTCTACTTGGCCTCCCTGGATTTGGTTTTAGCCACCGCAGGCCTATCCTTCACTTAGCCTCTTGAAAAAAGAAACTGATTTGTCTCAGACCTACTACATGGCTCCCAAATCCCAAGATTTAATATCAGCTTAGGTCCTGTTTCCAGTCTCTTTTCTAGTATAATGTTTTTGTTAGTTTTTCAGTTGTATTCACATTTTAGATATGATTTTTATTATTTTTATTGTTTAAAGTATTACAAATAGTAGTACATATGTCTCCCCTTTCCCCCCAATTGACCCTCTTCACATTATAACATAAGAATATTCCATGTCATGGAGTTTTCCTAATCATTTATTTTTCCTGTGTAAGTTTCAGCAACAGGATTTACCATGTTGGGTGTTTTTTTTGTTTGTTTGTTTTTGTTTTTTAAATTACATCCTATTAAACCCTGAGCAGTCCCAATTTTGGGCTATTATAAATTACCCTGAAATGAAACTTTTGTATCTTATAACTTCTCCTGTATTTAGGGCAAATAAAGTACATCAGAAAATATTTAGATTCATTCCCAGAAATTGAGTCAGTAAGTCACAGAGTATTTGAAATTTTCAGTGTACATTAGTACATTCTTTAAACATCTGTGGCATTAATTCAACTTATACTTAGTGCCAAAAGAGAAGTTCCCAGCCCTCCCACTCTCCAGCCCCATAGGACTGCCTTTAGGTATTCTTGAGAGAAACAGAAAGGACCTCAGATCTGAACCTGTGAAGCAATTCTTTGTGTTTTTGTTTGTTTGTTTGTTTATTATTATTATGAAATAAATCTAGATATACCACAGAAAATCAGGGCCTCAAAGCATTGTAATATCAATAGCTGGCATTTATTGAGGGATTCCTACGTGCCAGGCACTCTTCCAACAACTTTACCTATATTAAATAATTTAATTCTTACAGCACTAGAAAGTAGATATCTGGTGGTTTTCATTTATAGATGGAGATACTGAGGCATAGAGAAATTAAGTAACATACCCAACTAGGTTTGTATGTAGTAGAGGGTTTGTTTGTTCAGACAGGGTCTGAACTCAGGCAGTCTAATGCCAGAAGCCATTTTGTTGGTGCCCCCACTGTGGCTGTGTGAGATGAAAACTCTTAATAAGCAGTGGCCTCATTGCTATAGATCATTTCCCAATACAACATGATAAAGGGCACTCCCTTGTCAAATTTTATGTGTCCTTTTTAAAAAATTTTCCATTATAAAAAAAACCTATCTTATTAAAGAGGGTCAGAGAACACTATGAATAAAGGTCACTTTCTTTATTTACAAGCTTTCCAGAAGACAAATTTGCATTCCTGTTGATAAAAACTCTATCATAGATACAGGTGATGGTCCATGGTTTTAGCAAATAAGGAAGTATGGGGTGCCAAGCTGAGCTCAGCAATGGGAATCCAGGCTTTCCTTGCAATCTTTCCCCACTGCCTCAAGGGTGCCTAAAAGCAATCTTGAAAAAGGTATCTGATCTAGAAAATATATTCTTATTTATAAAGAAGATCAGTTCCTTATCATTTTTGCATATATCATCTAGGATTTGTCCTTGCTATGGAAGTAAGGGGTTTGGTTGCTATGGCTTTCAGTAGATAGAAAAATTAAGAGTTGATTTTTAAAATAGCCTCTGAAAAGCTTAAGATCCCCTCTACCATCCCTGCTATGATTAATTTGGCTTAGACCTTACTCCATAGTCCCCAAACCCCAAGATCCAACTCCAGTTTAGGTCTTATTATGATAACACTAGAATCTCAGTATGTACATGAACCCACTAACCATTTACTTCTCACTAGTGCCATGTTCAGTGCCAGGATTCTTGCTCAAGAGGTGGCCTTTTATAGCCTCACTCAGAGGCCTAAGCTTGCCAATCTTGAGCTAGGCCCTCAGAGTCAATGGATGAAGAAAGAGGTCCTATATAAGGCACACTTGTTTCTTAACCACCTCAGCCCAGAAGTGAAAAGTATATTTCCCCCACTCCCGTTTCACTTGTAATAAGCAGTCAAATGGCCACTCCCGTGGGCCTGGGAAATGGACTCCCTGGCTGGGCATCTGCTTTCCAGCCATAGCTCTACAACATGGAGAGCTATGTTGGTCAGGTAGTCATCACTGTCATGAGAACCTTGGCTGGAACAAGTTCCAATTTCTCAAAATGCTAACTGTAGTGGGAAAGGTGGCAGATGACGTTCTGTGGAAGGGTAGAGAACCAATCCCATGCTCTCTTTTGATATGGGTCACATGTTCCCAGCCTGTCACTGGCTACCAAAGTGAGGAGAGACCTATCTTTCCATGTATCAGCCATAGAGATCATGGGAGAAATCATGGTCCCACATGATTTGACCATAAAGTGAACACAAAATTCGAAAAGAAGATATAGTGTGGCATGTAAAACAAATACATAGAAGTGGGGATGTGAAATGGTTTATCCACAGGCACTGACTTAGTGAGCAACATAAAAACTTTCTAATATTTTAGAACAACAACAACAACAAAAACTAGATGCTTTCTAACCATGTGACCTTGTGTATAACACTTAACCATCCTGGGTCTTAGTCTATGCAAAAATAATGATGTTGGCCTAATTATTTCAAAAGTGTCTTCTCAATCGTTGTACTGTTGATATTTGGCTCTGTTGACTAATGAATTTGCCGACCACTGCATTAGGGTAATTGTGTGTATATGGAGTCTGAAAAAAAAAATGTCTTCTACGATCCTGTGACCTATGAAATATAGAATGTTAATGAGAATTTCCAGAGTCCTCAGAGAAGCCTCCTGTTATATATCTTGATCTAACTGGTAGTTACACAAATGTGTTTACCTTGTGAAAATTCATTGAGCTGTACACTTAGGATTTGTGCACTTGCCTTTATGTATGTTATTCTTTAATTTAAAAGTTTTACAAAGGATCAAAAATCCTGACACCCAGCCACCCCTCTTCAAATATGGAGCCAAACATAGTTTTCAAATTCTAAGAGTCATCAAAATGGCAGGGACCGGGGGAGACAGCCACAAAACCATGAATTGCTGATGAAGAGTTCCCCCACCAACACTGTTGCAGCTCCCATTAGGCCACCCATGCTGCCATTCTTGACTTTTCTTCTAGGTGTAATCACAAGATCAAGATTATCCTCACTTTTATTTAATCGCTCAGTTCTGCCATCCATAAAGCAAGGTAATAATAATGCCTACTTCTCAGTGTTTTGTGGAGATTAAATGTCAATACATGTAAAACACTTAGAATAGTGCCTCCTACATACTAACTTTTCAATAAATATTTGTCAAATTGATGGTAAAGAAAATGATTATTTTCACATGTGTTTTAGGCCCACAAGACCCAAAGCAATCAGATTGACTCTGTGACTTTCAAACAAAAGAGCCTAATTGTTTTAACTGTGTTTTTTTTAGTTCCAAAGTATGTGGATCGATATTAATTCTACTTTGGACTTTCCTCCACTCATAACTTTGCTTCCAAACTCAGTCCTGTGTTCTCCCTTGGGGCTGTCCTCTGAAATAGTTGATTGTCTAGTATCGTGACTACTAGTGGCTTCACCATCATATAAAGGCAACAAGTGGGCATTATAGGAACTAGAGAACTTGAGGCAAACTAGAGGCATAAGAATCAAGCAGTAAAGAAGGAAGACATGCTAGTTATATAGATGTGAGTTTGGAATGCCAAAATAATTTTTGAGAAGTTGTAAACTAGAAAATGTGTGCTCAGTTAATATAGTATTCTAATATATGTCCTCCTACACTGAAACCCTGACATCTTGAAGCCTGCCAAAATGTTACATTGCCAGGACCTTTGGGAGAAGATAATTGTCTTAGCCTGGGTTTCTCTAGAGGCCGACTCAGAAACAAGGACTTAAGTACATGTGGCTGATTTGAGAGTTGGTTGTAGGGTAGCAGGAAAGTGAAGCAAGGAAGGAAGGTGTCCAATGAAGAGTGTGGTATCAAGCCAATCATCATTGTGGGCAACTGGCATTCATTCCCCAATACCTCTGACCTGCCACATGAGAGGGCAGAGCAGGCTGTAGGGACCAGAAAAGGCAAAGAAATGTAGGCTCTGGCAACTGGTAGTCAGACTGGAAGGCACTAAAGTAGTAAGGACAAGAGGACACAGCAAAACCCTGACAGTGTTATAATAGCCCAGGCCTCCTTTGAAGATGTGGCTATGTCTGTACTTCTGAGGATCAAGATGACAAGCTGAAATTTGTCATTTTGCACATCATTTGGATTCAGACAAATGTGATGATTCTCCTAAAATGGTAATTGCTTTTTCCTGGAAATCAACACAGGTTTGTTTACATGCCACTTGTATGTTGCAGCACATAGCACATGCAGTTCTTGAACATCTTGAAAAAGCAGTACAAGGCCCCAGCATAAGTCTGTTCATAGTCCTGCCCAGAGGACACCAAATGGTATGTTATTTCCTGCTTTCAACTGCATGTCACCAACAAAGGAAACCTATATGCTGGAAGTGGTGCTCTTTGGAGATCTCACAGCAGGCTACAGATGTGAGATTTATGTCAGTGGAAGGTCTGGCATCCTTTCTGCAGTGTAGCAGTGCAATCAGGACTGAGAAGGTTGTTATTTTATTTTACATGCTATTGCTACCCATTTGGCTGGCTTACCCAGCATGCCCCAGATACCTATTTGAATGGGAAGTGTTCCATATTTGTAAGACAGACCATCTTGTGGAAATTGGTATTTTGTCACTACCCTGAACAGTGTGAAGTTAAGAAAATGGCTTGTGTGTCTCGTTTGTGTTATAGAATTCTAGTGTTTTTTTCTCCCTTTCTTTCTTATCAGCATTTTTCTCAGTGGAACTAAGAAAAGTCAAAAGGATCCTTTTTACCATTTTTCAGAACTATACAACATGAAAAATACAACCTTGTGTTACACCTTAATTATTGTTTGCAAAAAACTATGAGTAGTTTCCAGCCATGATTTCAATACATTACTAAAATTGCAATGTAGAAATCTGAAAGCTATCAAAAATCATTTTTGCTTTTGAGAATTTCTTCTTTTTATTTTGGAATATTGATATATTAAATAAAAGTGGTCCTTTGGCCAAGGCCCAATATAATGGTCTGATTTGCAATGTATTTGTAGGCATTTTTGAACTATCATGTTTTCAATTTTATTTTTATACAATAAATTTTGTTTATAGAACACTTGCCATATATAATATACATACATATTTAAAATGACAAAGAGCCAAAACTGGTTTGGCTCAGTGGATAGAGCGTCAGCCTGAGGACTGAAAGGTCCCAGGTTCGATTCCGGTCAAGGGCATGTACCTGGGTTGCGGGCACATCCCCAGTAGGAGATGTGCAGAAGGCAGCTGATCGATGTTTCTCTCTCATCGATGTTTCTAACTCTCTATCTTTCTCCCTTCCTCTCTGTAAAAAATCAATAAAATATATTTTTAAAAAATAAAAAAATAAATAAAATGACAAAGAGAAGCACTCAAAATTCCAACAAGTCTCATATAATTGCAGTGATGTAGTATAATATAAAGCAATAAAAATGCAATTTATCCCAAGGAAAAAATTGGCAGAATGCAAAGATTACTGTTTTCTGACCTTAATTTTCAAGCTACTGTCTGACATTTACATTGTATATCATTAAGAGCATACACACATACAGTATGTTGTCTTTTGGGAACTAATTTTATATTAATTATGTGTCTCTATGATTTGTTTGTATGATAGTATATTCATTTATATTAGTAATATCACATAGTTCATCTCCCCCCGCCCTGCCAGTCCCCCATCACAAAAATGGAAGTAAATCAGAGAAAAGAGAGATTTGAAGAGTTCTTCTGAAACATTCTTAAAAGAATCAACAGCAGCCCACTTCCAGCAATAAGACAGACTAAACTCATGAATAAGACCTCTCTCTTATTACTAACACACAGAAATGCTGGAGGGCGGAATTATCTGCAGAACTTAAATACATAAATGGGCTCAGACAATGATAAGAGGGGAATCCCCAATGCCAGACAGGAAGAAAGGAATTAAAGTCAGAGGAGTACAACTAAACAGGTAGCACAGGACCATGAAGATTTCACACCCAGGGTTATAATTCTTGTGTGGTACAGGAAAAGAGGCTCTAGACTTTGATGATGCAGGGGAGCAGGCATCTCAGACAGCTGTCCCATCCAGGTTCTGAAGGGAGCAGGCATCTCAGACAGCTGTCCCATCCATGTTCTGAAAAGGGGACTGAAATGCTTGCTCAGGGAACAACTCTGGCCCTGGAAAGTTATGAAGAAGCTAGTGTCTTGGCACTTGGGTGGAAAGACATCATCTGTAGGAAATGAAAACCCAGGACTTTACTTTGTTCAATGTAGAATTCAAATTCACATTACCTGTATGGCACAGAAAACCCAAGCCAAACTGCTAAAATAAAAATGCATCTAGAACTTTTGAAACCTCCAGAATTCCCAGCTAAAATAAACGCAAAAGCACTCTTTGGGTCAATTTTCACAGCTAGTAGCTCACAGGTCTTGGGGGGGGGGCGTGGCGGGGAACTGCTAAACAGAAATTCACATTAAAAGGTTATGAATGTATAAAATAATGCATCCATTGTGAGGGACAGTTAGAAAACTCAGAAAACAAGAAAATCAGCACCATAAATTGGATATAATAGAATCATCTTAAATGAGTGAGATCATGTGATATTTATCTTTCTCTGACTGGCTTATTTCGCTTAGCATGATCTCACTCATTTATGGAATATAATGAACAACATAAACTGATGAACAAAAGCAGATCCAGAGACAGAGAAACATTGATCAGGCTGTCAAACCTCAGAGGGAAGGTAGGGGAGGGTGGGGGTAAGGGGGAGAGATCAACTAAAGGACTAATATGCATGCATTTAAGCCTAACCAATGGACACAGACAACGGGGGGTGAGGGCATGAGTGGGGGAGATGAGGTGTAATGTGGGGATAAGGACACATATGTAATAACTTAATCAATAAATAAATTAAGAAAAGAAAAATATCCTCAGGTGAGGATTACCAAAAAAGAAAAGAAAACATCTCAATTTTTATGTTAATTACATATTAAAGTAACATTTTGGGATATATTGGGCTAATAAAATAAACCATTAAAACTAAAAAAAATAGAATCATCTTAAAGACACTATAAAATAACTCTATTTTGCCCTAACCGGTTTGGCTCAGTGGATAGAGCATCGGCCTGCAGACTCAAGGGTCCCAGGTTCGATTCTGGTCAAGGGCATGTACCTTGGTTCTGGGCACACACCCAGTAGGGAGTGTGCAGGAGGCAGCTGTTCGATGTTTCCAACTCTCTATCCCTCTCCCTTCCTCTCTGTAAAAAATAAAGAAAGAGAAACAACGATCAGACTGTCAATCCCCAGAGGGAAAGTAGGGGAGGGTGGGGGTAAGGGGAAGAGATCAACCAAAGAACTTGTATGCATACACATAAGCCAAACCAATGGACACAGTCAACAGGGGGATGAGAGCATGACTCTCCCTTCCTCTCTGTAAAAAATAAATAAAGAGAAACAACGATCAGACTGTCAATCCCCAGAGGGAAAGTAGGGGAGGGTGGGGGTAAGGGGAAGAGATCAACCAAAGAACTTGTATGCATACACATAAGCCAAACCAATGGACACAGTCAACAGGGGGATGAGAGCATGAGTGGGGGGAGGTTGGAGGTTAATGGGGGGATGAGGACACATTTGTAATACCTTAACCAATAAAGAAATTAAAGATTAAAATAACTCTATTTTAAATAGTTGAAGACATAAAAGAGAGAAGAGAAACCAAAATGAAAGCCAAAAATAATATGAAAAAAAGATCAAAGATTTAAATGCGAACCAAACAGTTCCTAATAATGAAAAATACAGTCATAGCCCTGGCCATTTTTCTCAGTGGTTAGAATTGGCTCATGGACCAAAAGGTCAGGGGTTTGATTCCTGGACAAAGGCACATACCTTAGTTGCAGGTTTGATCCCTGGTCCCAGCCTGAGGCATGAGCAGGAGACAATCAATCAATGTGTCTCTCTTGCATCAATCTCTCTCTCTCTCTCTTTCTCTCTCTCTCTCTCTCTCTCGCTCTCTCTCTCTCTCTCTCTCGCTCTCTCTCTCTCTCTCTCTCGCTCTCTCTCTCTCTCTCTCTCGCTCTCTCTCTCTCTCTCTCTCGCTCTCTCTCTCTCTCTCTCTGTCTCTCTCTCTCTCTCTCCCCTCTTCCTCCCTTTCACTCTGTCTAAAAATCAATGGGAAAAAATATCCTTGGGAAAGGATTTTTAAAAATTGAAAAATAGAGTCATAGAAAGAAATTAGTGCACAGGTTTAAAAGCAGTCTAGAGGACAAAGGTGAAGAGAAAATTAGTGAACTAGATAGTATATATGAAAAAATTACTCCAAATGCAGCACAGAGTAGGAGAGAGGGAGAGAGAGAAACACCAATGTGAGAGACACATTAACTGGTTACCTCCTGCACATGTTCCCCCAACCAGGGGTGGGGAGTGAATCCACAACCCAGTCACATGCTCTTGACTGGGAATCAAACCCGTGACCCTTCGGTGCACAGGCCAACGCTCTAACTACCAAGCAACACCAGTCAGGGCTGTGATGGTTAATTTTATGTGCCAACTTGACTGGGCTAAGGGATGCCCAGATTACTGGCAAACCTTATTTCTGGATGAGTCTGTGAAGGTGTTTGAATCTGTAGACCTAGTATAGATCTGCCCTCACCAATGTAGGTGGGCATTGTCCAATCCCTTGTGAGCCTGAATAGAACAAAAAGATGGAAGAAGCACAATTTGCTCTCTCTATTTGAGTTGAGACATCCATATTCTCCTACCCTCAGACATTGGTGCTCCTGGTTTCAGGCTTTTGGACTCAGACCCGGACTTAAACCATCAGGTTCTCGGGCCTTCAGACTCCAACTGAATTATACCACCAGCTTTCCTCCTGGTTCTCCAATTTGGAGCAGGCAGGGGGTAGAGCTTCTTAGCCTCTATAACTGCATGAACCAATTCTTATAATAAACGTTCTATCTATGTATCATCTATCTATCTTATTCTGTTTCTCTGAACAATCCTGACTAAAAGGGATTTTGGCACTCAGAGTGGTTCTAGAGGAATAGAATTTTAAGGATGAGTTTTCTGAATTGTTTCTGGGGTTTCTGTAATTGGCTCTCTAATCTGATTAGATTTAAAGATGCTAATGACTCTATTTCCGGTAGTAAAGAGAGTATATTTCCAAATTTCCAAATGTATATTTCCAAATTTCTCTCCATGGTAGCTATATCATTTTTCACTCTCACTAGCAATGTAGGATAGTGCCTGCTTCCCCACAAACTTACCTGCAGAATGCTTTGTTAAGTTTTTAAACTTTTGCCCAGTGGATGGATGAGAAATGTAGTCTCAGTGTAGTTTTCACTTATTATGAATGAAGTTGAGTATATCTTCTTTTTTTTTATTGCTTAAAGTATTACAAAGGGTATTACATATGTGTCCATTATTTTTCCCCCGCCCTAGACAGTCCCCTAGCCTCCCCTATCCCCCAGTGTCTTATGTCCATTGGTTATGCTTATATGCATGCTTTAAGAATCATTTGTTCATATTTTTCTGTGGACTATGTTTAGATTTTTCCATTTTTTAATTTGGCTTTTGGTCTTTTTCTTCTTGATCTTTAAGAGTTCTTAATATATGTGAGGGAGAATAGCCTTTTTAAACTGAATTTAAAATCAGACTCTTTTTAAACTGAAAAGGAAGACAAATACAGAAAACTAAGTAAGATAGTTTTATCTTTATATTTCTGCATGGAGGTTTAATGTGAACAGAGCTGTGGTGTACTACATATGGCTGAGGCTTCAGAACTTCAAATCAAGTGGGCTTTCCCCCTACACTTTCTGAACATGACACCAGCTGCTAATCTATGTAGCAAATTTGCCAAGCAGCTCCTCTCTCTTAAAAACAGGATGATGATATGATCTCAAAAAGAACACTTTTAAAGAAGACATATTGCTAGTTTTAGAATATATTAACCAGTGGCATTATTAGAGGATAGCTATCTAAGTATCCAAAAGCCAGGTGTTTCATAACTAATAACAACACTCTCTTGGCCCTCATTTGAAATTTGGGGGTATGTTTAAAGTAGAAAATAGCAATAGAAAAATGTGGAACCCAAACTACTGTCTCTAGATAAACATCTTGCAGCAATGATAACTTGAGAATGTTCTGAATTCAGCAAGTTTGAACGCTTTCATGCAGCATCTGCACAGGCATTCTCTTTGTTGGGAAATAAGGAGAGGCAAAGAAATCAGCCACTCTAGGGGAAGGCAGCTTGAGTCTTCACTTGAACCCTTGTGGTGGCCAAGCTATTCTCCAAGAAGAGAGCTCTTGGTGGGACAGGTACTGAAGAGATAGTTTCAAGTTCTGTTCTCAACCTTAGAAAGAGACAACACCTCTGAAGGCTGCTATGCCAGAGAGCCTTACAAGGGCTCAAGCAGGCTGCTTGAGCCACCTCTGTCTGTGAGTAAGAGGTAAGGGAAAGTCAGGGAAAATCCAGAGAGGGAATGGTGATGGCAATTTCAATGGAGTGGTGGACAAAACCTGATTGGGGTGGAATTAATAAAGGAGAACAAGTGAAGATGGCAAATATAGACAACTCATTATAGGAGTTTGGGGTTAAAGTGAGTAGAAAATTAGCACAGTAATTAGCATTAGATGTAGAGTTGAGGGAAGAGAGTGTGCTTTTAAAGTTTTGAGGATTTTTCAGTATGTTTGTAAGCTGGTACAGCTTTCTCCAGTACAGAGGAGGAAAGTGATGATAAAATTGCTGGGTTAAGTGCTAGAGCAGGCAGGTGGGTGGGACTAGTATCATGGGCTTGTGACCTGTACAGGTTCCCAGGGCCCACTCAGAAAGGCCCTGTGTTCAGTTTAATACTCTCTTGCCACAATCTTGAAATTCTTAACTGTTTTTCCTATTAAGTAAAGTCCAGTGGAACACAGGAGCTCGTGCCAGCTCAAGTCTCAGACCACACATAGTACTGCCTCTTCCCCACCTCCCTGGGATGGGTTCTTGGATACCTGCTTCCCGGCCCCTGGTGCCCCAAGCCTACTTGGCTTCCCCCAGTTCCTGCCTCACAAGCTCACAGCCCTCTTCTCAGGATGATGACTGGGTCCCATTTTGGGGGAGAGAAGGAGAGGCCCAATTTCTGCTGTCACCCTCCACTCCCAAGGTGGGGCCTGGATATACTAAGTCATATACTCTGAGAATTTTGGGGGCAAGCTGTGGTGGTGGCCATCTTGCCCCAAGGTTGGCATTGCTACAGTATGTCCAGGCAGTTTAATAAAGGCTGCATCTTAGAGAGGACAAGGCTCTCACCCACCCCCAATCCAGGTACCTAGTATGCCTTGGTACAAAGGCTTAAAGGTCTTTGAGGGTTGATCATCTGCCGTGGATTGGGGAAACACCCATGGAAAATCAGGCTCACTTCTTCAGAGCTCACCCCTACTCTGTGCAATGAGTCGGCATGGCAATTGGTAGGAAGGGGAGCCCAGCAGCCATCAGGTCCAAGTGTGTGTACTAAAATTTATGCTCATAATTTAAACCTTTAATTTTTTTCTTTACCCATAACAACATTAAATAGCAAATAAAAGACCCATGATAAATCAGGAGAGAGCCCTGCTCTCCCCTGTTAGGATTCTGTCTGTGGGAAAGGGTGGCCAAAAGAATAGGCATCCTTTCTTGAGTCAGGGCTAGCAGCCAGTTTCATGGACAGTTGACCTGTGCAGTCATGCAGGGCCCTGGCTTCAGAAAGGCACTATGCTTGGTTTAATGTTCTGCTGTTGGTATCATGAAATCCTTAATAATTTTTTTAAATAAAATACCCCACATTTTTATCCTGCACTGGGCCTCCTAAATTGTATAGCTGGTCCTGCAAGTGGGGATGGGAACCAATGCACAAGTGAAGGCTTGGCCTTGACAAAGAATAGGCAGTTCGTCCACAGTGAAGGTGGGGAAGGCAGAGTCACAGGTAGGTTGGTGGATGTGGTAGTGGGAACCTGATAGACTTCTCTCTGACTGCTTCTACCTTTCCAGTGGAATAAAAAATTGAGTAAGAGGGAGGGGGTGTTTGGTGTTTGAAGAAACAAGATAAGGTGTGAAATAGTAGTCTATGAGGGTGGGCTGACTGGGTCCTACCCAACATCTTGGATGATTCAAAGGCCCCTCAGAAGGTAATACATTTAGAAGATCTGGGAGGGTCAACTGGCCAAGAAGGACTTCCATTCCACCCAACAAACAAGTTGCGGAAACCTACCTTTACAACAATTGTTCAGTTTGAGGGAAGAGTTTCAAAAACAGGCCAACCCAACTAAGGTCGAAGCTGATTGAGCTGTTACAACAGTCCCCACCAGTCCGGAATGGGAACACATGACAGTCTGAATTTTAGGTAGCCAAAGAGAAAGCACTGAAATTGCTTTTATCCAGGATGTTAATGGTCTCCATATTGCCAGATTCCATGGTCATTCTTAGCCCTCATCCTACTTGACCCATCAGCAGTAGTGACACAGTTAACCGCCATTTCTTCCTTAAACTCTTTATTTGGTTTCTGAAACACCACCCTCTCTTGGTTTGCCTTTTTCCTTACTGATTACTCCTTCTCACTCTCCTTCCTTATACTTCCCTATTTTCCTGAACTCTAAGCTTTAACCAGTTAACTGGCATGTGTCCAAAACAGAAATCATCCCCACATGCCACGATATTTTGAATTTAATTTAAAAATAAATTTGCGATGAATATTATAAAATAAATATATTACTCACAATTTAGGTGTTCTTGAATATTTTCAGTTGAAAAGTCTCACGAAAAATGATTTTAAAGTTGGTTTATAGACGCTTATGGCAGACAAATAGTTAAAGAGCCCCCAGACTTGGTCTTCATGTCTCTTCTCATTCCCTCTCACTCCCTATGAGAGTTTATCCAAGCCCATGGCCCAAAATACCACTTGTATACTGATACTTCCGAAATTTATATCTCTAATTCAGACCTGTCTTCTAAACCCATACTGGTATATCCACCTGCCTACTGGACATCTTAATCAGGAGGACTAATACACATCTCAACATAACATGTATAAAATGGAACTATGATATCACTCACAAACCTTCTGCACTGCAGATTTCTCTCTCTCAGTCAACACCGAAAGCTCTGCCATTGCTGCCCCTCAAAAAGATGGATCCGTTTTCCACCACCCACCCCTCAAACCAACTTTCCACTGAGCCCACCCACTTCCTCCTTCAATCCTGATTGTCACAGCCTAGGTCATGTGTCTGTTTCCCAGCTGAAAAGGAGGCTGGGGAAATAAATTCTAAGTTTTAACTTGAGAAGGAAAATTCTCTAAACCTACAAATGGTTTTCAAAAGATGTTCAATAGTCACAGCTTACAATTTCCTCATATTTTGAGAGGAAATGTGAGTATAGACTGTAGAGTTTTCTAATGTTCACCTAATATTTTACACCTGAATATAATACTTCCAAACCAATAGCCCCTTTTTTAACCCCCTAGCAATTTGTCTTAGTTAAGTCTATCCAATAACATGATATTTATTGTCTTTTTTCATCAATCTAGGGGATATCTAATTAGATTACAGAATTCTAATGACAACGAGTATAAACAGGTTTGAGGAAAATTTGGCTCACTGTTTGCTAAATACACAATTCAATTACTGGGAACGGAAGTACTCTGGTATCTTAGAGAATAGCCCTCTAGCCCTGAACAGTTTCAGGCCCTGGGAATCAGTACCATGTTCAGTGGAGAGCATTGATTAATCAAGTGAGTCAAGTAAGCTGAGATGGGTTAGGAGAGCGTCTGTATGCTTTTATTATTATTATTATTATTATTATTATTACCCTCACTTTACTCATCACTATTACCATTATCATCATCATCATTATTATCATCATCATCATCATCATCATCACTATGTTGATGACTTTGCATTTAGTGTATATCTCTACTCCATTTTGACATTGAACACATTGGGCTCTTATGAGTCTCTTGCCCCCATACTCAGGGAAAAGCTGGTTCTTTTCTCTTTCAGAACCCTTTGATGATACATCATTTTGTTGCATCTTGGAGAAATAATTTGCACTTCCAGCCCAATTCTGAAACAAGGAGAAAATTATATATATATATAATTTGTCAGGTAACCAGTACACTTTTGAGAATGATAAAGAAGTCACTTATTAAAAAATAGAATGGGACAACAGGTATAAAAACTGAGATGTTGGTCTTGGTAAAGTGGAACATCCAATAACCCTGATACATAGATACTTGGGCAATGGAAATACCCAAAGCTCACAGAAAGGCTTGTTGGGATTGTCAACATGGTGATTTTTGCCTATTACATGTCTTAATGGGGGTGCAATGATTTTAGGGATTGAGATAAACCATTTTGGCTTTGCCCTAATCAGTTTGGCTCAGGGGATGGGGCATGGGCCTGTGGACTAAAGGGTCCCAGTTCAATTCCGGTCAAGGGCATGTACCTTGGTTGGGGGCACATCCCCAGTAGGGAGTGTGCAGGAGGCAGCTGAATCGATGTTTCTCTCTCATCGATGTTTCTAACTCTCTATCCCTCTCCCTTCCTCTCTGTAAAACATCAATAAATATATTTTTTAAAAGTTTTGGCTTTGGTGCAATAGCATTCCAGTAGGATAGACTCTATGATAGACACACAGGGATGATCCTATCCTTTATGTAAGATTCTCTCTCATATATGGGAAACCAACATCTGGTTCTGGTTCCAAACCACTGCGTTCTGGTATGTACGCAGACTGTGCCAGCTCCAAGAGTTGAAGGGTGATGGATACCACTTTGTTTATGTTTTAAAATGTCATACCCTGCACTTGTATTGTGTATTGTATAACTCCAAGATTGATGAGGTATACCTGCACCAATGGTTTGAATCTTCCCAGCCCAGGTGCCAGACTATGTGAATGAATGAGCTTTCAGATTATTTCAACCCCATCCATTTGCATCCATCTGAAAGGTCCCAGGCCAAAACCTGCCCAACCAAGCCAATCTCAAGTTCCTGACCCATAGAAATTGTGAGAAATAATAAATTGTTGTTATTGTTTGAAGCTACCAAGTTTATGGGTTATTTGCTAGCATTAATGAATAACTAGACAGGTACTCGTGTGCTGTCTCAACAGAATATCCAATAATCAATGGCTTTTATGAGTTGGAACTTCAAGGGAAAGCTCAGTGTTGAAGACAATAGTTTGGGGAGAATCTGAATATAATGGTTAAAAGGGCTAAGGATGAAACCAGAGGTCAACACATCAATGAAAAGGATCAAGGAGGGACCATCAGAGAGTTAAGCTTTGGTTTCCCAAACCCCACTTTCTCATGTCTCTCCTCTCATTGGGCATTGCTTCTGTGTCTTTGCTGCTTTCTCCTCATTTATCTGGCCTACTGTAAACTGTGGATGGAGTCCCAGGGCTCAGATCCAGGTTATACATATCACCTAGGCAATATTATCTAAACTCATGATGAAATACTATCCAGGTACTAATATCTCCTCACTTTAATTCTCCAGATCTAATCTGTCTTCCTAATACACATGTAGCCAATTGCCTACTCTACATCTCCACTTGGAAGCTTCCTAGAAATCTCAAACTCAACATATCCAACACCAAACTCCCAACTTTCCCTCCAAGCATGATCTTCTTTCAGTCTTCTCCATTTCTCTAGATAATGAATCTATCATTCAGATGGTTCAGGAAAAATTTGGTATCATGTCTGGATCCATCAATTTATTTCACATGTTTGATCCATAAGCAAATCCTTTTGGTACTACTTTCAAAATAAACACAGGAATGGCCACGTTCTCACCATTTCCACCACTCCCACCCCGTCTCTAGTCAAAGTCACTATTGACTCCCATCTGGTAGATGACAGTGAAGAAGAGATAATGGTGGTTAAAAGGGCTACAGCCAGAATATACTACTTCAAATCATGAGGTTTTTAATGTTTTTATTAAATTAAACTTTTTACTTAAGATAATTGTAGATTCTCATACAGTTAAAAAATAATACAGAGAGTCCTAGTGTTTCCCCCCAGTGGTAACACCTTGAAAAACTACAGTACAATATCACAGCAAGGATATAGACATTGATACATACTGTTAAGATGCAGAACTTTTCCATCCCCACACGGATCCCTTTTATAACCACATCTGCCTTTCTTCCACCCCATCCCTAACCACTGGAAACCATTACTCTGTTCTCCATTTCTAAAATTTTGTCATTTCAAAAATGTTATGTAAATATAATCATTCAGCTTGTGATTTGGGAGGTTGGCTTTTCTTTCCCTCAGCATAATACCCTGAAAATTCACCCAAAGTTGTGTGTGTGTGTGTGTGTGTGTGTGCGCATGTGTGTGTGTCAATAGTTCATTCCTTTTTATTGATAAGTAGTACCATAGCTTGTTTCACCACTCACCTGTGTAGGACATCTGGGTTGTTTTCAATAGTTTGGGGCTATTATGAATAAAGCATCTATGGGCATTTATGTACAGGTTTTTGTGTGAACATACATTTTCATTTTTCTGGGACAAATACCCACTAGTGCGATTGTTGAATCTTGTGATAGTTGCATGTTTCATTTTTAAAAATTATTGACAAACTACTATTTATTTTCCAAACTAGTACTATGTATTTTCCAAAGTAGCTGTGCCATTTTACATCCCCACCAATAATTTATTAATTCATCCAGTTTCTGTACATCCTTGTCAACATTTGGTATTGTCAGTATTTTTTATATTAGCTGTTCTGAAGGTATAGTGATATCTCATTGCATTTTCCTAGTGGTTCATGATATTGAGTACATTTTCTTGTGCTTATTTGCCATATATATATATATATATCCTCTTTATCAAAATGTCTGTTCATGTCTTTTGCCCATATTCTAATTGGATTGTTTATATTTTACTATTGAGTTTTGAGAGTTCTTTATATATTCTAGTTAGTTGTCCTTTGTAAATACGTGGTTTGCAAATATTTTCTCCCAGTCTGTAGCTTCCCTGTGCATCCTCCTACAGAATTTCCACAGAGCAAAAGTTCTTAATTTTGATAAAGTCTAATTTATCTGTTTTTCTTTTTATGGGTAATGGTTTTGGTGTCAAGTCTAAGAATTGCTTGCCCAGCTGTAGCAAATATCTTGTACTATGTTTTCTTTTTCTATAATATTTTATAGTTTTACATTCTGCATTTAAGTTTGTGATCCAGCACCAGTTCTTTAAAGGGCTATCCTTCTTTTGAATCGTTTTTGCACCTTTGTCAAAAATAATTTGGGCATATTTATGGGTCAATTTCTGGGTTCTCTATTATGTTCCATTGATCTATGTGTCTATCTTCCTGCCAACCACACTGTTCTGATTATGGTAATTATGTAGTAAGCATTAATTTAGGTAGAGTTCTTCCTCACACTTTCTTCTTCTTTTCCCAGAATGTTTTAGTTATTCTAGTTCATTTATTTTTTCATATATACTATATCGAAAAAATTTTGCTGGGATTTTAATAGGAATTGCATTAAACCCGTATATCAATTGGTGAACACTGACATTTTATCGATGTTGAATTTTTCAATCCGTGGGCATGGTATGTCACTCCATTTATGATGATTTCTTTCATCAGTGTTGTATAATTTTCAGCATACAAACCCCAAAAATGTTTTGTTAGATTTGCACATAAGCATTTTAGAAATTATGAATGGTATTGTATTTTTAATTTCAGTGTTCATATCTTCATTGCTAGTAAATAGAAATGTGAATGGCTTGCATGTTTATTTTGCATCCTGCACCTTGCTGAACTCACTTATTCATTCTAAGAGTATTTTGTAGGATTTTTTACATAGACAATCATGTCATCTGCAAATAGAGACAGTTTTATTTCTTTTTCTTTTCAAGCTCTGTGCCTTTTATATCTTTTACTTTTCTTATTACACTGGCTGGAACTTCCAGTACTATGTTGAATAAGAATAGTAATAGTAAACATTCTTACTTTCTTCCTGATTTTAAGGCGAAAGCAGTCAGGTTTTCATCATTAATATAATATTAGCTGTAGTTTTTTGCTGAATGCTTTTTATCAAGTTGAGGAAGTTCCCCTGTATTCTTAGTTCTGAGATTTTTCTTTTACTATGAATGTGTATTGAATTTTGACAAAGGCTTTTTCTGTATCATTGATATGATCATATGATTTTTTTTATTTTAGCCTATTTTATGGATTACATTGATTAATTTTTGCATTTGATCAAGCCTTGCATCCACAGAATAAGCCCTACTTAGTCACAGTGTATAATTCTTTTTGTATATTGGAAAAGTTATTTTCTAAGATATTGTTAAAGACTTTTGTATCTATATTTAGGAGAAATGTAATGTTTGGTACTGTCTTCGTCTGATTTGGTCCCAGAGTAATAATAGTTTAATAAAATGAACTCAGAAATTTCCCTCTTCTACTTTCTGGAATAGATCGCATAGTATTGGTGTTAACTCTTTTTTAAACATTTGGTAGGATTTTCCAATGAAACCATCTGGACCTAGAGATTTCATTTTAGGGAGTTTTTCAATTGTAGATTGAATTCCTTTAATGGTTTAGGACTATTCAAATTACTTATTTCTTATTGGGTGAGTTGTACAGTTTTCACTTTTTGAGGATTTGGGCCACTTCATATAAGTTGTCAAGTTTACGTGTGTAGAGTTTTCATAGCATTTCCTTATTATCCTTTTGGTGTCTGCAGAGGGTGTTGTGATAGTCCCTGTTTAATTCCTGATATTGGTAATTTGTGTCTTCACTCTTTTTCATTTATCAGTCTTGCTAGAGGTTTATCAATTTTATTGATTTTTTTTAAAAAGAAAGAAGCTTTCTGTTTCATTAATTTTTCTGTTATTTTTCGGTTGCCAATTTCATTTATTTTTGTTCTTATTATTTTCTTATTTCTTCTTGCTTTTTGTTCTTTCTTTTCTTCTAGGTTCTTAAGCTGGGTATTTGTATTATTGATTTGAGATTTTTTTTCTAACATTTCATGCTATAAATGTCTCTCAGTTTTATCTGGGTCTCACATATTTTGATATGTATATTTTAATTTTTATTCAGTTCAAAGTATTTTTTTTAATTTCCCTTGAGACTTCCTCTTTAATACATAGATTATTTAGAAGTGTGTTTTATTTCCAAATGTTTGGAGATTTTCCTGTTATCTTACAGTTATTTATTTCTAGTTTGGATGCTTTATGATTGGAGAACATACTCTGTGTCATTTTAATTCTTGTAAGTTAATTTAGGTTTGTTTTATGGATAGATATGATATATCTTGGAATATGATTCATGGGCCCTGGAAAATATGTATTCTTCTGTTGTTGTGTAAGATGTTGTATAAAAATGTATTAGATCCTATTGGTTGGTAGTGGTGTTGAGTCCTATATCCTTCCTGATTTCCTTTGTAGATAGATGTTCTATCAATTGTTGAGTGAAGGGTTTTATAGTCTCTAATTATCATTGTGGATTTTTATATTTCTCCTTTCAGTTGTGTCATTTTATTGCCTCACAGATTTTGCAGCTATGTCATTAGGTACATAGACATTTAAGATTTCGATGGTGCTTGGGGAGTTGACTCTTTTATTGTTATCTAATACCCCCTCTGTTTCTGGTAATTTTATTTGCTCTGAAGTTTACTTTATCTAATGTATTAATATAGTCACTTCTGCTTTATTTTGACTGTTTTCATTATATATATTTTCATTGTATTTAAAGTTAGTTTCTTATAGACACCATATAGTTGTGCTTTGGTTTTTAATCCACTGTGCAAATTTCTTTTTTTTAATTGCTGTATTTAGACCAGTTACATTTAATGTAATTATTGGTATATTAAGACTTAGGTTTACCATTTTATAATTTTGTCTTCTATTTGTTCTCCATGTTTATCATCTTTGTTTTATTTTTCCTGTTTTCTTATGAGTTACTTGAACAATTTTTTAGAATTCAATTTTGAGTTATCTGTAGTCTTTTTCAGTATATCACTGTATAGCTATTATATTAGTTACTCTAAGTATAGTAGTTACTCTAGGTATTACTATAGATAGATATAGATATAGATACAGATATAGATATTGATATGGATATGGATATGGATATGGATATGGATATGGATATAGATATACATATATATGTTATCA
>NW_006294875.1:1111379-1129127 GCF_000327345.1 Myotis davidii | reverse complement strand
CAGGGGCCCAGATGGGAGAGGGTGCAGGCTGGCCTGAGGGGACCCCCTTATGCATGAATTTCATGCACCTAGCCTGTAGTAGATATAGATACAGATGATATAGATGATATAGATATAGATATAGATATAGATATAGATATAGATATAGATATTGATATGGATATGGATATGGATATGGATATGGATATGGATATAGATATAGATATATATGTTATCACAGTCTACTAAACGTTTTACCAGTTCTATTGAAGTTCAAAACCTTACCTTCCTTTACCCTCATTAGCTTAAAAATTTTATCTGCATGTTCATCAGATAGTGTTAAATTTTTGCTGCAATCATGAAACATAATTTAGAAGACTTACGAAAAGGAAAATGTATTTCCTCATATTTTACTCTTTCTGTTGTTCTTCCTTCCTTCCTGATATTCAAAGACTCTTTTTCATTTCCTTTCTGTTTGAAGAACTTCCTTTGGCCATTCTTTTAAGGTACATCTGCTGGTGACTAATTCTCAGTGTTTCTTCATCTGAGAATTTCTTCATTCTTAAAGAATATTTTTGCTGCATATAAAACTCTGGTTTGACAGTTCTTTTTTCTTTCAGCACTTGAAAAATGGTGTTCTGCTTTAGTGTGGCCTCTATGGTTTCTAATGAGAAATCTGCTGTTATTTGAGTTGTTTCTTCCTATAGAAAATGTACTGTTGTTTTTTTCTCTCTCTGCGTTCACAGTTTATCTTTGACTTCAGTTTTCAGAAGTTTGACTATTATACAGCTTGTTGTGGATTTCTTGGACTTTTCCTATTTGGGGTTTGCTCAGTTTCTAGAATCTGTCAGTTTATGAATTTTACCAAAACTGTAAAATTTTCAGCCATTATTTATTTGAGCAGTTTTACAGTTGCATCCTCTTTTTATTCTTCTGGGCACTCTGATGAACTAGAGGTTAGATCTTCTGTTATAAACCCACAGTTCCTTCAGGTTCTGTTCATGTTTTTCAGTCTATTTTTTTGCCTTTGTTCAGATTGGGTAATTTTTATTGTTCTTTCATCAAGTTCCCTGGTTCTGTCCTCTATCCTCTTCATTCTGCTATTGAGTTCATCCATTGATTTGTTGTTGTTTTTTTAATTCGGGTTATTGTATTTTCAGTTCTACAGTTTTCATTTTGATTCTTCTTTACATCTTCTCTTTCTTTTCTGAGACTTCCTAACTCTT
This sequence comes from Myotis davidii, assembly GCF_000327345.1. Lineage (NCBI taxonomy): Eukaryota > Metazoa > Chordata > Mammalia > Chiroptera > Vespertilionidae > Myotis > Myotis davidii. Next base: position 1,127,922 of record NW_006294875.1, on the reverse strand, counting down.
TGCTGAGACTTGCTGCCTTTTCATTTGTTTCAAACATGTTTGTAATTGCTCACTGAAGCATTTTATATGGCTGCTTTTAGTCTTTGTCATATTCTAACATCTCTTGTATGTCAGTGTTGGCATCTATTGTTTTATGTCATTCAAATAGAGATTTTCCTGGTTCTTTGTATGATGAGCTATGTTTTTATTATTGAGACCTGGGCATTTCTGTTATGATACTCTGGCTCTTATTTAAACATTTAGCTGGTTTCTTCTGACACTGCTCTGGCAGGGAAATTAGGAGCATTACTTTGTTTTTGCCAGGTGAGTACAGAAGTTCAGGTTTCCCACTCAGCCTCTATTGAAATGTTATGGCAGTTAAAACTCTCCACGTAGCCTTCACTGACACCTGGGATGATTGCCTTGTTACCAGTGGGTGATGGTGAAAGTCCTGACTCTACTAGGCCTCTTCTGACATCATCCCAATAGGGAAGATGAGAGGGAGAGGTACCTCGTTACTGCTAGGTGGGGATGGGGATCCAGGCTTCCACATGGTCCCTTAACTCCATATTCAGCCTCTTGTGATATCACCCTGGTGAAAGGAGGGCCTTGTTATAGCCATACAATGCTGTAAGTGTAGACTACGGTTCTTTCTGTGGTGTTTGGCTTGATGAAAGTGATTATTTTCTAAAAGTTATATCTTGCTGTCCTGTCCCTTTCCTGGTACTTTGGCTGGAGAGAGCAGGATTTTGTTTGGGCTTCTTTGGTCTACACCTGTTTGTATTCATGGTTGTCAATGTCTTCAGCTCCAATTCTGCAACATATGAGGAAAAAGAAAAATTCAATGAATTCAGACTGCCTTCCTTGCTCCACCATTCAGAGTGTTCTTAAGTTTGTTTCATATATAATATCCAGGGTTTTTAATTGCACTTAGTGGGAGAAATAGAGAAAAGTATATCTACTCCATCATCCTGAAAGTGGAAGTTCCCCAGAAAGATCTTACATAAAGGTAGAGTAACAACTGTTTGGAGGGAGGACAGGTGAATAATGATGATAATCTCCATAAACTCCAGTAAAATAAACGCCATCTGCCTAAAAGAGCTTTAGGAAACAGAGCTTCACAGGAAAGCTAGATTGCAATTACCACTGGATGATGGAGGAGTGGCAGTGCACAGGCTACTTGTTATGGAAGAGGGCATCAGAGTTTCAATGGACACTGTGTAAATGATTGGGAAGTACAGGAAGAGCAAGGGAGCTGAAAAGCTGAGAAAAAATTCCTTGGCTGAGAGTATGAGAGAGTTATGACCTATGGGCTTTTATATGAGAGGTGACACAGGTTGACAAGCAAGATCAACTGCCTTAGAAGTCACAGATAAATTGGTGTGACATCAGAATACAATCACAGTACACTCTTGGCTTTTTCTTGTGTCTGGTAAATGGCACTTGCTACAATGTGGTGCAGGTAGGTAGGAACAGAAATGGTACCTGCAACATTTGGGCTTCATTTTCTCATAGGCACCACCTGCACAGATACAAATAATCTGAAATGAAAGGTTTAATTTCCAAAATGTTCTGGGAGAGTGATGGACCACTCAACTCAATCCCCACCCTGTAGTTTCTCATTCTAATAGGGTTCTCCAGCAAATCAGTATTAATCCTTTCTGTCTAGGCATTGTTTGGTATAAATTTTGGAAGATTTGAATATTGAGGTTGTCACTTTAAAATAAATTGTTGTTGCTCCTGCAACAACAACAACAACAATAATTTTATTGAGGGCTTATTAGATGCCATGTACTCTTCTAAGCGCTTGACATGTTGTGTCATTTAATCCTCATAAGTACGGTATAAGGTAGATACTAATTATTGTATTAGCTCCATTTTATGCATGAGAAAACTGGGGACGTGGCAAAGGACTTAGAAATATGTTCAAAACCTCGACTGAATTAAAAACTGGCATAGTCATCTTCTCTGTTACCACATTCATTATATGAGACTCACAAAGAATGTTTTCCAGTGCTTTCCCAGATAATTGCTACAATACAGCTCTTGTATTTATGTCAGTTGTTGGAATAAAAAGTAATGGGTACTAATCTCATTTGTTTCATCCCTGGCAAATCACTTGATCCATTATCCCTATTTTTTCTTCTTTAAAATTGGGGCATTCATACCAGGGCACCACCCCTCTAGCTACAGACAACAAAAGTAATAAGATTTTATTGCAAAACATTTTCAAAAAATGAATTTTTACTAAATTATTAGTCAACCCATAGGGAACTTGGTGGTAGCTAAAGAAGGAGAAAGGCAGGGAATGGGAGAAAAAAACAGAGGAAAAGAAGGGTTGCTTAGTGAGGTGAAACCCAGGAGAACAAAGGTGCAGGGACATTTTGAGAAGCCAGAGGTTTGTTTTGACCTGTACCCAACCCCTGTTGGCTCACATTGGGGCCTCACAGATGACTACATCAATGTTAAATAATGACTTGAGTCGTCAAAAGAGCTTCCCTGGTCTGTTTTCCAAGTGACTTGTCTTTCCTCTCCTTTCATCTACTTTTCCAAAAGTTCCCAAAAGATGGTTTTAAGGTTGGCTCATATTGATTTTGCTTCATGCAAAAATGTGCCAGAGCATCTCAGAGCAGAGTTACTGGCTGATGCTAGTGATTGGTGTGTGTGTGTGTGTGTGTGTGTGTGTGTGTGTGCGTGTGTGTGTCCTCAGAGTACAATTCTCTTGCCTGATGTAGAATCAGTGTCACATTGCATTTATCTTCACAGAGGCAAAAAAAGGAAGAAAATTTCAATGTGATCTTATTATAAACCATCTTTAAACATTGAAAATTCCCCCTTAGTGATGCACTTCCAGGGTAGGGCAAATTTGAATCTTTTTTGAGTCAAGACTATAAACAGAAAATTCCTCCTCCTGGGTTGAAGGCCACCATGTATCAACTTACTGCTTAAAAATCTGCAGATTCTCCCATTAAATTGACACAGATTCCAAGAATACTTGAGGATTGAGGATTTTCATGCTGTCACCTTTTAGGAATACTTGAATAATGGAAGACCAGATCCCAAATTCCATTTGTTTGCCTCTGTCTTCTTTTCCAAGAGGAATGCTGGCCCAAGCTTCTCATCAAAATTTAGCCCCCTGAGAAGCACTTTTTTCCTTACCATTATTTGGGTGATAAATGGGATATAAAATAGACTTTTAAACAATTTAAATAAATTAATAAGCTCGTACATGTCCTTTTCGTGTTCACCTCTTTCCTTCCTCTGCTCCACACCAAAGAATATATTGCAAACATATTAAAGTCCTAAAATAAGGTTTTCATTATGTCATGTCACTACTCAAACACATTCAATGACTCCCAGTTAAATTGAATTTGTTCTATACAATGAATCCCAGTTAAAATCCCAGGATAAATTCCAAAATTTTCAGACAGATTTTTAGATTTTTTTTCTCCCACTCTTCTGTTATATACTGCCCTCACTTCAGAATCCTCCTAAACATGTCTTCCACTTTTCCCAACCTTATTCCTCTTAACACCTCCTCATCTTAGCCCTTGACATTGCTTTTCTTTCTATATGTCTAAAATCCTTCAGAGAGGTGGTTCTCAAAAGTGTGGTCCCTGGACCAGCAGCATCAGCATCACCTGGGAACTTGTTAGAAATTCAAATGCTCAGGTTGTACCATAGACCTACTGAATCTGAATCTCTGGGGGACCCTGCAATCTCATTTTAACAGTCTAGTTATAGTCAAGTTTAAGAATACTTTTTTTGTTCAGATCTCACCTCTTCCTGAATATTTACCTGATCACCATGGCTTTGATCTCAGCTCCCCATGTTTGTCTGCTTCACTTGGCAATTGCCATATGTAGCTTTGTCTAGGGTTAACTACCTTTTAAGGAAGCCAGGGATGATTTCCCTCCCTTCTTCACTCCCTCTCTTCCTAGTCTAATACAGGCCCTAGCACAGACAGTCAGCAATTGTTGATTGAAGTTAGAAGGCTGAGCATAGTTCATAAGTTTTGGTAATACCTTTCTTTGAAGTCTGCAAGAAAGACCTAAACTTCCAAAACTTGATCTTTGGTTCCTCTGGCATGAACAGAGTAGTAGGTCAGATTTCTCATGACCCTGACTCTTCTAGCACTTCTTAAAGCTTAATAATCTTGAGACGATATAAATGATTGATACAGACCGTATGTTAACTACCAATGGTTAAAATGGATCCAGAAAACTTGTTGGCCCAATTTTGGCTACCTAGGACAAAAGGTGGGCCTGTTTTGGAGGGGACTCAAAAAGGTATATAATAACATATTTTAAATGCTCTCATTTATAATTTTTATTTTAAGTAATCTGATTAGAATTCATTATTTTATGTAATATGGCTGATACTAAGTTACTACTAGGGTGGGAAGATCATAAGCTCTTGCCATTTTTCCTATACTTTTGTGAGCTTGAGTTAATAGTAGAATCTTGATCTATTTTTTCTTTGTAGAGATTTTTAAAGTTACTTGCCAATTTTGAAAGTTATTAATTAAAACTGAATAACATAACTTATAATGTCATCTACCCAGGAACATGTAAACTGTAATACTTTGCAATGTGCTGAAAGGAATGATCACATGAGGGCTCTGATGTCAACTATTCCCAGTATGGAACATTCACTCCTCCAGGATATCTCAAAAAACATATAGGATGTATGAACTTCTCATACAGATTAAGGGAGGGCATTGGTGGCAATCTATCTATTAAGTAGCAATAAAACTGAACATATCTATCTGTTCATTTTCACATTTGATCCATACACCCAGTGTATTATCTCACTCACCCCTGGGTGTGATCAACGTATTTTGAAAACCACTGCTCTACAGAATATAAGTCCATGTCTAAATAGTCAAAGTCAAGAGGAGGATGGGGAACAATAAAGAATACACCATCTCACAGAGAATCACTTACCATTGGGGCAGAGGGGGTGTGGTAGTGTTGGCAATATTTCTCTGAATTGATGTTCATGAGTCCTTGAGTTCTTGAGTTCTGTGTCTGAAGGAAGAAAGTAGTTACATGCATTAAGTGTGCAGGCAGAGAAGGGTGAATAAATTGGAAATGAGGAAAAGAAAGTAGAAAGCAGGATTTCTAAAAATTGACTCTGGCCCTAGCCTGTTTGGCTCAGTGGACAGACCTGTGGACTGAAGGGTTGGGGGTTCGATTCTGATCAAGGGCATGTACCTCGGTTGCCGGCGACCGGGGCATGTATGGGACACAACCAATCGATGTATCTCTCTCACATCTATGTTTCTCTCTGTGTGTCTCTATCCATCCCTTCCACTCTCTCTAAAAAAGTAAAATTAAAAATTAAAATTGACTCTGGAAAAGCCAGTGATATAGATATCATTATATAGAGAGATCTAATAAAAGACTCAAACACATTTAATGAGAAAGTGGTTAACTTTTATCTGAAATCCTGTATAAACTATTAGGAACAAAGTTTTAGCTTATATGGGAGTGACCATAGGCAAATGAAAATCAAAGAAAAGTGACATATAAGAAATTTTTATGCCATAAAAGAATAAAAGGAAAGAAAATTTAAAAAAATAAAATAAAAGATTAAAAAAAGAGAAAATATATCTTTTGACTATGCTTCTTCAAGTGCATAAAATGTAGGCTTTACATGCTTTTGCTTTTTCATGTTCTACCCCTCACTTTTGAGTCTTCTTTTATTAACATAAATTTATTAACATAAATAGGACCTTATGTGATTCATTTTGCATTCTTTCTCCAGCATCAAATATTAGTTGTTATATATGCTTTTTGATTTGCAAGTATATAAGAATGATTTAAGCAAGTGCTACCTTTCACTGGTTTCGGTGTTCAAAGCCAACCCTTTACTCCCATAACTTCCTCATTCTCTTATCTCAAAGCTATTTCTAGAATACCAACTTCTTCAACGTTTTAATAAAAAAATAAAATTTTGATATATGTTGTTGATCATGTAAAAAAATTGTTATGAATAAATTCTAGAAGTCAGCAGCTTAAAGAAAGATATAGGAAAGGGCTTTACAAAGTTATACAAATGCCAATTATAATTTAATACTCTCCCTCTAGGATTAAGCACTTTCTTGGTTATTACCTTGAAATGAATTCATGAACATTACTTAAACCCCCTCCAAACAGGGTGATTAAGAGACAATTAATAGCAGATATTTAATACTAGTCAAATTTAATAACCATTTACTTCTTTGAAACTTTTTGTTTATTTGCCAGATAGGCAAAAGCTACTTGACTTTTTTTAATATATCTTCCAGCAAATGGTGTGTTTGGAGTTTGAAAGCAGCATCCTGGGAAACAGTGTGCTGTTACCATGGTCTTGGAATGTCATAATCCTGAATTCTGCAACCGTCCTACAGTCAAATGCCAAAACAATTTTGGGCAAGCAACCTAATGCTTCAGATCCTCTGGTTTCTAATCTCATCAGAAAACAAATGTAATAATAACCTCTCTCAGCTTCTTAACACTTTTTCTACCCTTGGCTTTAAGGCCCTTCTTAACAATCTTTCTAATCTCTCCTTTCACTTTGTTCACTCTCAGTGGCATAGCTAGTATATTTGACACCTGGAGCAGATCATTTTTTTAAATGTACTTTATTTCTATGCCAAAATTATTTTTCATATCAATCATATAATAATTGCAATGATCATTTTTTCAATTATTATTTAGTTTTAAAGAATTAAACATTTTAAAGAAATTTTTGTGTGGACAAGATGGTTTAGACCCATTTTCCCTGCTCCCCCCTGCTAAGTACAACTGTGAACTCTGGAAAGAACTTAAGAGGCCACCAAGGGAGTACTCTGAAAGGTAGGGAGAGGAAGGCAAGCTAGTTTGGGATCCCAGGACAGAAAGAATGACACAGCAGCAGGATGTCTTATATGCCTCCCCCCCCACACACCAAACAAAGAAGGCAACGCAGGCCTTGCAATCCCAGACCCCCAACTTAACAACACAGGTCTGTCCAGGTTGGCTCATTCCTCTACCAGATCAAGCAGTAGGCCCTCTGATAACACTAGGTGAGCCTGACAACACTGGCAAGGGGAATGGATCGGCTAAAGGAAGTTCTTTCCTCCCTTGCCAGACCTAAGACTCCCTTGCTGGAAGACACCGAGTGGCATATTGGTACTGGCAAGAGAGATTCTACCACACCCAAGAAGCTATCTTCCCTAGGAAACAATCTTCATCTCTATGGGCCATAGACATCAACTGGCCCTGCCTAGGGCAACCCCTTAGGCAGCACCACCAGAGACCAGTGAGAGTCCCAACAGCACCAGATAAACCAAGCACACCCCAAAATACTGCAAAGGCTCTGAAAAGTAAGTTATTATTCAAACCATACTCCATAAAAGTAGGTTAGGACCTGCATGCTAAACCTAAACAGGTGACTACCTGATAAAACAAAATACTTAAATCAGACCTAGAGTCTCACAGCATAATAGTACAAATATCCAGGATAAAATTGCAAAATCAAGAGCCAGGAAAATCACAACTTCAATGAAAAAAGGACAATTACCTGATGCCAACACAGTGATGAATCAGATGTTGGAGTTATCTGACAAGGACTTTAAAGTAACCATAACAAAAAAAAAAAACCCTTCAACAAGCAATAGCAAATTCTCTTGAAATAAATGAAAATATAGAAAATCTCAGAAAAGAAAATGAGCTATGAAAAAGGATGAAATGGAAATCTTCTAACCGAAAAATACCCCAAACTTTAATTATTTTTATTGATTTTATAGAGGAAGGGAGAGGGAGAAAAATAAATAATCAATGATGAGAGAGAATCATTAATCAGCTGCTTCTCACACGCCCCCCTACTAGGGATTAAACCCACAACCGAGGCATGCGCCCTGACCTGGAATGGAACTGTGACCTCCTGGCTCATAGGTTCATGCTCAACCACTGAGCCACACAGGCTGGGCTAACACCCCAAATTTTAAACCTGCTTGATGAACTCAATAGTTAAGCAACTTAATCAGCAGATAGAATCAATGAACTGTGATTATGTAAATAAAATGTATCCAATCAGAAAGAGACAGAAAATAGATTAGAAAAAAAATGAACAGGTTCTTGGGGTCTTGTGGAACAATAAGAAAAAAATCATATTATTAGCGTAGCAGAAGAAGAGAAAAAGATTGGGGCTAAAAAATATATTAGAAGAAATAATGATGTAAAATACCCCAAATTTAGCAAAAAAAAAAAAAAAAAAAAAAAAAACCCACACAGGTACATGAATCTGAGCAAACCCCAAACAGGACAAATGCAAAGAAATTCATACCAGCACATCATAGTTATACCTCTGAAAACTAAAGGCAAAGATAAAATCTTGAAATCAGCAAGAAAGAAATGATGCATTAATTATCAGGGAACATCAATTCTAATGACAGTGGATTTCTCATCTGAAACCACAGAGCACAAAAGGAAGTGGAACAATATTCTGCAAGTTCTGAAAAAACTGCCAACCCAGAGTATCCTTTAGGTGTAAAGGGAAATCAAGACATTCGCAGGTGAAGAAAAATTATGAGAATTTTTTGCTATCAGGCATACTCTTAAATATTGACTAAAGGAAGTTAGTTCTTCAAGCAGAAAGTAAGCTATAAAAAGAAGGAATCTTGAAGCATCAAGACAGAAGAATGGCTTGATTCTGGAATGCTGACAAGCACTGGTGAGGATGTGGTGCAACAGGAGCTCTCATTCATTGCTGGTGGGCATGCAAAATGGCACATTTACTTTGGAACAGTATTTGGCGGTTTCTTATAAAACTAAACATACTTTACCATAGGATTCAGCAATCATAATCCTTGGTATTTACTTGCACATAGATGTTAATAGCAGCTTTATCCATAATTGCCAAAAACTTACAAGCAACCAAGATGCCCTTCAGTAACTGAATGGATAAATAATTGCACATCCAGACAATGGAATATTATTTAGCACTACAAAGAAGTGACCTCTCAGGCCATGAAAAAACATAGAACAAACTTAAGTGCATATTACTAAGTGAAAGAAGCCAATCACTTCATGATTCCAATTATATAATATCCTGGAAAAGGCAAAACTATGGAGATAGTAAAAAGATCAGTGGTTGCCAAAAATTGGATGTCAGAGGAGGGATGAGTAGGTGTAGCACAGAGGATTTTTAGGGCAGTGAGAATACTCTGTATGATATTACAATGATGGATATGTGTCATACATTTGTCAAAATTTGTCGAATATGCAACACCAAGAGTGAAACCTAAGGTAAACTACAGGCTTTGGATAATTATGATGTGTTAACGTAGACACATAAACTGTAGCAAATGTAACACTTTGGTGATGCTGATCATGGTAGAGACTATGCACGTGTAGGGGCAAAGGGTAAATGGGACATCTCTGTACCTCTCTCCAAATTGAACCTAAAACTGCTCTAAAAAATAAAGTCTTTAAAAAATAAATCAGTGCAATATATCTATCAACAGCGTAAAAAGAAAATTTAAATAACCAATGTTAATTGATTCAGAAAATACATTTCACAAAATTCAATGCTCATTCATGATTTTAAAAACTCTCAGATTTTTTCTTCATTCTTATGATATCTTTGGCTATTTTTGGTCTTTTGTAATTCCATATGAATTTGAGGATTTTTTTTCTATTTCTGTGAAAAATGCCATTGGCATTGGATTTGTAGATTACTTTAGGTGGTATAAACATTTTAACAACATTCATTCTGCCAATTCAAGAACATAAGATAGCTTTCCACTTATTTCTATCTTCAATTTCTTTTCATCATTGTCTTATAGTTTTCAGTATACAGATCATTCACCTCCTTGGTTAAATTTTTTTCCTAAGTATTTTATTCTTTTTTATGCTATTGAAACTGGGATTTTTTTCTTATGTTTTCAGTTAGTTCATCATTGATGTATAGAAACACAACTGATTTTTGTATATTGATTTTGTATCTTGAAACTTTACTAAATTTGTTTATTCGTTCTAACAGTTGTATTGCGGTGGGTGTTTTTTTTTTCTTTTGTTTTTTTTTTTTTGGTGGATTCTTCAGGGTTTTCTTTTTTTTTAATATATTTTATTGATTTTTTACAGAGAGGAAGGGAGAGAGATAGAGAGCTAGAAACATCGATGAGAGAGAAACATCGATCAACTGCCTCCCGCACATCTCCTACTGGGGATGTGCCTGTAACCCAGGTACATGCCCTTGACCGGAATCGAACCTGGGACCTTTCAGTCCGCAGGCCGACGCTCTATCCACTGAGCCAAACCGGTTTTGGCCAGGGTTTTCTATATAGAGTACCATGTTATCTACAAACAGACAATTTCTTCATTTCAAATTTGGATGCATTTTATTTCTTTTTCTAGCCTAAATGCTCTAGCTAGGGCTTGTACTATGTTGAATAGAAGTGGTGAGGGCACCCTCATGTTTTTCTTAATCATTCACTGTTTTGTATTATATTAGCTGTACACTTGTCATATATGACCTTTATTAGGTTGAGGTACATTCTTTCTATACCTGATTTGTTGAGAGATTTTATCATGAAAGGATGTTGAATTTTGTCAAATACTTTTTCTACATCTATTGACATGGTCATATGGTTTTTATCCTTTATTCTGTTAATGTAGTGTATTACATTTATTGATTTCAGTATGTTGAGCCATCCTTGCATCCCAGGGATAAATGAAACCCAAATAGCAAAAAGACCCCAAATAGCCAAAGCAATCTTAAGCAAGAAGAATAAAGCTGGAGGCATGATACTTTCTGGTTTCAAACTGTATTTCTAAGCTGCAGTAATCAAAACAGTATGGTACCAGCATAAAAACACAAAGACCAATGTAACTTAAAGGAGAGCCCAGAAATAAATCCCACACATATACACACAACTAATCTCTGACAGGGGAACCAAGAATACACAATGGGAAAGGATAGTCTCTTGAAAAAAATGGTTCTGGGAAAACTGGATATGTAAAAGGATAAAATCTTACACCATATACACAAATTAACTCAAAAGAGACTAAAGACTTAAATGCAAGATATGAAACCATAAAACTCTTACAAGAAAACATAGGGATGAAGCTCCTTGACATTGGTCTTGGTAATGATTTTTTAGATGTACAACAAAACAAAAATAAACAAATGGGACTATATCAAACTAAAAAGTTTCTAGACAGCAAAAGAAACAACCAACAAAATGAAAGGGTAACCTATGGAATGGAAGAAAAATATTGTCAAACCATCCATCTAAGATGGTTTATAATACTAGAAGCCTGGTGCATGGATTCATGCACATTGAAAGGAAATTAATTAGAACGTCACCAGTGGGGCAGAACTGGGCAAGATGGGCCAGACACGCCCTAGAGCCAACCTCCCACGTCCCTCCCTGGCCGGCCACACCTGGGGTGGCGCCAGGCTCAAAAGAGCATCTGTCAAGTGAGTGGGGGGCCCTCTGGCAGGTGGGGTCGCTCGGCCTGGCCTGCGGGGATATATGTATATATTATCCAAAATATATGAGGACCTCATACAAGTCAATAGCAAAAAAACTAACAAACAAAAACAACCCAAAACACACACAAACAACCCAATTTTAAAATGGACATCCAAAACAGATATATAAATAACCAACAGGTATGTGCAAAGGTACACAACATCACTAATCATCAGAGAAATGCAAATCAAAACCACAGTGAGATAGCACCTCATACCTCTTAAGACAGATATTATAAAAAGGACAAGAGATAACAAATATTGAGCAGGTTATAGAGAAAAGGGCACCCTGTATGCTGTTGGTGAGAATGTGAATTGGTACAGAGATTATGAAAAACAGTATGGAGGTTCTTAAAAAAATTAAAAATGGAACTACCAGGTGATCCAGTAATCCCACTTCTGGGATTTATTTGTTGTTGTTATGACATACATTTATTTTGTTTTAAATAATAGACACATAAATAAAATGCAAACACTATGATTTAATTAATAAGTGAGTGAAAGTAATAAACTGATAATTCCTTTAAGTATGTAAATAGAAAACACAAACATAAAAATGTCCTGCCTCCACAGTTATCAGTGAAATATAGTTTAGTACAAAATGAGAAATATTTTGGCCTAGGCTGATGAGTATCCATAAGGCAAGTACTGCCAGAACTCATATTTAGAGTTATAAGTGGAACATCCTTTTTAAGATCAGATTGGCAACATGTAAATGTTTCTGCATCTGCCCCAGAAGTATTACAGCTGTCTATTTATTTTGAGAACTTATTAATGGGGAACATCAATATACACAATTGTAGAATTCTTTACAACAGCAGAATTTGGAAATAGCCCACACTTCCAACAGTAGAGGAAAAGCTAAGTTTTATGGTGATGGATCCACTTAATGAAACTGTTTATTGAACAATTGAAAATGTTTACTCTGATTATGTAACATTATTAGAATGCTATGGAAAATGCTTATCAATGGAAGTTATTAAGAGATAAAAGCAGGACTAAAATCATGGGTAATACTATATCACGTGGGTAAATGCTATAAAGAGAAAAACTTGAAGGGAACATAGAGATCATTGAAAGTGGTTATATCTGAATGTTTATCATGAAGATAAAATAACTTTTTACACTTATATTTAATTTTTAATGAAATTTAGTTATAATGAAAAATCTTTTTAAAGGAATAAATTATATGCACTCTACAGTATTTCCATTTTAACCGTGAATAAATTATAAAGCAATAATATTGTAATTTTCAAAAGGTCACCTCTATTTGCAAGTAAAATATTTGTTCTTAAAAGAAAAGCAATCACTATAAATCTCTAATGAGGACTCATCTAATAGAAGGGGTGAAAGAGATAATCCAGGATGATGGTGATCGGAATTTGTGCAATACTCCTGTCAAGTTTTGGGGCAGTTCCTTCAAGGCAGAACATCAGTGAATGAGAAACCAACTTTATCCATGCAGACTGCTATGTGAGCTTCAGAGATTGATGGGGACATTTTGGTGAGTGAGTTTAGGTGGTGGAACTACATTTCCAAAGGAAGACATGAGAGCTATGAAGAGAAACAGACCCAAAACCTTACTCCTAGGGCTGGGCCAATGTGGGGGAAGGTCATGAAGAGGACAACTGGAGAACACTATAGCTCGGTGGTTGAGTGATGCCTCAGGAACATGAGGAGCTGTAATGGGAGAGGCAAGCCTCACCTCAGATCCAACACACGGGTGGTCTGGCTCAGAAATTGGGCAGGAATCATCCTGGGAGTGAAGAGCATCAGGATTCCCCTGGGAGGAGCTGAGGTAGCAGGGGCTGACAGGAAGCAGTCTCATGAGAGGACTTGGATGTTGACCTGGCACAGGGAGGCCACAAATGCAAAGGACAGCAATAAAAACTGCTAGCCATCCTAGCAAGAGAGGTTTTACTCATGCTCTCTTTTTCTCCTTCTATAAAATTTTTCCAATCATAAATTTCTAAACAGACTCATAGATACGAGAACATTTTGACAATTGCCAGATGGGAAAGGGGTTGGGAGATGGGTTTAAAAGGTGAAGGGATTAAGAAGTACAGATTAGTTGTTACATAATAATCATGGGGATATAAAGTACAGCATAAGAAATATAGTAAAATTGCCGAAACCGGTTTGGCTCAGTGGATAGAGCGTCGGCCTGCGGACTGATGTATGGTGCCAGGTGGGTACTAGAAATATCAGTATATGATTATTTAAAGTATATGATTGTGTAAACACTATGCTGTATACCTGAAATTAATACAAAATAATATTGAATGTAAACTGTAATTGAAAATTTAAAATGATTTTAAATGGAAAAAATAAAATTTTATAACGGGAAATTATCTTAACTGCAAAAAAATGACATGATTTAAGTCCTATCGGTGTTATACATTGATGTCCTATTACAAAAGTGACCTTGCAACTCCTCCCACTTCTTATAATTGTAGTATGAGAAACCTTGTCAATAACATTGGAGAAACCTGCCATGCATGACTCAGGACAAAACTTGCCCATCACCCACACACTGAAGGTTTCGGGAACATGCAGTGCATTTTGTGACAGGGACCATTTGTGAAATTAACGACCACATTGCCCTTTGTTTATACACTGTGTACCCGCTAGATCAGATAGGGTGTATCTATGGGAGAGTTAAATATTTCCAGCAGCCGGTGGGCTTGATGGCTGAGAAAGTCCTCAGCAGCTCTTCTAAAAAACTGCAGAGATGGACTCTTGCCCTCATCACAGTGCCTGAAACGGGGGACTGTAGTTTTGGTGACTGGGGATATTCAGGGCCACTGCTTGTTGTCCCCTTTACATAGAGTGTCTCAGCAGCTATTTTTAATGATTGTTTTGGACAATATTCTCATTGTCACTCCAGGGCAACTTTGCCGATTTTTGCTTTCTTATTGGGAGATCAGTCTGGCTCCTTTGTGAATGAATTTTGAAGAAAGGTAAAAGTAACCCTGACGCCAGAAAGAGAACAGGACTTGACATGTGTAAAAGAGTGTGTGTGTGTTAGTGTGTGTGTGTGAGAGTGAAGGCTGGTGAGTGAGTGAGTGAGTGTGTGTGTGTGTGTGTGTGTGTGTGTGTACAGTTCTCCTGTCCACCCTCCTTTGAGGGGGGTCATCTCTGAGCCAGCCTATCCTTGGTCCTTGATGTGCCCATATTTCAACTGCACTCATGCCATAGGTGGCATTGTTATCCCATCTGGCAAAATAATTCAGCTCTCCCAAACCAAATCTGGGTCTATTTTCCACTTAACCAAAATCCACTGCCTTATTATTTCATGTCCCTGACTCCAAATCTCTTCCAGGCTATTATTTTTGTTTCTGGTCCTTTCTTGGTGACCTATATGGTTTCCACTCTGTCTCATGCAACCTGGCTTCTCACTTGGCTTGTGCAGGGCTTTCCATTGATTAAACAACCCTGATAGCCTCAGGTGACAGTCACATGGCTTCAACCCCAAACCCCTCTCTGTCCACATCTTCCCTCCACACAGAAAAGGAAAGTACATTTGAGGATTATAAGACTTGAATGAGATAAAGGATATTGAAGCTCCTTAGGAGTAAGAGACCCCGGATGTGAGGGGAGATCATTGTGAATTTAACCATGACTTATTGAGGGGCCCCTGCAGAGAGAACTAAGGTAGGTTCTGTGGGAGATGTACATCAAGGACTTACTTACAAGTCAAGTCAGAAAGACTAGACATGACATCAGGGGGAAGACGGCTGCTCCTGGTACGAGGGATCCAAGTCCACAGAGAGAAGCAGCTGGTTCAAAGCCACTCAGAGCAGTGAGAGAACAGGAAATAGAAAGAAATTCTCCTGACCTTGGACACAGGAATCAGCCTTTGTCAGAGGCAAGAGTGTGCCTCCAAGGCGCTGCTCAAATGAAAACTGCCAAGTGCAGTACCTTCCAGATTCAGTGCAACCACATGGTAGCTTAGATGATTTCGTTCCCTTGTCTTGAAAGTCAGATTAAAATATCAATTCCTGACCTACTTCCTCCTTTCACTTGTTTTTGTTAGATCTTTTGAATCCATAAAGTCCTCACCCCATCTGGGACTAACCCAAACCAAAGCAAAAGCAATCGTGCAACTTCATGTATGTCTTAGGATACTTTTAATTGCAAGCATTAGAGACCTGACTCAAAGAAACTTAATCTAGAAAGCAGTGTAATAGTTTATGTAACAGGAAGTACAAGTTCAGGTGGCTTTAGAAATGGTTGCTTGTTCTAGCAGTTCAATAACATCATCAGAGTTCCAGATTCTTTGCCTATTTTTGTTGTTCTGCCTTGAGAGCATCAGGTCTCTCCTAAGCCTGCTCCTGCCATCGTAGTTATCAACCATCCTGGTTTGCTTTGAATACCCAGTTTATGCCTTAGGCCCTTACATAATTAGTAATATCAACCCCTTTTACCCTCAGTAGTGCACCAGTTTATATGTTTATATAATCAAGTATATGGACACCTGCATCATGTTTTTACTGACAGTTCCAAATGGGGTTTCATTATCTTCTTGTTCATTGGGAGAGGGAGGGTGGCTCTCCTATAAAGAACTTACCCATGATACGCCCAGAAAATCTCTTCTCTGGTCTATTTGGTCCAAATTATAGCAGGAGGGATGCCATCTGTTGCAGATCAAATAGACCCCATACTAAAGCTAGGATTAAATTCTAAGGTATATGGCTTTGTAGGAAAGGGATGGATATCTGAACAACATTGTGGTTCCGTTAGGAAAGGGGAATGGGGAATGCAGAATGGGGCAGCCACAAGCAGAGCCCTTCACAATGAGCCTTTGACACTTTGACAATTTCTCACAATCCTTTGAAATCAAATGCTCTCCTGGCTGTAAGACTAGACAGAATTACAACTGGACTAAAAGAAACCAGTGCAGAGAAGGGCCAGTTCATATATAAAATCATGGCATAATACAGTTCACATTAGAAGTCTCCATTCTATCAAAATGATTAAAATCTTTCTCTTACCCCACAGGCTCTGAAAATTCCTTAGCTAAAAATTCCATCCTTAAATATAATAATTATGTTTTTCT
>NW_006294875.1:1106682-1111265 GCF_000327345.1 Myotis davidii | reverse complement strand
GTTCCTCTGAATGTTTTCCATTCTCGTTCCCTATGCCTAGGTTTGATTTCAGTCCTCTGTGTTTTAATTACCCTTTGCATTTTTTCCAGTATCAACCCTTTTTCATTGTGATTATGTGTTTAAATGTCCACCTGCATTCAGTCACTCAATCATCTAGTAAATATGATTGACCATTAAAATTTCTAATAAGAATTTCTATTTTAAATACATTATTCAGCTTCAGTAAAATATAGACCCCTTAAGAATTTTGTGAAAGCAATGGACCATTTCCCCCAAAGACATTCATACCCATGAGCACTAAATTGGCATTACATTTTCAAGGGTTCTAGGAACTCCTAGAGAAATTCACAATGATTCTCATGCAGATCAGATCAGATCACATCATGTTGGTATGGCCAAGGGTGATGGGCTCAGCCATCAACTTAAGTCACATATGTCTTCTGCAGAGCTCATCAATACCCACTGGTTCAGCTAACACCCAGGACTTAATGGCTTCCAAATCTAGGTCTCCAGCTTAGATTTTGAACTCCAGGCCTGTTCTTGCAAATGCCTATTGCACTTCTCTCTGTGACTACCCAAGATATACTTTCAACTCAAGATGTACTAACCAGCCTTAACCGGTTTGGCTCAGTGGATAGAGCGTCTGCCTGCGGACTGAAGGGTCCTAGGTTCAATTCCAGTCAAGGGCATGTACCTTGGTTGCTGGCACATCCCCAATAGAGGGTGTGCTGGAGGCAGTTGATTGATGTTTCTCATCAGTGCTTTGAACTCTCTATCCCTCTCCCTTCCTCTCTGTAAAAACCAATAATATATATATATATATATTTTTAAAAAAGATGTACTAACCAAAACTCCCTGGAGCACACATTGGTGGTGCACTACCCACATCCTTTGGATGCTACCATTTCTTTTCTTTTCTTTTTTAAATTGCTACCATTTCAACATGCTCCACAGATACCGAAGCTGCCAACCAGTATCCTTTCCCTATACCTGAAAAAGACTCTCTGCCAATACTGGGTGGCAGGTTGAAATTGCCAAAAAATCATCACCCCCTGAGTAGGACAATTCTGAAGTGAGTGTTTTGTATCATGTCCAAGAGTTTGTCTGTAAGATTAACCTCCACTTGCCCCTGGTAGTAATTGACCTTGATTACATACCCTCTATTGGCTGTCATCCTTCTGTTTCCCTTTCCCACACCCCTACCACTGTTTCCTTCACCTTACAAATCAACTTTCTGCACTTGAATCTTTGTTTCAGGATTGGCTTCTGGGGGAACCTATGACATTCATCATTTCCAACTACAAATCTAATTCTCTTCCCAGGGACCTGTATCTCACTGACCACACCCACACCCACCTTGTCATATGATTCAGAAAGCCAGATGTAAGTCACCGTATTTCCTCCATCATTATTCCTGTTGATCATATGTCCTGAGTACCACTTGAGTCAAGTTCGAACCCTTCATCTCTGTTGACACTGCCTTGATTCAACTGGGATCATTGCCACAGTCTCTCTCACCTGGTCTCCATGCTGCCAACCTTACCTCTCTCCTTTCAGCACTTCACACCCACCATCAGAGTGATCATTCCTCAACCCAAATCTTTCCTGGTCACTCACTCCCTTGCTTCAAGTCCTTCAATGACTCCCCACTGACTACAAAAAGCTCCTTTACAGGACACACCAGGGAATCTCAAATGACCTCTACCTTCCCCTGTCCCCACCCCCACCACAATTCTTCACAGACTACTCTAGCAGCCTCCCAAAATATTTGCAGCCTCCTTTGTATCCAAGCTTTGGTGCCTGCCATTCCCTTCACTTGTAATGGCTTTCCCTCACTTTAAAAAACTCTTGTTCATTTCTCAATGCTCAACTTTTGTCACCCTCCATGTGCAATCTTTTCTACTGCCCTCACACCATTCCCTACCCCTTCCAAGTACAGGGATAGGCCCCTCCTTTGGTGTTCATCTGAGCCATTTTTAACTCCTCATGTACCACATGGTGTCACATTGTACTATTAACACTTTATTTACTGGTCTGTGAGCTCCTTGGGGTCAACAACCCTTCATTAACCATCTCACTAATCACAGTCCTTAGCTCAGTGACTGCCATATAGCAGGTGCTTAAATGATGATTATTGGATAAATGAGTGAATGACCCATCTACATGACAAGTATGTTGAAAACTAGATTATGAGAAGATGCTATATTAGAGAAGCAGAATAGATATAAAAGAACCAGATCTGAAATAGAAAATTTCTTCAGTCCTAATTTAAAATCACAAAATATTAGAATTACATATCTCAAAAATCACCCTGAGCAACTCTGGAAATTTTGTTGTTGTTCGTTTCTTCTGTTGAGTATATCCTTTCTTACCTCCATTTTCTTAGTCATACTTTTAACTGTATGAACACAATTCTTCCATATTAATATCTTTATTCTGTCCCAAAACATCTCCTTTACCCCAATCCAGATCCTCTCTTCCTGTACTCCTCTTTTTCTCTTCTCTCTGCAAAGGCAGCCATTATGAAAATACAGAGGGGTGCCACTGTACATTTCTTTGGGAATGGGGTCCATGATACCTATTTATTATGCATTAATCTGAATCAATATAGTATTTCCTAAAAACATAAGCATTTCAAAGGGCAGAAAATATGAATCACAATTGCCAGTGAGGTTCAAACATGAACCCAGGGTTGTGATGAGGCCAACAAAAGAAATAAGCTAGTAATTGCTTTCCAGGATATCAATCCCTACCTTTTACACACATGCTCCTCAACACACACAAAACCTTTATGGATCTTTCATCCATGAACTTGCCCTATTATAATTGCCTAGCTATGTCTTTAGTTGTATTCAGGCTACATCCTGGTAACTGAGCCCTCACATACCTGATCAGAACAGTTATGAAATCCATAGAGGAAGTCTGTGGTTATTGAAGTGGTTGAAGACATTCACAGACAAATAACTCCATAAGTATCATTAGTTACTCACAGCTCATTTAAAACCCAAGAGCTTGGCCAGGCCTGTGTGGCTCAGTGATTAAACATTGACCCATGAACCAGAAGGTCACTGTTGGATTCTCAGTTAGGGCACATGCCTGGATTGTGGGCTCATTCCCAGTATCAGGAATGCAGGAAACAGCTAACCAATGATTCTCTCTCATCATTGATGTTCTATCTCTCTCCCTCTCCCTTCCTCTCTGAAATCAACAAAAACATATTTTGAAAAATAAATAATTAAAACCAAAGAGCTTGATTGAAAAAAAGTAGGAACTGGTCCTTTCTGCTGATGTTCATTATTATCAATTCTTAAACTTGCACTGTTTGTCTTTTTGCTCTTATATTGATTGGGCACTTCTTAATTTGATTCTTCTTTTTCATAAGAGGAAATTTAGTATTAAGAAATGATATCAATAGGGCTGACTTCTCTGTTAGGGGCAGTAGGCACAGTGCCTGAGGCTCACAAAGCTTTTAGGGGCCCATAGGAATGTTTTAATTTCATTTAAAATCAGAAGAAAAAGTGATCTTTTAGGTTGAAGAAAATGTTTTAATATATAATATTAATATATTTATCTTTACAACAATGCAATTAAAAAATGTAATTTTTACTTTTTTATGGAGGAAGGGGTCCACAAAGGAAAAGTGTGCACGAAAGTCATAGTGAGGCCCTTCTTTCTACCACATTATGCTCATAACACAACAAGGCTAGAATAGAGCCTTTTAAACACAAGTTAAGGTTCCCATATTAATTATAAACTTGCCAGGCTGCTCTCTATGTATTTCTGTTTGGCCATCCCACTTCTACAAGAGGTTAAGTCATGGTTACTACTCACAGCATTGGGACGGCTCTCTGCTCTGATTAAAGTCATTTCTGCTCTGCCATTCTCTCAAAAATCTTCATCCTGTTTTGATGAGCAGAAAAATAATCTTTACATCTTTAGGGATTAATTAAACCAATGTAGTTACTTCCTTTGCACTGTTAAAACATTTATAGTATTTGATTTTCTATTTTGTTTTAAAATGATCAATAGTAGTAATGATACTTATTATTTATATACTGGTTAGGGACCATCATCTCTGTAACTCCAGTTCTTAGCTCAGTGTCTGGCAAATACTAGGTGCTTAATAAATGTTAGATTAATAAATGAATTGCCTCTAAAGCAATTATGTGGAAATGAAATTATGTCCGTGGACTAATATTGTCTTTAATAATCTCACACCTTGTGAGGAGGGTCTTCGACATGTATCACAATTGGCATTTTAGAATGTCATCGCTGGACCCTTCCCACTTCTCCCACCTTTATCAGCCAGACACTTCCCCCCTCCTGGGCTCTGTTCTCTCTCCTCTCCATCCTGGGGTCTGGAATGGTCCCTAGCCTGCTGGGAGGTGACAGGGTCGTGCTCCACCGGCTTTCCCTGGCGTCCCACCCCCCACTCCCACCCAGAGCCCCGGAGCCTCTTCCTGCTACTAATCCGAGCCACCTACAGCCACGCCCTCCCCATGGGCTAGATCACCTGTCCCTCCTCCGCCATAGCCTCTTTGGGTACCCTTTCGCCCCCCTCCTGCTCCCCCTCCTCCGCCACC
>NW_006294875.1:1099534-1106373 GCF_000327345.1 Myotis davidii | reverse complement strand
ACTTGCCAGCGGGGCCAGGGAGGCGGCGCAGGCCAGCGGGGAGGGGGCCCCCGAAGTGGGTTTCTGGCCGCCACCATCGCTGGCACAGGACACAGAGGGTGGCGCACGGTGAACTCCGTGCCCAGGCACCGCACGGGGCTGCCTCTGGCTCTGCGGCTCTGCCCCAGCCCAGAAAACCGGCGCCTTCCAGGCCCTTCGAAAGATGGATTCTGTTGACGTATCTGGCGGCCCTGGCGAGCCGGGTGGAAAGTTGGGTTTTGCCAGATCGCGTTGGGCTCGCCTTTGTGACGCTTGGCCAGCCCCGCATCCTCCCGGAGCCGGGTGAGTGTGCATAGGCGCCCCGGGAGCCCTCTTGTCCCCCCAGTGCTCAGATTCGGGGTGGCCCACACTGGCTCGGGCTTTCTGCCACGTTAAGCATTGGGCAGTGTTCACGCTGCATTTTTTGCGTGTGCGTCTCCGTGGTGCCCTTTGCTGCGGAGGGAGTTGTTGCTTCTTGCCGCGTTGGCTTTTTCAGGGTCAGGTTTGTGCGCTGTGTGTTTGCTTGTTTGCTGTTTAAAGCCCGACTATTGTTCCGGATAAGCTCCGCCTGGGTGGGGAAATGGCATCCCACCACGGTTGCCGGCAAGGGGTAGAAATGTTGCCAAACAGCTGCTGCTTTGTGTTTCACTATCGGAAGTCGCTGGAGTAGGTTTGGGGCACGACGGATGGATGGAGAGAGGGATGGGGCGTGGAGAAAGAAGGTGGCTTTGGAGGAGCAAATTGTCACCCACCCCGTGGCATGAAGTCAGCCTCCTTTTCTGCCTGCCAAACTTTTATGAATATTCCTTTTGTGGCAAGGGGAAGCTTAATGAATTCAGCCCAGTTTTCCAGGGAAAAGCAACCGGGCTTTAACAATGGTTTGAGAACTTAATCAATGAGAAAGGCAGGGGGAGGTGGGGGTGGCGCTGACACCGTATCAGGGATGTGGCTATTCTTGCAGAGTCAGGTGGGAGAGAGGTAGGCAGGGCAGGGCGAAGCGCCGGGTGGCCGAGTTCTGGGAACTGTCCATAGCTCCTACCTGTGCCCACATGAGCCACCCTCCTTCGCATCCCCGCCCCACCATTTGCCCAGAACTCAGCGACTGGGCGTGAGCTGCGGCTTGCTGTGGTGCGCAGGCCGGCCCCCCTCATCTGGCGTTTTTAAGGATGTGTAAATATTTTGCTGAGGATAAGTGACATCAACAGAATGATATTCCGCAGAGGCCGGGTGTGCAGCGATGATAAATAGATACGGCCAAAGTTTTGATAACCGCGGATTTTCATGGCTTGCTCTGTTTCATTAGGGTCTTTGTTTTTGTTGGTTTAGCATTCTCTCTCATCCTCTGGTGTGATCCCTTTATTTAGCGGATTCTTGGAAGCTTCTCTTTGGAACAGAGAGAAAAGCAGCCAGCAGGAAGAAAACAATTTTTAGCCTTGCATGCATAGGGCAAGGTTTGCTGTGCCTTTTCCCAGAGAATATTTCTCACCGTATTCTGGATGCCTCTCTTCCTCCTTTTGAGTCATCAGAATCGTTCGTTGATTGACCAAGAGACTTCTGATAACTTTGAAAATGTGTAGTGATGTGTCTTTGTTGCAGTGGAGGGGTGGCAGTGTTGGAGGAAGATAGTCGGGAGGCTAGTGGGTGGGAGCCACTCACTAGAGCAGCATTATGCCCCCACCCAGTTTTGTCCTTAGCATTTCTTCTCAAAGGGAAAAATGGGGAGGGGGAGCTGTGCCACCTTCAGAAGCTGGGGGTGGGCTGGAAGGCACAGATTCATAAGCCTCGTGGCATCCCAATTCCTCTGCTCCTTAGAAGCCCAAAGAGGCCACCTACCCACCACCAGACCCCCCACCTCGCACACACACGCGCGCACACACAATATACTCTGAATGGGCACGTGTGTCTCATCCTGACAGGTGCCCACTAGAGGCAACCACAAGGTGCCAGGCACTATGAGCCAATTCAGACTGGAATTTAGGATACAGGCTGCTTTGGTACCAGCACCAATCAGCTATCTAGGGCGGGAGTCCTTTATAATGCAAAGAAACCCCAGGCTTCCAGCATTGAGGCTCAGCCCAGGAAAACCTGCCCATCTCAGGATTAAAAGAAAAAACAGCTTTCCAGGTGATGCCAGTTGCCAATGGGAAAACTTGATTGGTGGGTGGTTGGGTAATAACTGTAAAATAAAAAGTATTGTAGCCAGAAAACAGCCTCTGAGACAGGGCCTCTGAAAGGCAAGAAAGAAAAAGAAAAGGATGGGAGGTATGTGACCTGGTGCTGCTAGGAGTTCTATAGCACCTGGAAACAGATACAGCACTAGTTACAATGACCTCAAAACTGGATAGGACTAGCCTCCCTCAATCCATTGGACCCAGAATGGAGGTATTCTGAATGGGGAGATATTCACATACAGTGTGCTGTGACTCTCCAGTCAGAAAATATCAAGTTTCTGTTCTTTGGCTCCTTCCCTAATCTTAGATTTGAGGGAAGAGGGTAGTGGAGGGAAGTAAGTTGGGAAAAGAATTGACATTTGTTGTTGCACTGTCTGCCAAACACTGCACATGTGGGGATCCATGATGTGACAGAGGCATTATTTTACAGATAAAGAATCTGAGGTTCAGAGTAATTTTCTGTCAAATGTCTGATTCCAGGCTTTAGATGGGCAACATGTACCTCTACCCCTCCCCCAAATCTCTTATTTATTTATCCCACAGGCCAGAGTCCTCAGCCCCTACCCATTCACAATATATCGTACCTAAGGGCAAGGGGAGCCTACAAAATACCCAGCCCAGTCACCCAGGGTGTATGTGCCAAGTAGATGGACCCCAAAGAGTCCATAACTAATTAAGGTGGAAAGGCTGTGCCTTTCATCTTGGGATACCCAATACCCAGTTGTTGCTTAATAAGTGAGAGTTGAGTGACTAAATGCTGGAGCTGGTAGAGTGAATGGTGTTGGGGAGGGAGCTGTAAGTCACTATCAAAGGAAACCCAGCAGGGAGAAAACTTGAGCTTTGAATGTTTGGTTGGGGACTCTGAGTTCCTGGTGTTATGGCCCGAGTAGATAAAGCTGACAAGTCCACATAAGACAGGCATTCCCACGTTGTGGATGAGGAAACCGAGACTGAAACTGAGACCCATAGTGGGACCAGAGGGTGAGCAGGTTATTTTGATTCTTAACCGTCTTAGATAAATAAACTCTAAATAAAAATGAGTTGGGGTCTTGCTATGTAAATGCATTGTCAAAGTTAGTCCCTTATCCCCATTCCAACCAGATGGCAGTCTTAAACCCCTATAAATTTTGGAGTCATTGGGAGAACAGGGATTTGAATCCATATATGAGGTGCTTTTGACTCTGCTGCCTCCCTTATCAGAATCTGAGGGAGACCTCAGAGAATGAGGATCTAGAGAGGAGGAGGAGAGGCTAATTATACTCTCTTACACAAAAGCCTGTGTGGGATTCTGAACTAAGCTTGATTTAGAGGTTAGGGTGGCATCCTTACTGTAGAGTTGGCAGCTCTTGTCTTTGGAGAATGCCTCTGATTATCACTTCTCTCTCCTACCTAATTGTCTGCCCAGACACCCATCATCTCATTCTTTTCAGACTCAAGGTGTTTCCTTCATGGCTCACAATTTTTTTAAAATATATTTTTATTGATTTCAGAAAGGAAGGGAGAGGGTGAGAGAGACAGAAACATCAATGATGAGAGATAATCATGGATCGGCTGCCTCCTGCATGCCCCCTACAGGATATCAAGCCTGCAACCCAGGAATCATGTGACCTCCTGGTTCATAGATTGACACTCAACCACTGTGCCACACTGACCTGGTTCATGATTTTTAATGAGCCCTTGATTCTACCGCTCCCTGTGTTTTTTTTTTTTGTTGTTGTTGTTGTTGTTGTTTTTGTTGTTGTTAATCCTCTCCCAAGGATACTTTTTCCATTGATTTTTTTTTAGATAGTGGAAGAGAGGAAGGGAGGGGGAAAGAGAGAGATAAACATCATTGTGAGAGAAACATATCCATTAGTTGCCTCCCGCACGCACCCACAAATGCCCCAACCAGGACTGGGAACAAACCCACAATCCAGGTATGTGCCCTTGACTAGAATCAAACCTGAGACTCCTTGGTCCACAGGCTTATACTCTAACCACTGAGTATGCTAGCCAGGGCAACTCTCTTCTGTTCTAATGGCCACTGATGAGGAGGTGATTTTGGTGGCCATGTTAGTACTTCTGTATTTCCCACATGACCCTCCTTCTCTCTCTAGCCATGAATACACACACAAACACACATGCCTGCTCAGGCGCAGACAGACATAATTTGATCATGTTTCTGTATTTGCTTCACCAAATTATATTGCAAACCCAGAATTGTTATTGAAAAGACATACTTGACTTTGGTGATCTTCTGTCCCATCCTCTGTCTTAAATAGATTGGAAGAGCTAAGATGGAGACAGCTCAACCAGCAAATGCCTTGAATAATTACTATACTCATTATGCAGGTGTGGGCCCTGGGCCTTTCTTAAAAACCCACTTTAATCTTCACTTAGAGATAGGGCTGGGGCCACCTAGACATCAAAATCCTTAGTTACTATTTCTGTTGTAATTGTTTTCTTTCTAAAGATTTTTGAAAATTGATTTTTAGAGAGAGAAAGGTGGGGAGAGAATTATCAACACAAGAGTGAAACATCAATCAGCTGCCTCTTGCATGCCCCCTACCAGGGTTTGAGCCCGAAACCTAGACATGTACCCTGACCTGGAATCAAACCAGCAAACTTTCAGTGCGCAGAACATGATGCCAAATCAACTAAGCCATACCAGCCAGGGCTCTGCTGTAATTCTTAGGTGCAATAACCCTATAGTTCATCCTGCTCTCACCTGTCACTCTTCTTCCCACAGCTGGTTTAGTCTTTCAGCACAGCACTATCTAAACTTTCTATGGTGATGGAAATTTTCTATATCTGCACTGTCCCATACAGTAGACACTAGTCAGATGTGGCTATTGAGCAGTTGAAAGGATATATATAAAAGCCTAAGCGACTGTTCGACCATTCGACCAGTAGCTATGATGCTCACTGACCACCAGGGGGCAGATGCTCAATGCACAGGCATGGAAACATGGAACAGACTGATGAATCTCAGAGGGAAAGGAGGAGGAGAGAGGGCAGGAAGAGATTAACCAAAGATCTTACATGCATACTAGAGGTCCGGTGATCCGTGTACTGGTGGGGTCCCTTGGACTGGCCTGCAGTGATTGGGCCAAAATCGATTCTCTGACATCCCCCAAGGGGTCCCGGATTGCAAGAGGGCACAGGCCAGGCCAAGGGACCCCACTGGTGCATGAATCTGTGCACTGGGCCTCTAGTTTAGTATAAAAAAGCAATGCAGAGTAGCTTATTAATAACTAGAGGCCTGAGGCATGAAATTCATGCAAGGGCCTTAGGCCCTGCTGTGGCGGCAGCCTCCTCTGCCTCAGCTGCCTCTGCTGTGGTCCCCACCCGCCTGCCACCTTTACCACAGCCTCCGCCTGCTACTGCCACAGCCGGGGGCCTCTGCCCCTTCTGCCTCGGCTCCTGCCTGCTGTGGCTTTGTCTGGAAGGAAGGACATCCTGTCTAATTAGCATATTATACTTTTATTATTACAGATTCTTATATTGATTATATGGCGAAATGATACTTTGAATATATTGTTTAAATAAGCCACAGTATTAAACTTAATGTCATTTGTTTCTTTTAATTTTTTAAATATGCCTGCTGGAAACTTTAAAATTACATATATATTTCTACTACAGCACTGCTCCAGAGCAAACTAACTACCAAACTGTGCCTTCAGCCTCACGGTACCTCCAGATGTTTCAAGGGGAGCATAAACCCACTCCATTTCCATGGCAGATGGGAGACATGGGGTTGATCCAGTAGCCACAACAGCCTGTCATCAAATGACAGGGTCCCCATCAAGCCTACCTATGAGCATGTTTGCTCAGTCAAGTTCTGTTAGGAATGTGGGCTCCTGAAACTTAATGGAAATGAGAGAGCAAGGCGGGGGTAGGGGGCAGGCCTGGCTGGAAAAAAAGTAGCTCCTTTTTTTCTCCCAAGCCTCTGTCCTTGTCCATTGGAGAGTTGTCTCCTTCTTGAGCAACTGATTTCCTTGACACCTGATCTAGTAATATCCTTCCCAAAGATTCGTGCTTGGAGAATAGTGTCCCAAGTAGACACTTTAACACTGAGAGTGGGTTATTTGGGGCTGAGGCCAATCTCAAAAAAAGAGAAAGGAGAAAAGGGGACACACATAGCCATTTCCTGACAGCTTGATGAAAACAAGAGCATGGAAATAAATACAGTTTCTGTGAGAGAGACAGGATATATGCAAGGAAACCCAATTTCATATGTCGTGGTGCTGAAGATGAGGAAATCTGACCAAGGGACAGTTCGGGGGGATGGCAGCGACACTGTGGTCTTCCTGGGCCCTTCCCTGGGCCCTGGGTATGGCCCAAGTAGACAAAAAGAGCTATAAGAATGAACTTGAGGCTGTGGTGATTTATAGGTCAGGCGTCTGTGGCTGCCCCCACAGAGGACCCTTGGCTGACCTTCTTGAGATCCTCGGAAGGAGCCGGTTTTGTTTCCCATGGCAGACTGTTTACTGGAGCACAGGAAGAATCCGACATTCTGGCGAAAAATAATTCATTAACGGCCAGGGTATTACCAGTTTCCTGGAAAATCTCCTCCAGCTGCACTGTAGCAACTGTTCTTTTTCAGCAGCAGAATCAGGCCTTGCTGGCAGCCAAGACTGGGTGTGTTTGGGCGTTTTTGTTGTTGTTATT
>NW_006294875.1:1090545-1099474 GCF_000327345.1 Myotis davidii | reverse complement strand
TGTCCCAGGAGCTCTCTCTCTCTCTCTCTCTCTCTCTCTCTCTCTCTCTCTCTCTCTCTCTCTCTCACACACACACACACACACACACACACACACACACACACCAGGCAAAAAGTCTTGTCTTAGCGTCTTAGCTCTGTGGAATTCTTTGCTGACTATTAATTGGTACAGTGGGGCCAAGGTATGTGATTCATCATCCCAGTTTTGAGGGCATTTGGAAAGCCAGGCAAGCATAACCAAGAGAATGGTCTGCATGTTTTGCTCACTAAAGACTGATTGAATCTACAGTAAATAAAATAGAATGGTTCAGGAAGCTTTTTATGCTCTGGAAAAATCTGCTTTTAAAATAAAGGTTTTTGTCTGCTTGTTTTTGTTTTAATGCTTTGTGCTCAGAAACGTATGCCCAGCTAGCAAGAAATGGGAAAGAATGGCATTTCCTTGTTTTAGTTTTTTTTTTTTTTTTAACTTTAATTGCAGGTTAAGTAAGATGCAGTGTATTGATTTTGGTTTTGTATGGAACATAACTACGTAATCATTTCATTTTATGCTATATTAATTTCCATCCATTTAGACCTATGAAATATGCACCCTACCTACCCCCATCATTGTCAGAGTATTTTTTAATGTTCCTAGATTCAGACTGAAACCCTATTTCCTTTATTCTGAAAGGAGTAAACATGTCCTTAGTTGACATATATGTAAGCCAACCTTAGATTTCAAAGACAATGGGGTCTTCTGCCTTTGATAACTGCCACTGATAAGAATCTTAAATGCCATGCATACTTGGCTTTAGCTAGAGCACATTTTTTTCCACCTTGGCCTTGTTGGAAGATCTTTATTGTGGTGGGTGCTGTCCTGTGCATTTATTATAGGATGGTTAGCAGCATCCCTGACCTGTACCAACTAGATGCCAGTAGTATTAACCTCTACCCTAGTTGTGACAACCAGAAATGTCTCCAGACCTTGCCAAATGTCCCTTCTGGGACAAAATCATCCCTGGTTAAGAACCATTAATATAGACCAAGATTTAATAAGTAAGTTGTGTTTTTTGGAAAATTCAATTTGAAATAATAAAAGACACAATTTCCCCTCTGACTTTTATATATACAATTTATGGGGATGCTTAATTAACATTTGGAAGTGGGTCATTTGCCTGATTTAATTCTAAGGTTGGTAGAAGGATCTATAGGATTGTAAGAACACAGAGGTGTTTTTTGTTGTTGCTGTTGTTTTGTTTTTAAGACAGGCATTGAATAAGTCATAGGTAATTGAGGGGCATATTGTAATATGTAATGGCTTCTCTAGTTTTTCATAGAGAGAAAAGGTTTATTCCTCCCTAATTTCTTTTTCATATGAACTTGACTCCAGTTATGCTTTCAAAGCCACCAGGCATCTTCCTTCACCCCTCCCCCTTCCACACTGTCTTTTCTCCTGTAGCATCTTAACCCTAAACCAATTAATTTAGCCCCTTAGTGTACTTGGGAGAGCTCTACTCATAACACTGGAATAGATTCATTTCAAAATGTGGGAGTCCTCTACCCAGTACTAATTTTAGTACTTTTGAGAAAGAAAGTCAATGGTAGCTAAATGGAGCAGTTTTCAAAATGACTGGAAATTAAAATTCAGGTGGTCTCCACCACGCCTCCCGATTTTTGTCCCTCTTACACACATTCATTTCATCACAGCAATTCCCCTTAGGAAAGAGAATGTCAGCGAGGCTCCCTCAGGCACCTCAAACCTGTTAATGCCTGCAGTCAGCAGCAACAGATGAAATATTGTCATTGGACAAGCCTTCAGCCATCATCTTTCACATGGTCCCTTGAAAGTCTAGAAAGAAGGGACATGCATTCACAGGGAAGGTGTCATCGGGATGAACCCTGTCCTACCCATGTATGGAAATTGGATGGGTGCTTGGGGGACAGAGGGAGAACAGAGGTGGATCACTCATTACGCAGGACAGTGTCCTGGTGTCAGCCCTGCTCTGCCAGTCTTCAGAATGGGATGGGTGTTTAGGGACACTTGAGGGTATGGGCAGATGCTCAGCACAGACATGAGTGGGGGCCACTTCATTTTGCAGCCATCCAAGTTAGGTGAGGCTTTTTCTCAGAGTGTCTCAAAGAATTTGGAGTGTCATGTGTAGAGGAATTCCTTTGCAAGCTTAGCCAGTGAGAAAAGATGAAAAGGTGAGTGTGTAGGGGTTGCCAGGACATCATTGGCAAGGACTAGCTTCGCTTGAAGAGTAATTTGACCCTTGCTTATCATGGGGAAGGAAGAGGCAATGAGCTGGCAGACATCCACAGTGTACTGGGTCCAGGCAGATAAATAATTGATTTGCTGCATGTGACACTTGGTCATTCTAAGTTGCCAACCCTTTGCAGGCCAGGATTTGGATGATGTTTGCAACACTGGGAGAGGAAACGGGATCATAAATCTGGGCTTTGGAGGCCAGTTTGGTGGTACAGAGGCCACTGGGGCCACT
Source organism: Myotis davidii (assembly GCF_000327345.1). Classification (NCBI taxonomy): domain Eukaryota; kingdom Metazoa; phylum Chordata; class Mammalia; order Chiroptera; family Vespertilionidae; genus Myotis; species Myotis davidii. The sequence continues at coordinate 1,096,995 of NW_006294875.1, read as the reverse complement.
GCTGTGTGCTACAGAAACAAACAGACAGGTCGGCGTGGTATGTTGTTCCTCAAAATAATAGCAATGGAAATGGCTGTGAAAAACATTTAGACCCTTGTCATAAAAAGGCAACAATCTTCCTGCTATAGGGAAAAGCTAAATAAACTCTATTGCAGCTGTATTAAGTAGAAACAGATTTGAAAATTGGGTGTTTTTTTCCCTGAGACACTTATTTATAGCAGGTTGGGCAAAGGCTGCCACTATCTTTTGTGACTCTGGAAGTGTTTTCCAGATAGCCCTGGCTGTTTTTCTCTTTATTAAGCTTAGCTGAACTTGCCCTCACTTGGAAAGGTTCATAGAAATGGGTGTTATTTTTTTCCGATTACAATGGCCATTGATTGGCTTCAAATCAATGGATGGGAATGGATTGAGCCTGAGCTGATGAATTTCCTTTCACATTTTAGAAATAAGAAAAATGTCAAGGAAAACTCAAAGTAGAGGTGCTCTTTCTTTGACCATATACGTCAAAGCTTGAAAACTATGTGGAGACACATTTTCTATTAATTTTACGTTTACATTTTAAAAAATAATGCCCTCCTCTTTGCTAAAACTCTATAACGTTACCATTTCCTTTCCAACATCTAAACAATGTCCAGATACATTTCAGATTGAGCAATTAGCTCTGGCTGCAGTTTCTTTTTATGATAAAAAATTTCACTAACCCGCTAGGCTAAATATGAAATTATTGAATTTGAATATATCATTATGAGACCATTTGTTCTAGCATCCTTTGTAGCTTATCACTTGCATTTTAAGAAGGCTAGTAAAGACTGATTCTGCCCTGCCTTTTCATATTGGACACACCCACACCAGAAATCTCAGCTTTGTTTTTGCTCTTAGAAGCTGGGCAGTTGGATTTGGGATCATCAGGGCTGATTCTGACATTCTAAACCACACAGTGAACCATTTTTGGAATGTCACATAAACCATTGGACCCCACAGACCAGGCTTGCAGACTATTACCTGCATGGGACAAAATTTCTACTCATTCACAGTGAAATGGAAGAAAAATGAAAATGTAATTAGTTTTTTTAAGCTAAACCTTTTCCATTTTACAGAAATGCCCTTTTTCCTAAAATGTTCCTTTATAATTTTATTAGTGTTAAAGTCTCTTTTGTGAATAATTAAGATAGTACATGGCATTTGTAGCTTAACATCTTTTTTTTTTTTTGACAGTCAGAAGTTGTCTAACTCCTGTTGTAGCATCCATTTAAAAAAAATGTTACTCATTTTAAACATTAGAAAGTCTGGGATTCACCCAGGAGGCCTGAGTGGATTAGGAGGAGGAGCCTCTGTTATGATTCCTAAGCCTGAAAAACCAACCTGAGAGTCCTGTTCCAAGTCCCTAACCCTACTCTTCTGACCCATCACCCACAGAGAGCTGGCTTTGTCCAAAGCCTTTGTGAAGAATGGAATTTCTTCAACAAAGGACTTTGAAGAGGAAAATTGGCCTCTTGGACATAATGCCTGAGCATACAACCTCAGTGCTGGGAGTCTGGACACTATATCCCTGTCTTCTGATGTCAACTCTGCTGACAGTTTGCATAGGCTAGACCCCCACCCCTTCTTCCTGTCTTCAGCTCCTCCCACTGCCACTGTGAGTGTAGGCCCGCCCCAGCATGGCTCACTGGGCCTGGCTCCAGTCTTCTCACTGCTCCACCTGACTCCTATCCTTGCTCCTCCTCTCCCCTGCTATTCCTGTCACTATTACACTAAAGCAGTCACCCTAGCTCAAGAACACTCAGTGACTCCCTATTTCCTAATTAGTTAGAATAAAACACCACACACATAAAGCCCTCTTCCCATTATCCCTTTCATGACTGGCTTTCAGTAGGGAAGATGTCTCCGGGTTGTGCCATTGTTCTGGGCTGGATTTTGTTTGTTTTCTTATTTGGGGCCTGGAGGAGGTTTGCAAGAAAGTTACAAGATCTCTTTAGCATCTTTCTAGACGAAGAACACTGAAGTATTGACTCTAATGTAATGGACTATCCCAGGGACTATGACATTACTGGTGTTAAAAAAAGAGAGAAAGAAATACCACCCTCCCAAATGAGGCTCTCTGGCTTCACGAATCATAGCCTTATTACGAGTCTCTTACATATTGCTTCTGGATTAGGATACCACCTTCCTGGCCTGCCAGCAAATGGGTATTGCTTTGGAATGGCACTGCTGGCTTGTCCTGTTGAAAGTAAAGCCACCTACATAACCTCTGAAATGTGCAATTGGGATGTAGTGGAAGGAGTCCATCCTAGCCAATGCAAACTATCTATTTCATTAGGAAATGTCTCCAAATGTCTCCAATGGCTGCTCATAAAATCATAATAGCAGTAAATTACCTATTGTTTATCTAGCTCCGGCTGGATAAACAGTTATACCCAGTAATTTGCATTTATCATTTTATATCCAGCTCCAACAATCATACCAGATAGGTGGGCTCAGAGAGGGTTAGCAACTTATACCAGGTCACACTGATCATAGGAGGTAGAATTCTATACAGCCAAGTTCAATAGAACGCTCTGCAATGATAGAAATGTCCTATGCTGTCCAATATGGTAGCCACTAGCTATGAGTCTCTGTTGAGCATTAGAAATGTGACTAGTGTGATTAAGGCCTGACTTTAACATTTTATTTTAATTAATTTTATTTAGAAAATTATCTTAGTCATTTTATGTGTTCAGTGGCATTAGTACATTTACATTGCTGTGCCAGCATTACCACCATCTAGCTCTGAACTCCTCATCTTGTAAACTGACTCTCTGTCCATATTAAACAATAACCATGACCCCCTCCCCTCAGTCCCTGGCAACCACCCTTCTACTTTAGTTTTTTTTCTTTCTTTTAAAAAATTTCCCCTTTCTCCCACATCCCAGTCTCTGGTAATCTCCCTTCCACTCTCTGTTACTATGAGTTTGGCTTTTTAAAAATTCCACATTTAAGTGAGATTATGCTATATTTCTGTTTTTAAGTTTTAAATGTAAATTGCCACATGTCACTGGTACCATATTAGACAGCACAGCTCTAGAACATGTTTGCTTTCCTATGCCATTTTGCCCCTCTGATCCTTGCTTTATATGCCCTTCTCCTATAGCACCTATCAGCTTGGCATCTCTCATCTTCCCTCCTAGCCCAAACAGCTTCTAGATTTCTCAAAGGCCTGTAAACCAGTAGTTCTCAAGCTTTCAGTGTGCATGTTAAAATACAGATTCCTGGGACCCACCTCCAGAGCAGGTCTAGAGTGGGGCAAAAAAATTGGCATTTCTAACAATTCCCAGGTGCTGCTGGTGTTTCTGGTACTAGGACCTTTGGTTAACTGCTAATATACATGGGCTTAAGGACTGATTCCTTCATCTTCAAGTAGTGTGGTCTGGGGTTCAGTTGTTACCTCCTGGTACAAAGAGAGCAGTGATCACTGACTCACATAAGCTGGGAGAAGCTTCCTTTCTGCTACTGTCCTGAGACCTGGACAGTTCCACTTTTATTTGGGCCACAGTTAGATTTGGTCACTTCCTCGGAAATTGTTCTGGAATGACTTCATTTTAATTTGGGGCACCTTGAGAGGGGAAGGAGAGTTAGGTGGGGTGAAGGAGGAGGCAAGATCTCTAGGAATTGCCTGGCCACCCTGGTAATGTAGGACAAGCCCAGACATAGAGGCCCATTTGTTATTTAATCTGCTGTTCTCGGCAATTAATTGGTGGCCAAAAAATTAACTAGGAAAGAAAAAAAGTGAAGCCGATGAGGCAGGCAGATAAGGAAGGCGGGTCCCCCCCACCTATGTATCTTCACCCTAATTAAAGTCTTTGTCCATTTGGAGAGCACAGGCCAGATGCCCTGGGACAGGATTGGAGGCAAAGGGGTGTGAATGTCAAGGGGGGCAGGGCTTGGAAAGGGAATTGTCATGTTGGCCACCCTGACTTTTAATCTAGCTTTCATCAGTGCTGAAAATGTTGTTATTGTTTTTGTTTTTTTTTTTTAATGCAGGTGTTAAGAAGTAGCTGAGGTTACTCGTGAACACAGCTATTAGGTTGTTTTATGAATATTTGTAAAATGAAAGATTTATGCAGAATCATTTTTTTTCTTAAGTGTACACAAACTTGTGTTTTCTCCCACAGAACCCATGTCTTTTTGTTTCCTATCTCTACATGTTACTCTCTCTTTGTTTTGTTTTGTTTTGTTTTTTGAGAGTTGCAGTCATGTGTCTTTTTTTGTGGCTTGGTATCACACCAGCGTTCATTTTCCTGAGCCAGACAACACTTCCTAAGGTTCATTTTGATCACCATCTATAGCACCCTAGTCATACTTGGCCCCTGGCAGTGTGTTCTGTAGCACTTAGATGCAGACAATATAATATGTTTAATAAAAAAGTACACACACAAAAAATTTCCCCAGTTTGTCTGTTTCTAAAAGCAAGTCTTCAAAGGCATGAACTTGAGGCCTCATTCTGTCCCTATTAATCAGCAGTGAAATGTCACATTCTTGTGTTTACTTGCATCTTTCTACTTATCTCTGTGCCAGCCACCCATGATAGAGCTCAGCAAATCTTGAGTACACCAGTGGGGCCCCAGCTTTGTCCCTCTTGTCTCTGTCACCAGCCGTCATCAGAGAATGAAACCCACTTTCCTATAATCAACCCGACCCACTTTCAACTCCATCTCAGATATTTGGACACGAAGCTCTTCATCCCTCATCTGAACTTTCTTCAAATGGACACTTGCCATCTCTTTCTGTAGTTGTCAATGCCAAATGCCCTACCCCTTTTATCACTTCTGTGGATGGGATGAAGCACTGTAAGTTTCCCAAATTCATGATAGAGCCGAAGCACCTAGCCAGGAATTTAATATACTGTAGGTGCTCTCACTTAAACCTACAGTAATGTTTAGAAACAGCTATTAAGCCTTGATAAAGAACTTGTACTTTATCCTGAGGCCAGTGCCAATATCTGCTTTATGTGTTTGTTCCCCCCACACACACACACCCCAGTGGAGAATGAGCTAGGGTAGGAAGGGAAGAAGACCAAAACAGGCTTTGTTGCAATAATCCAGCAAGAGCAATGAACTTGAATTGAAGCAGCATAGTGGCTGCAGAAGGGGAGGCAAGTGATTGAATTCTGGAAGTACTGAGGAGAATGATTCTGTAGGACTTGATAATGACTAGTTGAGTAAATTATGACAACACCCTAAGGATGGGGGAATTGGATACCTGGGCCCCAATTTCCCTTTGCAGCCAGGGTTGGGGCAGACCCAAACTAGGTGAGTGGTCAGAAAATCTTGACGCTGCCTACATAATCATCTGAGCTCCAATTTCTGAAGAGAGTATGATGAAAACAATGAATGGGCCAGAAAATGGGGAGCGGGAGGTCCTGACAGACATAGTCAACAGCCAGGAGCACCTTCAGTCAGCAGCTTTAAATACATTTTCCAAATTCACATATTTTAAATAGGTCCGAATTTGTAAGCAGCAGGTGCATAGAGTAATCCTATTGTTTCAGGCCTTGACTCTGCCCAGCTGGAGGAGAGGGGTTTAGCTGGTGGGCTGCCACTAGGGTAACCAACTGTCCTGGCTTGCCTGAAATTGGGGATGTGGGACCCTGAGACATGGAACATTCAGCTTTAAAACCCAAACAGTCATGGGCAAACTGGGATGAGAAATGTCACCTACCTGCCAGGGGAGGTGTCACAACATGGACAGCTAAGCTGGTCAGGGCCCAAACAATGGAGACTCACTCAGTTTAGCCTGGGAACTCAGTATATTGATGCTACTGCAGAGCAGAAAGGGAGCTTTGGATGGAAAGAGAAAGAACATATCCCAAGCCCTTTCAGATAGCTTCTCTGGGTCTGAATGACCTGCTTTTCTTAAAATAAGGGTCTGAGAACTCCATTCTGCTTTCCTCCTGCTCATCTGAGGGAGTCACCTGCTGGAATCTGGGACCTGCAAGCCCTTAATGAGACATGGGAATATTTTAAACTGGGTCTTAGGTAAGCAAAGCAGTTTCTTTACACAATGTGTTCCTACATCCTTGAAACCATGGTTAGAAAGAGCAGCAAAATGCAGAATCATTTGTAGCAGTCATCCATTCAGATCTTAACTTGCAAAGCAACCATAGTCCTCCATTATTCATAATTCTTTGAAATGAAATGACAACTTTTTGTCTTCAAAAGCTTCCCTTCCCCACCCCTGCCCCAACTATTTCTCTTTCAAAATAAACCTCAGTAAGTAAGCAGGCAGCATGTTGTAAATGGTAGGACAGAGGAGCCCTGGAATAGCAAGTAAACTAAAAGGATTTTTCCTGTGAAGGCCTGGCCTAGCACAAACCTTCAGAAATGCAAATAGAAATGGAGGATGAGGTGAGACACTCATCTAATACCAGTGACACCAGTGACAGGAAACAGCATCAGACTATATTCGTGCAGCAGC
>NW_006294875.1:1084439-1090465 GCF_000327345.1 Myotis davidii | reverse complement strand
GAGGAGTTCCGTGCGGGGAAATAAAAGAGAAAGGGAAAAATAGAGGAAGATGTGAAAAAAGTAACAATGAAATTTCTCTGGCCATATGGATCAGATAGTGAAAGAGCAAGAAAGACCCCAAATGGGACTTGGGAATTTGGAAAGAGCCTCCAACTCCTACCATGAGTCCTAGAGTGAAAATGATCTTTGTCAGTTATCTGTGCCCATCTGCATCATGTTATGAGGAATGGATATTAGTTACAGCAAAATTGCCTATAATATATTCTTTCCCAAGCATAAAGGACATGGTGGGTAAAAGCTTAAATAATAGTACCAGCATTTTTAAAAGGCTTTGTATTTTACATATACTTCCAATAGGTCATAAGTTTTAAGCAGTGGGTAGATATGGTTTATTCCAGGGGTCCTCAAACTTTTTAAACAGGGGGGCAGTTCACTGTCCCTCAGACCGCCGTAGGGCCGGACTTAGTTTAAAAAAAACAAAAAACTATGGACAAATTCCTATGCACACTGCACATATCTTATTTTGAAGTAAAAATACAAAAAACGGGAACAAATACAATATTTGTATTTGCATGTGGCCCGCGGGCCGTAGTTTGAGGACCCCTGGTTTATTCTTTTCTTGGTAATGTTTGATTTTTAAAGCCAGCTATATGGATGGGAGAAATCCTAAAAATTATCCATCACAGATTTTTACTTTCCAATTTTTATCTAAAATCCTAACATACATACAGAAAAGTGCACATATTAGTAAGTGTACAGCTTGAAAAAAATCACAAACAGCACACTCATGTCACCAGAGCCTTGGTGGAGACAGAGGCCACACCAGCCCCCAGAACTCCCCCTGCTCATACCCTCTTCATTACCTCTCACCAACAGTAATCACTATCTTCCAATAGCATGGATTAGCTGTGCCTCACACAAGAATTATTCAGTGGTAGCTTTGTGTATGAGTACCACCCCCCCCCAAAAAAAAAAAAAGTCCTTGTAATTTTTTAGGGAGGAGAGCAGAGATTTTGTAATGGTTTCCTTTCCCTGACTGCTCTGAGTTAGGCCTGTTAAACAGGAAATTTCAGCTTGTGCAGGGTTTGGAGAAAGCTGGTCTCTGCTGCCCAGAACGATGCCCAGACTGTGGGCCAGTAGCCTACCCTAGGCACCACCCCTGCCAAAAGCAGCCACTGAGCTGGCCTTATCTACCCTATTAAAGCATTTGTTGGATCTTGCAAAGACACATGTCTGGAAGCATTGAAGACAGGGCAACACAATGGCCGAGAGTCCCCTGAAAGTATTGGCCTTCTGGAAAGGAAGGCTGGGTACCACCACCTAAAACAGCATATCCAACGTGCTCATTTCCCCTGAACTTCCAAATGAGAGCATTATTGATTAATATCACTTCCTCCTCTATTTATCGTATTTTTTTATGTGCTTTCTGCCCCTTTCCCATGTTGCTGCAGGAGGCAAACAGGACGAATGCAGGAATAAAGCTATGGAACATACATCATAATGTGTCTGAAGCAGCATCAGAAAAGGACTTATTTGTTCTCCTGCACTGTGTAGTGCCAAGTGATTGAATGCTCGCCAAGCTGTCAGTTTTATGAAACAAATTCTCTAACCTCCTTGGCCCAGAGCTTTGCTCAGTCTGAGATGGAAAAGAAATAACTTTTAATAGGAAACTCATTGCTAAAATCTAAGATAAGATTTCAGAGCTACCTGAGAATAAAATAAAATATTGAAGAAAGCAGTTGACAGGGGACTCTTAGAGAACCTTATTTCTCAGATCTTGGTTAACAAACTGTGTTAATAAAAATATTTAGAACTTTATGATGCATAATGCATTTTTATTTCTAGTGAGCTGGCCTGTTTGTACACACAGATGTTTCCTGTGGTCCTTCGATCACTTCTACTTTTCTGAAAGAATATTTCCATCAAGAAACAAAATCTTATGCTAAGAACCCTAAACCCCTCACAGACCCTGTTCATCTGAGTAAGGGTATTTCCATTTCTAGATTTATATTTGGTGGGGAGAGGGAGGTGGCAATCTTCTTTTATTCAAAAATACATAAAATAATTTTCATAAAAAGATAATACAATGCATCACTATATCAAAATGTTATTAGACAATTTTTCCTTGGCTTCTAAGTGAGACCTGGCCAACTCATCCAGGCACATTCATTGCTGAAGGGTTGGATGGCGTTTCAGTCTCCATTCTCACTGTCAAGGCTGCTGTGAGTAATGCCTGCCCTTTCATACAAGCATTAGGTGTGTTCCACTGGGTTTTACAGATTTTCCAAAGCATTGTTCTCACATAGCTGTGTTTCCTTTCCAGCACCAGGAACACTGTGGCAACACAGTTCACCAGCCTAGTTTCTCTGTCACTCTTAGGATCACGTGGAAATCAATTAAAAATAAAATCCTTGGGCCAGTGTGCTAAGGAAGAAAATGAGGTTTTACACATCAGCACTTAAAAAAAAAGAAAGAAAGAAAAAGATGAACCTGTCTTAATTGAAAAATGGCACAATGCCCTAATGAAAAATTAAGCTTCAGGATTCAGTCTCTAATATCTCAGTGATGAGTGTATATTTCCTCTTGTGGCTACCCCTGTGAGTAAATTCTGAAATAATCAGGCAATGTGCTGAAATAAGATATCACCCGGCGTGACTAGAGGAGCTAGGCATCACTCTGTCTGGCTGATTTGTCAGTTAATGCCTAAATGCCAGGACGGGAAGATCCTGGTTCTTTGGAGCTTTAGTTTCTTTAACATTTGAGTAAATTTTATTTCTCTATGATTATGAAAGTAATATAGAAAGGCAATAACAAGAGAATAAATATTATTTGCAGCCCTGCCACCCAAAGATCACCACTATCAATGTCCAGTTCATGTCTTTAAAAGTCTTTTTGTCTTATACATAGATCCTTTATCTTCTCCAGATTTGGAAAGTATATTCCACAACAGAATGTAATGTGCTTAAATTGAATCCCCCCTAAATTTCTAACATACATTTCTCTAATTGTCAACATCAAGAATGAAAAGGGCGTAGCTGACGTGGCTCAGTGGATTGAGCATCACCCCATGCACCATAGAAGTTGCTGGTTCAATTCCAGGTCAGGGCATGGTTGCGGGTTCAATACCCAGTGGGGAGCATGCAGGAGGTAGCTGATATGTGTTTCTCCATCATCAATGTTTCTATCTTTGCTCCCTTCCTCTCTTTCTAAAAAAATCAATAAAAATATTTAAAAAGATGTTTTCATTTTTTAAATGAATGAAAAGGTATTTATTTTGTTACTTCTCATGTGTGACAAAATTTTTGAGCATATTTACTCCCCATTCTGCCCTCCTCCCCCATCTTGCTCACTGCCATATCACCAGCACCTAGAATAGTGCCTGGAACCTACCATTGCTTAATAAATATTGAATGTTGAATAGATGTTGAATAGATGACTGGTGAGAGTCTATACTCACATCACTTCCAGGAATTAAGCATTGACTCCTGAAGCCAACCTCTTTCCCCCTTCCTGTGCTGCTTCTCCTGAGCAATCTGATTAAGCTGTAGGTCCCACCACTGTCTGCTGGAATTGCTTTCCCCTGATTTTCCATGTGGGGAGGCAGTGAATGGTGGCAGTGAAATGTGCCCAGTTTTAGAGGCAAACAGACCAGATTCCCAGGCCTGCAGATTACTACATAATGGGCAAGTATCTTAATATCTCTGGACCTCAGAAATGCCATCTGTAAAATGGGCAGTGGTGATACCTGCCTAGCAAGATGAGTGACAAGTATGTACAATGCCTGGTACACAGGAGGAATCCAAAAGCTGTAGCTACTAGTATTATTCCTGCTTCTCTTTCCAATGACAGCATAAATAGAGACCTTTGGGGTCCAGAGTGTAGCCTTTCTCTTTGCATTTCCAGTTGGTTGACCTAATGAGTGTAGGAGACTTTCTGATGAGTTACTTTATGCTTCTGTGCCAAGTAAATCAGAAATGGCAAATAATTAGTGGCCTTTCTAATATCCTGCACTTCCACTGCCATTGCATGTGCTTCCTCTGTAGCAAATGTCTTGTTGCATTGTAACTGCGTGTCCAGTAGCTGAGTCCCTTACTAGACAGTGAATGGGCCTTCCATCTTGATATCCTCAATGAGGATATCAAGATCTGCTTGATTTCAAGGTCCAGCTGCCTCTTGATTATCATTTAGGCAATTCTCAACATGGAACCAAACTATTGAATTTAATCTCTAACACTCTGACTCTATAATGTAAGCTTCTAACAGACACATAACTATTGGTTCTGCAAAGCACCTGCTTAAGGAAAGAAGTAATATTTCCTCTTAGTTCCTATGATTCAGTTCACGGATTCACTGGCTGGCATATAAGGCTCTTTAGAAGAGGAGGAGTGACAGTGTATGCACAGTAAAGCTTCTGTCTGCAATTTTTAGTATGAGATATATGTGTGTTGGCATCTCTTTCACACAGGATATGATGAGTTGGCATTTATTTTTGACAGCATCTCAAATCTTGTGAAAGTCAGAGCTGGGGGCTTGTGTTTTTTGGTAGTATCTCAGATGGTGGCAAGACAGCCTTAATAATAAAAGAGAGAGAGGGAGAGAGAGGGAGAGAGAGAGAGAGAGAGAGAGAGAGAGAGAGAGCGATTGAATTCTTCCCCAAAACTAAAAGTTCAGCAAAGAAGAGCTTTGGAACTTCCCAGAGCTTTGGCTTTTTGAAAATTGGACACAAATAAATACACAAACACAGTCTCTGGGGTGTGTGTTTCTTTCTCTAATTCACCATGGCAGCAATTGCTGTTAGTTCCTCAAACCTGTTTTGTTCATCTTCCCAGGAACCCAGCAAGCCTACATCTATCGGCTTCCCTTGCAGTCCGTGTGACTGAATTCTGAGCAATAGGATGTGAGTGGAAATTCAGTGTGTAGTTCTGATCCAATCGAAAAAGCTTTCCAAGTTTTCCTCCATGCTTTTTTCTCATCCACTGGCTTTCTGGGATGGGCAAAGCCCCAGGGCAGCCTTGAAAGATAACAGAGCCTCCTGTGCCTGAGGAGGATCATGCATGAAAGTGCTTGGTCTGGCCCTAGCTGGTTTGGCTCAGTGGATAGAGTATTGGCCTGAGGACTGAAGGATCCTGGGTTCCATTCCGGTCAAGGGCATATGCCTGGGCTGCATGCCCGATCCCCAGTAGAGGGCGTGCGGAAGGCAGCCAGTTGATGATTCTCTCTTATCATTGATGTTTCTCTCCCTCTCCCTTCCTCTCTGAAATCAATAAAAATATATTTTAAAAAATGGAAGTGTCTGGTCTGGAGCCCCCACCCTATGCTGTTACATAAACAAGAAATAAGCTTCCATTAGTGAGCCATTACAAGTGTGATTTCTAAAAAAACACACAAAAACAAATATGATTTCTTAGGCAGCCTATCCTACCTTAACTCAGTCATACTCCTCTGGTGTTTAAAAAAGTAGCTGACAGTTTTCAAAGGTCTTTTATGTGCCAGGAATCATTTAATAATCCTTTCAGTCAGCCTGCAAAGTTACCCTCATTTTACAGCTGTAGATGCTACTCCAAGTGAGAAGGAGGTGATTGTCTTGTCCACCATCATGGCCTGCAGAGTTGGCACAGAGCGTGGCATTGAGTAGGCTTTCAATGAGGCTGCCTCTTAGTATGTGTAATCCTTGACTTTAAAAAGAATGGATGGGGAATCAGTGATGCACCCTTAGAAGAAGATATTTTAGTCTCTAATCTTGTATTTCTTACTGGAAAACGTAACACATTAAAAAATAAAAACATTATAGAAACAGAATTTCCGGGAGAACCAAGATGGCGGCATAGGTTAACGCCGGAGTTTGCCGCCTCGAACAACCATTTCAAAAGTGAAACTAAAAGACGGAAGGGACATCACCCAGACCCACAGGAACGCTGGCTGAGTGGAAGTCCTACAACTAGGAGGAAAGAGTAACGTATACGGACACTCAGAGGAGGCGCAGTGCTGAAGTCAAATTCTGAGGTGCGGAGTGCGCGGAGCGGGCG
>NW_006294875.1:1082336-1083155 GCF_000327345.1 Myotis davidii | reverse complement strand
GTGGAGTGAGGGCGGGGATGGGGCGGGAACTGGGAGGAGGGGAGTAATGGGGGAAAAAAGAGGAACAAATGGAATAATCTGAACAATAAAGATTTAAATTAAAAAAAAAAAATAAAAATAAAAACATTATAGACATCCAGAACAAAGAAAGGAACAGCCATCTGTAATCTTATCAGAGAAAACTGGTACAAGCTCTTAATATATACACACATTCAACAAAAATTAGTTCACTCTGTGTATATAAAATCTATATTATCTCCTGCCACATGACTTTTTCAGTTAGTTTCTCCTTAATTTTCTTAGGCATTATTTCCATGTCAGGACATACCAATCTGGGTCATCCTTTGCAATGATTAGTAATAGGCTATGTAATGATCTGCAATAATTAACTAGTTCCCCCTTGGTTATCATTTAGAATGTTTTCAATCTTTACAACACAACAGAGCTGTGACAACCATGTTTCTGCTTCTCCTTTTGGGGTCGAATCCTAAGGGGGACATTATGAGGACACTGACATACTTCACTGTCTTTCACATGTGGAGACCTATTTTTATAGATTATTACTAGAGGCCTGGTGCACAAAAATTTGTGCACTCGGGGGTGGGGGGTCCCTCAGCCTGGCCTGTGCCCTCACGCAGTTTGGGACCCCTCGGGGGATGTCCACCTGCTGGCTTAGGCCCACTCCCCAGGGGATTGGCCCTAAGCTGGCAATCACACATCCCTCTGGCAGCCCAGCAGCCCTCAGGGGATGTCCACTTGCCAGCGGGGAGCAGACCTAAGCTGCAGTTGGACATCCTTAGCGCGGCTGAGGAGGCAGGC
>NW_006294875.1:1081210-1081820 GCF_000327345.1 Myotis davidii | reverse complement strand
AAGCAGGTATCTGGGATTTATTTATCTTCTATAATTGAAACTTTGTAGCCTGGAACGGAGCCCAGGGCTGGCCAGGGCAGGTGGGAAGCCTGGCTTCCTCCATCGCCGGGGGCAACCCAAGCCTCTTGATCGCTCCAGCTCCGTGGCCACCACCATCTTAGTTGGGTTAGTTTGCATACTCACTCCTGATTGTTTGGTGGGCGTGGCTTGTGGGGGTAGCAGAGTGATGGGGGGATGGGTAATTTGCATGTTTCTCTTTTATTGGTGTAGATAGAAGATCCAGATAGTCAACATATATTGAAACGGACTCAATGGGCTTAGTTCTTTAAGTTAAGATGACAAAGAACAGTGGAATAAAAGGTTTCTAGGTTATTGGAATGATGCATTTATGCTCCAAATCTATGACAAAGATTAACAGTGAGGAGGCACTGGCATTCCAATAGGATGAGGTGGCACCTTCATGCTGTTGGCTGGTTTCTCTGCAGCCTTCTGATAATGAGATCAGTTTTGTCTGGAAGATCAGGGCTGATCTGAACTCAAGGCAAGATGCTGTCCCTCACTAAGAAGTGAAGCAAGGCTTCCTTTCAGAGGAGGGGGCAGTGGGCAGTAG
>NW_006294875.1:1071610-1081119 GCF_000327345.1 Myotis davidii | reverse complement strand
ATTCACTCCTCAGAACCAGGCATAAATCTGATGTGCCCGGACAGCTTTCGGGGTGAACATACAGCTCCAGGCAGATGTCTTTGTCTGTGGGCACAGCTGTGTGCTCTCTGAGACATCCTGTCCATGAGGGATGTTCCTGGAACGATGGCGATGATGATAATGATGATGACAGTGGCTGTGGTTAGCAGCAGGAGGAGGAAGATGATCACCCAGACAGTACTGGAGCACTAAGAGCTGAATCTGCATGAAGGGCTGCCTCATGTGCGTGTGTGTGTGTGTGTGTGTGTGTGTGTGATGAACATCTGAGTTTGTGTGTGTATCTGTGTAGTGTGATGTGGTTTTTGTGTGAATGTGATGCTTATGTGTGGTATGTAATGAATGTGTGCAGTGCTCTGTGTGTATGTATGACTGTATGGGGATGTGTGCTGTGTCATACTGGTAGAGTTTGAGTGTACTCTGTGTGGATATGTTTGAAGGGGGCAGCAATTAAATCCACCAAGACACTCATGTGGTCTAACAAAGGCTCCATGCTGCTCACTTAGAGTTTTTCCTCCTGTTTTCTCTGTTTCCTGCAGCAAAAATGCCAGCCTCACTCAAGAGAATCTTCTAGGTATTTTTCTCACTCAGGAAGCCAAGATCTAGGGAAGCACTTACATCTCTGCTCTTCATGGTATTACCTGGAAGATACATAGAAAGGGAGGCAGTGTTCTCTAGAGCTGTCTTATTTTGTTTTATTATTCTTTAAAAAATATCATTCTGGCTTACCTTTTTATTGAGGTATATATAACAATACAGTTAAGTGCATGGAGTTCACAATTCTTAAGTGATGATGGATTTTTACATGTATACACACCCATGTAACCACCCCTCATAGCAAAATAGAATCAATTTCCAGCACCCTATAAAGCTCCCTTGAGCCCTGGCCAGGTAGCTCAATTGGTAAGAGCATAGTCCTGATATGCCAAGGTTATGGGTTCAATCCCCAGTCAGGGCACAGAGAAGAAGCAAGAACTACTGATAAATCAATAAAGCTCCCTTGAGCCCTTTTCCAGTCAACAACTCCCAAAGACAACCAAAATTCTGACTACTATCTCCATAGATTAATTTTGTCCCTTCTAGAATTTCATAGAGATGGAATCATGCAGTATATAGACTTTTGTGCCTGGCTGTTTTCACTTACACGGTGCTTTTAAGATCCACCCATGTTGCCCAGCCGGGTGTGGCTCAGCAGTTGAGTGTTGACCCAGGAACCAGGAGGTCACCAGTTCGATTCCTGGTCAGGGCATATGCCTGGGTTGTGGGCTCGATCCCCAGTGTGGGTTGTGTAGGAGGCAGCCAATCAATGATTCTCTCTCATCATTGATGTTTCTCTCTCTCTCCCTTTCTCTTCCTCTCTGAAATCAAATTCAATAAATTATTCTCTCTCATCATTGATGTTTTTTATCTCTCTCTCCCTTTCCCTTCCTCTCTGAAATCAATAATAATAATAATAATAATAATAATAATAATAATAAAAAGATCCATTCATGTTGCTGCCTGTATCAGCAGTTCATGTTTTTTATTGCAGTGTAGTATCTTATTGAATGGATGTATCTGAGTTTGTTTATCTGTTCTGCTATTGGACATCTGGGTGGATTCCAGTTTGGGGCTATTGCAAATATAGCTGCTAAGAACATTCTTCAGCATGTATTTCGGTGGAGATATATATATATTGCCTGTGATAGCATTTGACAAAGATAGAGCTTACAAAAATCAGATAACAACAAAGCCACCAACTTAGTCCATCAGGTTTCCTAAGAAGGATGAAGCAATTGACCTGCATGTGGCTTGTGTTGAATCTGACTACATCTCTGCATTTGAGAGAGAAGGGAGTATCACATTTGGTAGAGTAGCAAACTCTCTGGAACTCAGAGTTCTGCTGTGAAACAGACATCATCTATGAGGATTATATTTATGGAATCAGGGTTCCCAGTGTAAAAATTACTCCTTAGGGGGTTACTGGGAAGGGCCACTGGATGCTGCAGTCTCTATGGGCTATCATTTGGGTTCTAATGCCAAGATTTTCTCATTGGAAGCCCCTGTAGGGCTGGGTTCAAACAACTCCAAAAGATGCCCAATTTACTTTGAGGCAGCTCAGCCTATTGCCTGGCCCTGGTCACTAGGAGGGATTTCAGGGAATGAAGAGGAATGACCAGGCCTGCACCTGAACAGTGGTTGTTTTAAGATATTTTGGTGTCTGCATCACCCAGACCCTTGATCCTCTCTCTATAGAAGCCAGCGCCTATGTCCTTGGCACTCATCCCACCTACCTGTGAACTCACTGCAACCCCCTGCAGATCTTGGTAACAAGACTTCTGTGCTAGCCATGGGAGCATGCTTGGATCAGTGTTGGGCAAACAAGAGGTGCTGGAGTTAGTGTCCCCAGGGCAACCCCCAACCAATACTACAATACAATTAGGATATAGACCCCAGCATTTTCCCCACCCCACCCCAAGTCTAGATATCTCAGAGGTAAACTCCAAGAGGAAGTGATCTCTGACTGCCCACAGAAGCTAACTGTTTTTTAAAGCAACTTAGGATGTCTGCCTATCATTCCAGGTTCACATCCCACCTCTATCCCGACACCAGAGCAATCTCAAACCTCCCCCTATAAAACTATCTGTACTTGAGTCTTTGTTTTGAGGCCTTCTTTGTCAGGGGAATCCTAACTGGAGCCATGCCCCTCCCTAAGAAAAAATAATCTCTGTGAGAGTAAAACCACTAATACAAAAGAATATATGCACCCTTATGTTCATTGAAGCACTGTTAATAATGCCAAGATATGGAAGCAACCCAACTGCCCATCAATAGATAAAAAAGGTGTGGTACATAATACAATGGAATATTACTCAGCCATAAAAAAATCTTACTATTCACAACAGCATGGGTATATCTAGAGAGTATTATGCTAAGTGAAATAAGCCAAAGACAAAAACCATATGATTTCACCTCTATATGGAATCTAAAGAGAAAAAAAATGCACAAACAAAATAAAAACAGACTCATAGATAACAGAGAACAGACTGATGGTTTCCAGAAGGGAGGGGCATTGGGGGACTGGGTGAAAAAGGTGAAAATATTGAGAAGTACAGATTGGTAGTTACAAAATATTCATGGGGATGTATTTAAAATATAGCATAGGGAATATCTACACTAATAAGAGAAAGAAGCAAATTTACCATACCTTTGTGACACCCACCAGCCAGTCAGGCATGGGTATGCAAATTAACCCAACAAAGATGGCAGGTTTATTTGCATACTCAGGCACCAAGTGGCCGGGGGCAGGGCTGGATGCTTAAATCATTGCCATGGCAACAGCGCAGGCATTCCGCATCGCCCCAGCTGCACCAGGCCTCTGGGCAGCGTGGGAAGGCAGGAAGGCAGCTTCAGGCCAGAACAAAGGCAGAAAGGTGGCTCCAGGCTGGAGCAAAGGTGGAACAATGGCTCCAGCCAGAGTGAAGGCGGTGCTGGCAGCCAGAAGAAGGAAGGCCCAATCTTGCATGAATCTTCATGCATCGGGCCTCTAGTAGTCAATAATAGTGTATGGTGCCAGGTGGGTACTTGAAATATCAGAGGGAACACTTTATAAAGTATATGATTAACCACTATTCTGTACAGCTGAAACAAATAAAAAATATTGAATATAAACTCTAACTGAAAAATAAAATTTAGAAAATGGTCTCTGGCACACACATTAATTTTGTCTGGGAATTTTGCAAATTCCATGGCACCATTTGCATTACCCATTTGGGGTTCAGCCAAGCCACTGCCAGGTAGCTTTGCTGTGGAAAAGTTTGAGATCAGTGGCTGACCCAAAGGAGGATAGTAATAAACAGTATTTAATATTCAAACTGCAGTGAAGGCAGACAGCCTTTGTCCCATTGCTCCCTCTCTATCAGCGCCATTCCCAGTACTGTGCACAATGGATATAACACTGCAGAAAGGTGTGCATAAATTGAATCATTAAAACACCCACTGGGATAGTGGAGTAGAATGGGGGTGGGCATTGTTATTTAAGGGGTTTCCAAGCCATTCTACATCCCCAAGGAAAATGGCTTATTATAACATACAAAGCGAAAAAGAAAAATTATATCTCTGACCTAATAGGTCATTTTCTTAAAAAACAAACCAATAAAATCAAATAAATTTTTTTTATTTGTTGAAAGCCTAAGACACCTGAATGATTTTTTTTCTTTTGTTTGTTATTTTCCAAAATGCAGTTGTAATGTAGGTATGAACATGTTTAAAAGAATTCTAAAATAAATCCTTTTGGAGTGAAAAATCATAATACACAAAGCAGTTTGTCCAGTTTCTTTCTAATCTTTTCTTGGAAAGGTATTTTTCACACAACTTAGGAAAGGGAACAGAAGAGGAAGGTGGAGTTTGGGCTGAGAGCTAGAATTCTATATAACATTGGATGATTTGCATTTGAGTTTGCAGTTCTGGAGGAATAAACACACAAACCTATCTCAGTGAGCTGGGGCAATCTGGAGGCATTAGGGAGAGCAGGGTGTCATACTGCAGATACAGATAACAACTTCAACTGTAGTAGGACACAGTCGAAGTAGCAAGGGTGTGTGGGGAGGGGATTTGAAAGCACAGATAAACTCACTCTATGAGGGTTGGGCTGATGGAGGGGGAAGATGTGTTCTGGGTTCTGAAGGACTCCCTATTGTCTGGTTCTTGCCAACCTCTGCATATTTAGAAGCACATAAGCTGTTTAAGTTACATTCTATTAACCTATCCCCAGGGCTCTATTTGCCTGAGTTGATCTGGCACACCACATGCATTTTCTAATCATTTTGCTGTTTCACTGATTGCAGAATTAGAAGCCCCCACTCTCTGGTAAAAGTAGGTCAGGAAGTTCCTGACTCCACTATGCATCTAATAGATTTCTGAATGCAGTGTAAGGGCACCTGAATGTGATATTTGAGCAGAACAGTGATGATCACTCACCAATAATTTTGATTGTGAGTCACTCTTTTCTCATACAGGAGCACATGTGAGTGAGGCCTCATAGATACAGGTGCTGAAAAATAAAGGAGATACTGAACTATTCCTTTGAAAGCCAAGAAGTACTTTTATTGGTGCCTTATCTCTCCAGGTCTCCTCTGCTTGTGGCTGTCTGTCATTTCCCTTTCCCATCCCCTCTCTCCTCCCAGAAGCAGCAGCACCAATATTTTTCTGTAATTCCTCCTATGGGATGATCTTATGCATAGGATCCCACTCCAACGACCCTCCTTCCTCTCCTATGAGCTGTGTTGGTGAGGACATCTCCCCTCTCTAACTTGGCCTTCAATCAACACTTCCTTCTTTCTCTTCTTGGTGTTTCAAGCTCTTCCCATAGTATTCAGCTTTAGGATATTGTTGCCACACAGAAACTATAGAAAATTAAACTGCAGAGACTTAAAATAGTTAAGCCTTTAGGTCTCCCCCAGGAAAAATGTAATTTAAATCAAATTATTAAGACCTAGACATTGTGAAATTCACCAACTGTGCATTACTACTGTCAAATAATTTATATAGGGCATGCTGTGGGTGTCTCTCTTGCTTGCTTTCTCTCCTTATTTTATATTTTTCACATGAACAATTTTTGTTTAAACCACTTCTTCTAGCTCTATACAATGGCAATCATAATCTTGTCCAATCAAAACATATTGCCAATGTGTATTCATTTTTTAATTTGAAAAATGACAACAGTGATTTCTTTGACGTCTCACACTCACCCAGAGCTATTCCACCATTGGTTGCTTTAGAATCCAGAATTTCCTAGAAGAGGAGAAAGAATAAATCAACATAAAATGATGTAATAAAATCCTCTTGAATAACAACCAGGTAGTAAATTAACATATACGTGACCTTTGAAATAATCATGTAGAGGGAAGTCGAATCCAGCAAACAGCTGGCTGGGTGCCTGCCCTTGACTAATAGGCTGAGAGATACAGCTGCTGTAAAGATATTTGAGAGTGAGTCCTAAATGCAGAAAGCTGTCTTTTATTTTAAAAAGAGAAAAAATCAGATCCTTAGTTTGACAAACCCTAATTTCATTGAGATTGACAGTGTTGCTTTTGTCGAGCATACATTTAACAAATGAGATTGAACAACCACCCCACTTGGTTTCATCTAATTTAATTTGACAGCCAAAGCAGGTAGGGAGAAGAATGTACTTACAGAGGAGGTAAGAAAGCTTCCCAGGGGTTACATGACAGGGCTTGCTGGATCAGGTGGCAGTGAGTATCTCCTCCATAGCTTTTGTATTTGTTGTTTTGTTTTAGTTTTTTTAATAGACATATAAAGCACATTAAGTGAGCCTACCTTAAATGTACAACTTTTTTTCAAATTATAAGAAAAAGTTTATTTAGAAAGTTACAGAGGTAATATAAATGAGCCAGCTGGGCTGCATAAGCTCACAAAACAAGTTCCAGAAGCAAAAGAAGGGCTCTTGTAGCTTAGGAGAGGGAAAGTCAAAGGTAACCCACCTGGCGGGGGGCGGGGCAAAGAAGAGAGGGAAGGAAAAGGCGCAGGTGTGCTCTTGAGAGGGAGAACCAAATGTACAACTTAATAAATGTTTCCCATTGTGTAGATTCATATAGCCACCATCCAAATGCAGATATAGATCACTTCCATCCTTGCAAAGAGTTCACTTTCATAACATAACACCTCTATCCTGCCCTCAAGGTAACCACTACCCTGCCTTCTAACAGTTTTTGATAATCATCACCTGTTTTGAACTTCATATAAAGTCTTTTGATGTCTGTTTCCTTTCATTCAATGTGAAATTAATCCAGCTTATTGCATGTCTCAGTAATTCATTCTCTGTTATTGCTCTGTAATATTCCATTATGAGAATATAGCACAGTTTATGTATTTTTGATGGACATTTGAGTTGTTTCCAGTTTTCCTCTTGTCTTCAGTTTTAACTTATATTTCTAGGTTGTCTGTATTAGAGCATCCAATAAATAAGCAAGAATGGTATGGCCCCAGATGAACTTGTTCCAAAGTGGTGGCAAAAATCCATTTACCATCACATAAGCAAATGTGCAATTATCCTAAAGGCCAGTATTGCCTTGGGTTATCTTTCCCCTAAAAATCAATCTAGCTCCATGTTCCCTTATTGTATCAGTCACAGAAGTGTTGGGCAGAGAGGTTGCTTCATTGCCTCACCTCCTTTAACCCTGAGATAGAAGAAAGGGAAGTGAGCTGGGTTTTGGCCAGTCATATCAAGATAGCTTAGCAAACAGATTGGGACATGGTTCCTCAGGGTGGGCTTGAAGGCAGCTAGGAGAGGAGCCGTTTCTCACCTAGA
This sequence comes from Myotis davidii, assembly GCF_000327345.1. Classification (NCBI taxonomy): domain Eukaryota; kingdom Metazoa; phylum Chordata; class Mammalia; order Chiroptera; family Vespertilionidae; genus Myotis; species Myotis davidii. The sequence continues at coordinate 1,073,774 of NW_006294875.1, read as the reverse complement.
GTGCCCAAGTATCTGGCACCATGCCTGCGTCTGGGTAGACTCAGGAACATAGCTTAAATCGAGGCATCATTCCTGATCATTCTGACACCTTCCCATTTTCTGAATCTGGAAAATAAAGAAACTATTGTCATTGGGCAGAAATGAGGCACAAAGGATTGTCATCTTAGAAGACTGCCCCCTTCTTTCAGCTGGTGGGGAAGGCGAGCAGCTATATAGATAGATAGGTTTGGCAAGGCTGGGAACTCCTGGGAGGGGTAGGTCTGTAAGCTGGAAATGAAGGGAGAGTGTAAGCCATTTAACCATCCTGGTTTGCCTGGGACTATTGCCAGTTGGGCACAGAAAGTTTGAGGTCCTTGAAGCCCCTTGGTCCAGGGTGGTTGGTCACCTTAAAAGAGGGACATCTTTTCACTTATTCAGGTAACAAATATTATTGAATTTACACATCATGCACCTTGCAAGGTTTGGGGGATAGAGTGGTATTTAACAAGGCACAAGTGATCCCTCTCCTGTTCCATACTACTTCCTTTAGAGAGAAAGGTGGAGTTTAAAGAAGTAATTACAATCCAGTGCTATGCTTGCTTTGATAGAGATAAGGCAATGAGTGCTTTAACTGGGAAAATACCAGAGGCTATGAAGCAGGTGGTGAAGACAATCCAGTACTGGTTCTTATCTCCTTAGCATAACCACAAAGTTCTAGAGCTGCTTAGAAAAACAATTTATAGCAAACTCTGATGTATTACAAATTGGCTGTGAAACAAAGAGGGTGAGCATGGGGCTGATAAGGCAGTGGACTAATTTCGGTCTATTGATACAATCCTTCATGCTGCTTAGACCCCCTGTCTTGCCTCCCACTCAGAGGACACCCATTAGGTGGTGTGAAGCATCCAGTTGTGAGGTGAGCAGGAGATCTTGGAGTTGTCCGTGCCTATGAATTAACATCGATAAGCATGCCTTGGCAAACCTTCTGCATCTTTTTGGGTCATGTAGATAAAATGTGGTGGAGGAGGCAGAACTAATATACTTGGGTTAATAAGTATGTTTGTTAACTGCTCTAGGAGCAAAAAGTTAGTGCCAAATTCTCTATTATGTTACAACAGAACAACATGTACTCCTAAATTATGTAAAACAAATGGACATGTGTTCTTGCCTAAGAGGCCCAGTTATTGTTGGTTAAAAAGAAAAGCCCTTTTAATGCATTATAAATATATGGCAGCTGTTATAAGATCTGACAGGCTAGCCCATACAGTTTCATTCATTCATTCATTTCACAGATTCCTATTGGAATGTATGCCCCTGAATATTTTACATTCCACCCAGCCATCACATAGATCCAACAAAACAAAACAAATCCCCCCAAACTAAAGTCCTTATCTCCATGGGATGGTCCAAATATTAGTCCAGTGTTAAAGACAACCAAGTAGTATGGGTCTTGAGTTTTAGAGTCTCTTTCTTGTACAGTCATGCACTGCTTAATGATAGGGATACATAATGAGAAATGTGTCATTAGGTGATTTCATCATTGTGTGAGCATCATGGAGTATACTTAACACAAATGTAGATGGTGTATAGCCTACTACACACCTAGGCTACATGGTATAGCCTACTGCTCCTAGGCTACAAACCTGTACGACATGTTACTCTGCTAAACACTGTAATCAATAGTAACACAGTGGTAAGTATTTGTGTCATACATTGCACTATGACATCGCTAGGAGATAGGAATTTTTCAGCTGTATTATAATCTTATGGGACCTCCTCATATAGGTAGTTCATGATTGCCCAAAATATTGTTATGTGGCCATTACTGTATTCATCAGCCTAGAGCAGCCGTGGGCAAACTACGCCCCGCGGGCCGGATCCGGCCTGTTTGAAATGAATAAAAGCAAAAAAAAAAAAAGACCGTACCCTTTTATGTGATGGTGTTTACTTTGAATTTATATTAGTTCACACAAACACTCCATCCATGCTTTAGTTCCGGCCCTCCAGTCCAGTTTAAGAACCCATTGTGGCCCTCGAGTCAAAAAGTTTGCCCACCCCTGGAGAGGGTGTCAATGGTATTTCTATAAAGGGTGTCCTTTTATTGATGTCTATAGAAAAGATGGGAATGGAATTTTTTTCTAGAGAAGAGTTTTCGTTGTTTTCATCATGTGTTAAAACAGCACAT
>NW_006294875.1:1070454-1071540 GCF_000327345.1 Myotis davidii | reverse complement strand
CTCTGCCACTGTACAGTTAAAACAGAGATCCTTCAGAGGGATCACTTTGTAAAGTATATGATTGTCTAACAACTATGTTGTACACCTGAAACTAATATACAATAATATTGTATGTCAGTTGTAATTGGAAAAAAAAACAAAAAAATCAAATCCTTCCAAACCATTCTTTTTCTATCACAGGGGAAGCAACATACCACCTACCTGCTCTGAGTACTGAACCTTTGGAGTTACCAATTATCATGCAGCTCTTTCCATAATTGTGAAAGTTTAAGGAGGGACGATGATACCCTCCCCTAGATGACCTCTAAGCTTTCTTTTGCAAAGAAACAGTAATGGAGACTTAGTCATGAGGAACCAAGTGCCCCTTCTCTTTTACTGTTTGACGGTGCCTTCCTTTGTAGCTTGTTCAGCGTGCTTCTCCTGATTTATGATTTTTTTAACCATCTGCTTTATTTCTCTTGTTGTTTTGTATTGTTTTAAATGTGCTTAAGGCCATCTTTGAATCTTTTCTTTAAAAATACAAATTCAAAAAGCAAATCATGTGTCATTTGAAGTTTAGGGATGAAAGAGAAGTTTAAATAGGACTGGGATCTTCCCTGTGAAGTTCAGTAGCTAAAAATAAAGTTCTTTTTTAGTTTGTTGATTACGTAATAGAACATTATGGAATGTCTCAGTTGTTCAGAGAATTCTTGTTTGGGTTTTCATAAGCAGAGATGCCAGACTTCTATCAAATAGTTTGAATTTATTCAGTTGGTGATTGAGCACCTACTGGAGACTAGCCACTGTTGTGAATTACTTTGTGATGTTGATGAGTTTTAACCTGAGGGAAGGATCCACTTTTCACTTGGTCTAACTCTAACCTCAGTTTTCATTCTTTTAAGCCAGGTTACACTTTCTAAAGAAAATTTTGGGAGAAGGGAGTGGGGAGGGAGTCCTTTTGTAAGAGGAAAGGGTGGAGTTGTGTGTGGGCAGTCTTTGTTTTAAAAATAGAAGGTATGTGAAGGGATTAAGCCAAACAAACAAACAAAAAAAACCCACAAAAAACAACAACAACCTCATAGACACAGACAATAGTATATTAATTAC
>NW_006294875.1:1060070-1070426 GCF_000327345.1 Myotis davidii | reverse complement strand
GAAAGAGAGGGTAAGCCAGGGAGAAGAGGGTGTAGGGAGGATAAATAGTGATAGAAGAAGAGTTGACCTGGGGTGGTAAACACAGTATAATATACAGATGATGTATTATAGGATTGTACACCTGAAACCTATATAATTTTATTAACTAATGTTACCCCAATACATTCAATAAAAATAAAAAAGAGAAGGTACTTTGGGTGCTGTGTGCTGCCTGTGTTCTGGGAAGTCATGAAATCTCAGTGACCTGGATAACTGTTTAAACCATGTTCTTATTAAAACCAGCAGTCCTGGCTTTCCCATACAAAGAAATTCTGAAACAATTTTGGAAATACATTCACAAGAGTGGAATTCACAAATGGAACTGTACAACCATTCGCTGCACTGTTTAGACATAAAGTTGGATGAGCAGAGGGGGCTATTACAAATATGGATTCGAAGCTTTTAAATGAACTTGCCTAATTGGTAGTAGTGATGTATAGCATCTTGCTGGGAGTAAAATAAATCCTGTATCTAAAAACCTTCTCTTAGATATAAAAGCAAAGGCAGCTTCAAACAATACTTTGGAAACATCTTGGTTAAGGATTTTGGAAGTGATTTAAGGATCATGGGTTAGTGTCTGGTACTTGGTAATTTGCTCCACACAATTTAGAAACCTCATCAAGAGGTTCCTAAATCCAATCTGGCTGACCTTAGTGTCACTTGGGGGGAATTTGGAACCTGCAGGGTCCTGGACCCCATCAAATGTATTAGGTCAGGCTTTTGGAGGTCTGACAGAGACTGTGTTCTCAGAGAGCTCTCCTAGGGCATTTTGATGATTAATGAAGTTTGAGAACTGCTGGCCTGGTCCATTTCTCTGGACTGGGTCTCTTATTCATACCATCCCAAACAATATTTTGCCATACAGATGGCCATGAATAGCATCTCAGCAAATGCCATGGACTCTAGATTATACTTTTATTCATTAACTGAAGCCCAATTTTGAAAACCCACCAACTATATGATTCCTTCAAATGCCTTCAAATCAGGTCACATGCAGTACTTCTCAAGTTTTACTTTTGTTTGTTATTATTCTACTGAGTGCTCAGGACATCTGATTGTTCCTGGGTTGGTGGGCTAGAGACATAAATAGATTTTGGATCCCTTTTGGATTCTGGTGTTGGATGATTAAAAGAATAAAGAGCGATAAGAGAATAAAAGGATGAACATCAGCGAGTGGGCAAACAAAAATTTGCCAAGGCTCTACTCTTATCGGCACCCAGTGTGAGGCCCTTTTACAACCTCCCCTGCTGACCCTAAGAACATCTTTCTGGATAAGTTGTGAACCCCATTTCACAAGTGGGAAAGGTGAAATGTTGATCTCAAGGTCACAGAGCACAGGCCTTCAGAATTTACCACATCACCTAGTTTCACTCCATTCTCTTCTACCCTAAGTCTGATCCTGAGTTGTCTTCTTATCCTAATAAAAGACAAAAAGGATAATTGACCGTATTTTCGCTATGCTTCCCATTGGTTAATCAGGGCAATATGCAAATTAGCCGCCAACAAAGATGGCGGTTAATTTGCATAAGTAGGCTCCAAGCGGCGGAGCAAAGCCAAATGTACCTGAAGCCGGCCGAGCAGCAAGGCCTCACTGCTCCAGGATCAGCAGAGCCGCGAGGCCTCACACCCCCGGGATCAGCAGAGCCACGAAGCCTGACAGCTGCAGGGGGGTTCTGGCCAGAGCCCAGACAGAGCGAAGGCCTGGACCCTGGGTGCCAGAGGAAAACTGGTGCCAGCAGCCAAGGGAAGGGAAGGCCTATTGCACGAATCTCTTCATGCAACAGGCATCTAGTCATCTATAAAGGGCATTTTAAATTTTCTTGGGCTCTGCTTTGGGGTCCAGCTTGGAGATCTGGTTCAGCCACAGCTTGGCTCATCACAGTCCACTTGCTTCTACAAAGACCTTCATAATCTATTTGGAGGAACAGCATTATTTTATTCTGATCTAACATGTTTGAGATCAATCAAAGGTAGGATCATTCATTTCAGAATTACATACACATAGGTTTCCCTCATCTCTAGAATGTAATTAAGAAAAAGGGCTTGAGGAATACCAAATTACACATAGGTTTTCCTCCATTTCTACAATGTAATTAAGAAAAAGGGCTCGAGGAATACCAAATTCCAAGCCAAGAGTCTTAAGAAGCTGCCAAAGGAAGTGGGTATTAGCAGCCACTGCTGTGTGCCATCTGGGCCAAGGGCTGCTTGCTCTTAGCTTCTCAGCAGGAGGGAATGGCTGTGGTGCCAGGAGACAACAGAGAGAGGCAGACAAACAGGAAGGCTTTTGCCCTTCAGATTTTGTAGAGGTGAAACAGGATCCAGGCTGGCATTTCTCAGGAGTTCCCAGATGGGCCTTCCTTTGCTGACCTTACTACCATTTTCATTAATTTTCTGAAAGGGAGTGGTGTCTGGACCAACATGGTTACTCACTCTTTGCACTATTGACATTTGGGACCAGATAATTCTTTGTCTTGGGGATTGTCCTGGGCATTGCAGGATGTTTAGCATCATTTATGGCCTCCACTCACTGGATGCCTATAGACCCCCACCCCCGAGTTGTGACAACAAAATATATTCTTAGACATGACCCAATGTCCCCTTGTAGCAGTGACAGATTGGCACTAGATTGAGAACCACTGGCCTAGACCTCTAGCAGATACAGAAAAGGAAAAGAGATCTGTTGCAGGGGGAGGCACACATCAGAAAAAGCTGGCAAGACCCCCACTGTTCCCCTGGCTCCCAACTTTCCTCTTTTCCCTTTTTTCATGCTGCCCTCCCTCCTGCCTGTCCTTAATACACAGTGCTGTAGTCCAAGTCCAAATCCCAGCTCTGCCACCACGAAGTAGCAAGTACGCTATCCTTTTCATGCCTCAGTTTCCTCATCTGTAAAGTGGTGATGATAATAGCATCCCCCTTGTATGGTTGTCTTTGAGGACTGAATATTTGTAAACATTTAGAAGAGTACAAGCACACAATAAACACTTTATATAAGTGTTTTCTGAATAAAACATGAATTGTTTGGATGAAGAGCCTCTGTTAAATATAGCCATCCAACAAATGCTTACTGGATGCTGCACAAGGCTCCACCTCTACCTTCCTTGTAGAGTTTGACCTGCAAGGATCGGGGGTGGCGTGGGGAATATCACAGGCTCCCTTCCTTGCTCTCAGCCCTAGGCAGTGCTGTGGAAGCAGAGCCCACTGCCCTGGCCATGCTGTCCTGTCTAATCCCCAGGAAAAGTCCTCAGTATCCCAATGGACATGCCCTCAGGACTTAGGGCTCATGTAGCACTTCTTATTCATCAGAAGTTGAAGGCTATTTTACCCTGCATCATGCATCATCTCAACATTTCATTGATAGCTGCTCAACTCTATATGGTCTCAGCTATAGCTGAAATAAATGGAACAATTATTCAAAACTTAGGGGTACTTCTCTGAGGAATTTGAGCTATGTCAGTCATTGGGCATACTAGTTAAGAATACTGTCTTCCCTTCCTTCTTTCTCGCTCCCTCTCCCTGACCCTCTCTGTCTCCTTCTCCCTCTCCCTTTCCCACTCTCTCTCCCTTAGGTCCTCCCTTCCTTTATCCAAGTGAATAATCTTCTATAAGGAGGCTACTTTGATTTGGAACTTAAAGGCTGAGAAGGAACCAGCTTCAAAAAGGACATTGTAAGCTGAGTAAACAGCCAGTGCAAAGGCCCTGAGGAAGGAAAAAGCAAGGCAGCTTCTAGGAAAAGAAATACTCTGATGGAGGAGGAAAGTGATAGGAGATGAGGGGTTAAAGTGGGGCTGGTCCCATTGGACTTACTTTTAGTTTAAAGTACAATTGGAGAGTTTTATGCAGCTGAGCAAAACAATCTGATTTGTGTTTGAAGAGAATGAAGGACTGGTCAACTGTGTGGAATGCTGCTGAGATGAGTAATGTGAGGGCCAAGAGAGTCTCTCTGTGGATCTGGCCAGAGGAGGTCAACATGATCTAAACCACAGTGATTGCAATGGAGAAGGGGACAGCAGATAAGTTCCCTGTCTTTTGGTTTTAGAACATACAGTCTCACCAAGAAATAGGCATTTGCATTTGAAGGGATCAATAATTCATTAACATTTCTTAATGCTACTGCTTTGGTCAGTTTTCAGGGAATTAGTTTTATTTTCTCTTTAGTAAGAGGCTTACTACAATGGTCACTGTGATGATGGTGGTGGTAATGTCACCCTTAGTATCTAAGACATCACTACGTGCCCACTATCAACCTCTTTGGTGATTTTCCAGTTGTGGGACAGTGCTGGCCCAGACCCTGGGCCTCTGTGCAATTTATGATCCATGCTCATTGCAGAATGGCTGGCTGAGTATAGAACTGCCTGAGACACAGGGGAACTACCCATGCCCCTTCTAAGTAAATCATGCAAGGCTCCAAGGAGTGACCTCAGCAACCTCAGTGCTATGTTCTGATTGCTGTCCTCTGTGTGCCCTCTCAGTTCCAAAGTCCACCCACCTCCTTAAGCTTGCCTGAAAATTTAAGCCCAGGAGTGATAGGAAATCCCTTAGAATTAATCCTTAAGGAAGCTATATAAACTCACACTTGGTAAAAAGTGACTGTAGAAAAAAGCATGTTTATCACAAGCTTAAATATTACTGTGCTTTTTATGCAGTCTCCCACAGCATTTTGGAACCCTGACATTTTTCCTGATGGATTGTTCCCTTTGATTTTTTTCTCTCCACTGCTTTGATTTTGTAACACAAGAATAATATTTTTTCTGGACTACACTTCTTATAAGTGTTCTTACTCAACGAATGTTTTTAAATTTAAAGATGACTCTATTTTCTCTTAAGAAGTACATACACATACAAACACATTTAAAAGTTTAAGATGGGGTAGTTTGATTGTTTTAAAGCCATATTTGTAAAAATTGTTCCTCTTGATTCCAGCTCCTTAGTCAAACCCCCATCATTTTAATGCTGTTGCATGTACAGTGGAGAAGGCACCTCATGGCCTGCATGGGAGAGATCTGTAGGCCTTGGGCCTTGACAAATGGATTCCCCCTGATACATAGTGCCTTAAAGACGGACTCAAGAGCAAATTTATCCCATTCTCAGAAAGAAAGGGTTGTTAACTTCCCCAAGTTAAATAGCCATCTTCAGTGTATGGCACAATGCCAACACCTTTGTTCACAGCAGCTGGCAGGACTGAGTCACTTCATTCACTACCTGAAGGCACATTTTACGGTTAACAGTATCCTCGGTGGGGAGACTGTTAATAGGATTGCTCTGCTCAAAACCAGACATCGGGCCCTGCCTTACTGTGATTTAATTAACTAAGTAATTAATTAATCTTAATCCTCACCTAAGGTTATGTTTATTGATTTTTAGAGAGAGGAAGGGAGAGAGAGAGAAGAGAGAGAAACATCCATTGGTTGCCCCTTGTATGGGCCTTGACCAGGGATTGAACCCATAATCTAGGTATACCCTGACTGGGAATCATACCCACAACTTTTTTTTCTTACAGAAGGGCTCTCCATCCAGCTGAGCCACCCAGCCAGGGTTACTGTATGTTTTTTTTTTTTTTATGACTTAGGTTAATGACTGGCAGGAACCTCTTATAGTCTTTCACCTATCTAGAAAAGTCTCCTCTGTGCTTATGCTGCTGAACTCTGGGATCCAAGCTGAGTTCTTATCTGAAATATTGTGCAAATCTCAAACCTGAATGAAAGAAACAAAAAATATTGGCCTTATCTGATCAGGTCTTCACTACCCTATTGCCCATGTCCATGGGCTATGCATATAAGTATATAAGTTCTTTGGTTTATCTCTTTTCATCCCCCCAACCCAATATCGAGGTATGTCAGTCTGTTCCACACCTCCATGAGATCTCTTTTTAATAAGAACTGTAGGCACTAAGGAGGAAATACAGCCAGGGCCTGCATTGCCTTGGGATTGTTTCAAGTAGATTTTCTGGGTCAGTGGGTATGAATGCTTTTAGGTTGTCCTCCAGAAAGTTTTTAATCAATTTTACTTCATATCAGCAGACATTTGCTATGGTGCTGTATTCACTCACTCGTTCATTCATTCATTCATTCATCCATCCATCCATCCATCCATCCATCCATTCACCTATGTGTCCATTCATTCACAGATTGATTCAGCACAAAGACTATTTTGAAGGCACTGTGGACTCATACACAAATCCTAATCAATCCCTGCCCTGGTTGAGGATTCATGGGTTTCTCCATCTCTGGGAAGAATATCGAAACTGTGTGTCGGGGCCTCTTGAGGACCAACTTGGATAAGTACTATTCATGTCAAAACGAAGGGAGTACAGACCTAAGGAGCACTAACAAATCATGATGACTGGGTGACCTTGGAGGATTCTGATTTCATTAGTCTGGATGTGGCCTGGGTATCCAGATCTTTCAAAGTGCCCCAGCTGAGCCACTGGTGCAGCCTGAGCTGATGGTCCATCCCCACCCTTTATCCTAGGTAGTCTGGCCTAATGAAAACCCTCTCTCAGGTCCCCACTGGCTTTTCTCTTAACTTTACACTTCAGATTGATGCCAATTACTATTCCCCTGCATACCTTGCCCACTGTGGGCCATGGGAGGCCAGCACCATGACAGGCTAAAAACTGCTGAGAAGCAAAAGCACCTTCTTTTCATCATCTTATTTATTGCTTAGTTTAAAATGAAATTCTCACCTTATTTATTTAGTGTTTCACAGCGGGGGTCTTTAACTCCCTATCTTTATTATAATTACAATGGATAACCCTTATTGAGTGCCTAAGTGTGCCAGGTGTTTTGCATGTTAAGTCACTTACTCCCCTAAACAACCCTGAGGCATATTTACTGATATCACCCCCATTGTACAGATCAAGACACTGAGGCATAGAGAGGTTAAGGAACTTACTCTTGCTCCCACAGTCAGTCTGAGCTGGGTATCTATTACATTTACGTAGGGCTCTTCTCTACAAGTCAGGAGGATTTATCTTGGATTTGTTCTGCTTTTGCATTGTATTTTTCCCCCTCAAGTTAGAAATATGGGCAGTGAGTGTGGGTACATCAGTGTCCCATCGCTTTCACAATGTCGAACAGTGGCTCAAGGCAGAGAGCTTAGCAAGGGCATGTCAACAGCTTCTCATCCAATAGTTTGAGTCACTAGTTGCATCCAATGGACTAAGTTGTCTTGGCCTTGTGGAAACAGTTTCAGTAACTAAAAGCAGATGGTTCTTACCTGCACCAAGAGATGTAGGCCTCTCTGCCACTAGCACTACATCTGTACAATTTCGGAATTCTCCTCTCGAGAAAAATGAGAGACAGAGGAAAGTGTGGGCATGGTTCAAGAAGAGTCTGACTTGATCTCTTTGAAAATCCATAGAACTTCTCATCTGCTTATTCTCCAGGGAGAGTCAGAGGCTCTCAAAATTCAGCAATTGTGACCTCTCTAGTCATCCTTTCTGCAGTTGTTTAAGAGATCAGTGTGCGGACACAAGATGCAAACAGCAAGTGGCTCTGTGGCTGTAGACCTGGCGCAGAGTGAAGGGTTGAAATCTTCTGGAAGGAAGGGATTAGCCCATCAAAGAGAAAAAAAGATTTGAGAAATTCATTTACCCTGAAGGCTTAAGAGGGAATGCAGGTGAGACTTACACCAGTGTCTTCCCATACTCTCTCTCCCAGTTTTATCTTGTACCCCGCTCAGAGTTTCAAAAGAAAGGAGAGAATAGGTGAGCCTTTAAACCCTGACCTTAATATCTCCATGCACATTATTAGGAGTAAGAATTCTTGTCATTTATTGAACTGAAGGAATGGCATTAAAATATGTGTAAAATTATTTATCTAGTACTTGTATATTTGTCAATTATTTGTAGTTTATTAAGAAAAATTCTTTCTTGCTTCTACTTATATGATTGTAGCACCCAACTCAAATTTCAAAGAATGTCACTAGATTTTGACATGGCCCTGGGGCCATTAAAGAATGTCAGAATCCTAATTAGTCTTTAAATGATCTTTTTCTTTTTTCAGTAAAGAACTTCTGCTTGGAGGAACACCATTTCAATCTACTATTTGTCACCTCATTACTTAGAGGCATTTGTGGAAATCAGAACATTTGAGGGCCCAGGAGCAGCACATTGTCTTGGAAGGTGCTCAGAGCTTTGAACAGAGGAGAATTATAATCATAATCCTGCCCCTAACTAGATGCTAGCCTGGGGCAAATCACCTTTTCTAAGCTGTTGTTTCCTCATCTGAAAATGGGTTGTAGTAGATGATCTTTATAAAATGAAAATTAGTAGCCCATGTGGATCTACTCTATTGCCTTTCTTTTCTGAAGGGGCAGAGCCAAGGCCTGTGGCCTGCCTGACTTGCAAGCTCATGCTCGTGCCAGGACCTCATAAAGCCGCCCTAGGCTGTTTGCAGGCTGAACAAGGCGAATGGGCAAGACTGCCAGGTCTCTTACTAGGAAAACAGAAGATTCCTCTTCACTTTGCAAAATAGGAGACCTTTGCTCTTAAGATACTTCCAACTTCTGCTCCAGCCTGGGCTTTTCTGAGTGCCCCACCCAGAGACCCACTGAGGAGGTCTCAGTAGCAGCACTTTGAAGCTTCCTCCACAGGGCCCCTTAGTTGGGCAGCAATTGTCCAAAGACCAACGCATTTTGGCTCTTGCTTGCCTTAATACTCCCTCCCCGTTCCCAAACACAAAAATATTGCCATTTCCTGGAAAGTGGTTTTGGCTCAAAGCCTGATAGCTATCCCACACTCTTGAGCCAGCTTTCCTTTGGGCCTCTGTTCTTTTATTTCATTGAGAGTTTATTTGTTTGGGGGCTGACTGTGCTGCCTCCTTTATTTGTACCTGAGGTAAAGGGCCCCTGGCAGGTGCCCAGGCGGTGCCCCCACCCCTCGCCACCAGCAGCCTCTGCTCCATCTCCCCTCCCTCCACTATACTCAGATTTGGTCACAATTTGCAATGCAGAACCATAGAACCACTTCTGGTGTTTTGTTTTCTGTTTGTTTGTTTTTCTTTTTTGCAGTTTGATAATATTTTCAGTGTCTCTTTTCTTAAGTCAAGGGATAACTAACATAAAATCCAATTTATTCTTAAATGGTCAGATGCATCAGTTTTGACAATTGCATGTACCTGTGTAAGCACCACCTGAAAGAGGCTATAAAATATTCCCATTACCCCTGAAAAATCCTTCCCCCTGCCCCCTCCCCAGAGCAAACACTTTCTGATTTCTATCATTATACATTTTTTGGCCTGCTTTTGGACTTTGCCTCAATGAAATTTTATAGCATGCACACTTTGGTATCTGGCTTCTTTCGCTCAATACAGTGTCTTCGAGACTCATCTATGTCATGGCATGTGGCAGGAGTTCACTGCTTTTTATTGCTGAGTAGAAGTCCACTGGTGGGTGTCACACAGCATGTTATCCATTCACTTGTTGACAGACATTTGGGTTGTTTCCAGTTTGTGGCTCTTATGACCAGACTCCTATGAACATCTGTGTACAAGTTTTTGTGAATATATTTTCATTTCTCTTGGGAAGATACTTAGGAGTGGAATTGCTGACCTAGAAGGTAGCAGTTGTTTAACTTCAGTGGAAACTGCCAGATAGGTCCCCAGAGTGGCTGTACATTTTTACCAGTAGTGTACCAGAAAGGATTCTAGTTGCTCCATATCCTCATTGACTTTTGGTGCTACGGGCTTTTTAATTTTAATCGTTCTAATGGATGTGATATGATTCCTTACTTTTTTAATTTTAAAAGACATTTTAAAGAATTTTCAAGCATGTTGACCACGACCAGCTCAGACACTAAAATGGTCCTTCGGGAGGGAAAGCCAAGTATTACATTTTTACAGACAGGAGGTTTCTGCTCATCATCCTTCCCTGAATCAGCATCTTTCCAGCCTTGAGGGCTGTCTGTGGGTTGCTTTAGGGCAATCTCAGAGCCAGAGCCCCAGAGGGCCCAGGATGGGCAGGAGTAGGAGTCAGGCCAGAGAGTCAGAATGGAGAGGGGAGGGGCTCCTGATCAGGGAGCTCAGAATCACACTGACAGCCAGTCTCAGGGTAAATTGTGCTGCACACACACAGTGGAAATCTGACATGTAAGTAGCCAGCAGGCACAAACCCAATTATGGTGAACCTTTTGAACTTGGCGTATCAGCATTTTGAAAAACCCTAACTTAACTCTGGTGCTGTGTCACACATAGAAATTTTTTGATCTTTGCAACCATAATAAAACAAATATTTATATTTTTGATATTTATTTTATATATTTAAATGGCATTTAACAAAAAAAAATCAACCAAAAAACTTAGTTTGTGTGTCAGCTCTAAC
>NW_006294875.1:1055981-1058634 GCF_000327345.1 Myotis davidii | reverse complement strand
TTGTTTTAGCTTCTATGTTACTATGTTTCAAACTGCCCGCTCAGAGACCTGCAGTGGCGGGGAACGTTGGAGTCCGCCGTCACTGAAGCAAGCAAGCCTCATGTTCAGTTTAAGCTGCCTGGCGGCCGATCGCCATCTTGGCTGTCAGTTAATTTGCCTTTGCATATCTCGCTGATTAGCCAATGGGAAGGGTAGCGGTCGTATGCCAATTACCATGTTTCTCTTTTATCAGTGTAGATATTTAAATGCCATTTAACAAAGAAAAATCAACCAATAAAAATGAGTTCACGTGTCACCTCTGACACGCATGTCATAGGTTCGCCATCACTGCACAAACCAGTTCCTAGGCCTGTGCTAGAAGTCCCAGCCAGCTGTTCTTTCAGCTGCTGTGACCACACATTGTATGAAATTTCCACTTAACACAGATATGACAACATTTCCAAGGCAGAATTTTGCTGCCTTCTAGTTGATGTAGGCAACTGGAAGTCCTCCAAAACCAGGTAGTTACCAGGCATGGGACCACTTAGGTGGCAAGTATCAAAATCATCCTTGGAGTGCTGGCTGTTGGCTCTCCTGGATTTTCCAAGACTATGCACACAAAATGGGGAATGCCTTTAAAATATTTTAGCTATCCATATATCTTGAATATTGCTAATTTTTCCCATTTGTTACAGTCACCACATTAATTAGCAAGCCACCCATTTCACCACCAAAAGAACATTTATAATTTTCCCTGTGTTCTGTAGCCAAGCCTCAAGCATTAATGGAAATGAAGCGATAACTGGAACTCTGCTGGCTGACTGGGTTAGAGCTTCACCTAAGGCACAGACAGGAAATGTTCCCACTGTAGGTGCTGGCGCCCTTACTATGTAGAAACTGTTCTGATCAATTCTCTCCAATGTGGCAATGACCCAAAGACTTTACACAGATCGGTGTTTTGGAAAGGAACCCAGAAAGAGGGCAATAATGTTTAACACAATGCAATAGCTTGCTAGTGGTGAGATTTCAGTGGTTGGTGGAAGGGGAGGCTACTATTTAATGGGAAGTCTTTTGCCTAGAAAATCAATTATGTAGGGCACCAAGGGAAAGCTGGCCCAGATCCTTGAGCCATAGATGGTGAGCTCCCCCAAGGGAAAATCCACGGGGATCTTTCCTAGAAAGACTCCAATGTGGCTGGGGAAAGGGCAGAAATCCCAGGCCTCCCTGTTCTGCAAAACAACAAAACATCTAAGGGAATAAAGAGAGAAAGGGGTGTTGTGGTCTTAGCAGTTTCCTCTGGCCAGATGCCAGGCATGCCAGGTCCCCTGAGTCTGTTTGCCTGTGTTGTGCCAGGACCCTGCTGCTTCTCCCTCCCCCACTCCCACCCACTCACATGGATGAGGGCTGCCTGCAGAGCTGGGGGAGGGGAAGAAGGCTGCTGGCTGGCCTGCCTCCTCCTGCTCTGTGAAGGCAGCTCCACACCCCCTGCCCTCTCCACCCCCACTAGCTCTATGGATGCTAATGAAGTAGACTCAGTGGATATTTATTTATGCAGGAACTAAAAAAAAATGGCCTTGAACCCATATTAATGAATCCATTCAAGTCAGGAAGAACAGCCAAGGATGTCAGTGCTTTTAGTGCAGAGAAGTTAACACATGGAAGCTCAGAATTGGGTTCTGGGCACTTTGGCTGCTACTGCAGTCTGGCTATCAGCTGGTGGGGTTTAAGATGCTCTGAGGCTGCAAGTCAGTGTGCCCCCAGCACTCCCTGTGCACACTGTATTAGTTTAGGTAATGATAGCTGCTATTGCAGACAAATTGAAAGTGTACCAGGGCTCAAACACAATAGAAGTTTATTCTTCATTCACATAGAGCCCCAGATGGATGTTCCTGATGGCCAGTGGCTCTCCTTCAGACCATGATTCAGTTATGCAGGCCCTTCCATCTTTTGGCTCTACTATCTCCAACAGGTGGCTTCCAAGAGGTTCTTGTGCATCAAGCTGAGGTAAGGAGAAAGAGATTAGACCACCATGTAAGGAAGGTTTGTTGAAAGTGGTCCACATCACTTCCACCAACATTCTGTTGGCTAGAATTCAGGCACCTGACTATCCCTAACTGCAAGGGAGTCTGGGAAATGTAGTGCAGGCAGAAGAGGAAGTAGGTATGGTAAACATCCAGCCAGACAGTCATAGATGAAATACAAGGTGTGGCAAAAGTAGGTTTACAATTGTGAGTGTGTGAAACACAGGTTATTCTTTTACAGTGTTATTATTTATTGTATTATTTTCCATGTGAACAACTGTAAACCTACTTTCCCCCCCAACCTATATATTCCTGGGGAGGCTGGGAGTGAAGCCCTGACTGGGATGCAAGCTGGTCCAGAAGTGTAGGAAGGGAAAGTTGGGATCCAAGAAGAAATGAGAGTACCTGTGTCCTTCAGTGTGAGTAATGGCTGGCTGCTCTGATAATGGTGAAGGGGCAAGTTCAGGGCTTGGCCTGCCCCAGGTACAGAAGATCAAGGAATTCCAGGCTCTGGCTAGAGGTGAGAAGACACTTCCCCTTCTTCCTCCCTTCCTGACTCCCCTGCCCCCACATATGGAACCAGGAACCTTTGCCCTATCTTTTCCTTACCACCTCAGACCTGCCTTCTGTGCATTGAATGTTGCACATTCTAG
>NW_006294875.1:1046284-1055950 GCF_000327345.1 Myotis davidii | reverse complement strand
CCCATCAAAACAACCATACCCTGGGGACTCACAGATCTGTTTTGGAAAAAAAAAAAGGACCAAAAAAACCTACAAACCAATTCACACCAAGATGGTACTGATCTGCTGGGTTGCTGAGAAATTGAGAAGAGAAAATGAATGTAAAATACCTAGCAGGGTGCCTGGCACATAATAAATAAATCTTAATAAATCGATTATTTATATAATCTTGTGAGTGTGTAGAAGAGAGGAGAGAGAGAGAAGGAGGAGCTAGCACAGCCCTGTCAATTAATGTCCTTTCTCCTCCTCTCAACCTTCCTCAGTACTGCATTATGGCCTCCATCAGAACCTCTGAAGACATCAAAATTGTGCTGGCTGAGTTGGTTATCCTTTGGGGCACAAGGTTAATTGTTGAATGGAAATTTGTAACACCCTTTGGATGAGCAGACAGCTTTCTAATGTTCACAGTACCCTGTCTCTCCTTCAAGCCCTCCCCAGCCCTGTGCTTCAGCTGCCCAGCCTGCTGCCCAGTCCCACACTTTTCCTCTTGTGCCTTTCCTCCTATGCTTCTGCCCCACCCCCACTCCATCATCTCCTCTGCTGAAATCTTACCTATGTGGCAAGGCCCAGCTCACATGTCACTTCCAGGAATAAAGGTTTAATGACTGAACTCAGATGTGGAGCAGGTGAGGAAAAAGGAGGAGCACCATGAATCTTGCTTTGGGGATCCGCCTTGGGTATTAGAGGGACCATAACTAACCTCTTTCAACTCATCCACCATGGGAGTACAAGCATATGTTCCAGGAGAATTCTCCCCTACCAAAGAAAATAGGAAATAATACCTATAATCTTCATTGACAGCTAGCCAGATGTTACACAGCAGCTTTTGCTTGCCCCACTCAAGCTGTTTATGCTATATTAGCTGCATCCACCATACTTGCTTTAAAATAATAAATATAATGAGTTCATTAGACTTCAAAAGACTGACCAACCCTAAGATTCTTCAGAATGCATTGTTCTGCTTTTGAGAGAGCTTACCTCCAGCCAGAGGGGTGCTTTTGACAAAACAATTCCAGAAAGCAGGCTCCCTGTTTAAAAGATGAGCACTCTCCACCCTCTTCTTCCTGCATTGTCTGCGTACTTCTTGGGCTGAGGTTATTATTATTGTTATTTTTAGGCAGTGTGCAGCTGATAAAGCGAAGTAGTGTATGTTTATTGATTGTTTTTTGGTCCCTGAGTTGGAATACAAGATCACCAAAAGAGACACTCCTTCTGTGACTCATCTCAGGAACATCTTACATTCTAGCCAGCACAAATATGATTAAAAGAACTCTCTTGAGGGCCCCAAAGGAACACATTAGCCAAGCAATCTCTGGACCATCTTGCTTTTGGAAAGAGAGCCATCCCTGGCCTCCTTTTGTGCCTGGTTCTTCATGGGATCTCGAGGCACACTTCTTGTGAACTGATGCCTCTGTTCACACACCAGGAACTTCATGAGTATGTACTTCCAGGGTCCAGAAATTTTAGCAGTACCTGGACTTGTCCTTACATCATGGTACTTCATAGTCCTTACTTACCCTGTTACTGAACTAGCTACCTCCTGCAACTCTGGTTTCTGTCTTACCAGGCTTGGAAATTATCATAAAAGAGTGTCTTCTTCACAGAGGTCATAGAAAGTATCAGCAATTGGGGAAACACCTTGTCATGGTGGCCTGACTTGGTAACATTTGTGTCATCACATAATAACCACTGGAACTTTCTAGGGCATGGCTGGTGTAAAGCAAATATGGATGGTGCTTTGCCCTTATGTCCCATGGGACTCTATATCTCAGGGGTGGGGAACATCTGGCCCACAGGCTGTATAAGGCTATGAAATCATTTGGCCTGGCCCTGCCAAGGCATTAGGGGTGAGTTAAATGTTTAACCAAGTATAGCAGGCTAATTTTTAAATTGATGATTTTGTATGGCCTGTAAATTATGTTATCAATATCCAAATGGCCCTTGGCAGAAAAAAGGTTCCCCACCCCTGCCATATCCCCGTTTACTGCAAATACCTGTGACTCTCCCTCAGGACTTCCTTTGTGTGTGTCTCAAAAGCACACTAGGCCTGCATGCTGGGCTAGCTGGAAGTGCCAATAAATTGACACACATTTCAGGAGCAGCCCTTGATCAATAATGGATGGGTTTTGGTGAATAAATGTACCAACTCCAAGGCATGTGTTCTCCACTGTCTCCCAGCATCCCCCTGGAAAACTGATGAGCCCTTTCCCAGTCTCGCTGCTTCACTCTACTGGTGTTTTCTGTGATCTTCTCCCAAATAAACTACTTTCAGTCAAATAAGTCTGTGGGAGGAACCCTACTAAGATAACTAGCCAGTTGGATTCACCAAAAGCCAAGCTTCCTTCTTTATCCTCCTCACCAATTCTACCAATATTGGTGATAGTCTGATAAGTTTCCATTGTGGCTGTAGCGCTGCAGTAGCATGTTGTGCATGGGGTAGAGGGTGTGTGGGGGAGAGATAATCCTTTGAGAGCCCCTAACTTATTCATAAAAGTCTGGTAAGACAGAAACCAGAGTTGCAGGAGGTAGCCAGTTCAGTAACAGGGTAAATAAAGACCATAAAGTACTGTGACATAAGGACAATTCCAGATACTGCTAAAATCTCTGGACCCTGCAGGCACATACTCATGAGGTTCCTGGTGTGTGAACAGTGTTTGTGGATTGAGTCTATAAGGGAATGAAGAACCTACTTGCATTCACTTCCTCTCTTAGTTATGAGTGCTTACAGGTTGAGGCTATGTCACATCCCTTTTTAAAACCTCAAGTGCCTTTTAATGGAGCCAGCAAACTTGGTCATAGTTGTAGGCTCTTGTCTATATGGAGAGATTTCAAGACAATTAGGAAGGTCCCACCCCATGATTGGTATCTGAAACCCCTCAATTAGAGTTTCATTTGTTTGTCCTTAGCTTTATCACTGATTGCATTATGTTTATTATGCCAATAAAGGAAACGTAATTCTTGAACCTATCAGTCATAGACCTCAGTGAGAATGAGTTTATTAGCTTCTTTCTAGAAAACCCAATGTTGACGGGGGAACCCCACTTCTAACTGCCCGAGGAGGGGTAAGAGATAGACAAAAATAAAGATTAGGCACCAAAAGAAGATAAGTGTGTGTGTGTGTGTGTGTGTGTGTGTGTGTGTGTGTGTGTGTTTTCTAGGACTGACAGAACAGCTAAGTCACAAGTGAATGTGCTTGGTGGCTTTAAAGCATGGGAGAAGCTTCCCTCAAATTTGGATCACTTTCATTATGTGCCTGCTAGCACTGGTAAACACATTCATATTTTTCCCAATTCTCATTCTACTAAGAAGCTCCATTCCCACCTCTCCCCCTACAGCATTGCACAGTAACCAACTGCTGTAGCTCAGCAGCGTCCTCTTGTGGCCAGCTGAATAATGCTCATTCAGTGTTTTCAATATAGCTCCCTCTATCTGTTTTACCACTTCCAGCTGAGCAGTCTCTTCCTCATTTGGACTTACACATACTTTTTAATCTTCTCCCCCTTTTCCCTTCAACTCTTGGCCAATTATCTTAGAAAATATCTTTGTTTTCTGTCTTCCTCTTGTTCTTACCGTCTTCCTCTCCTCTTCCACCCGTCTCTTGTTTTTGTTCCTCTTGTGAGTGAAAAAATGACCCTAATCCCACTTCTGAGCAGAAGAGACGAGCTACTTAGGCCCCTCTTGTCAACAACCAGAAGGAAAACTATAGGATCTAAGTGAAATTATATATCATAGCCAATCAGCAGTAACTTCAGAAACTTACAATGCTTGTGGTGGTGGAAAAATGCTTTTCCCCTCACCCTTGGAAGCTCTTCTGGCTGGTCTAATAATGAAATTAAAATGAGACAGATTATGTTATGGAGAAAATGACCAAATTTTTTTACATATGTGCATATGTGGGTTCCCTAAAAATATGGGACCCCAGGATACATTGGGCAGCTCAAGCTTATCTACCATTCTAGACTAAGGAAAAGGAGGCAGGGGTCTGGGACTTCAAAGGGAAAGCAGGAAATTTATAGGTAGATGAGGAGTAAATATTTGGTAAACAAATTCTTGCCGGGCCATCCAGAAACAATGGGAAACAGACTTACTTGGATCCTCCCTGTTGGCCACACTTAGTTCCTATGTGCTGAGGTGAATAGGCTGAGGTTCCCTTCCTGAAGCAGGGTTTTCTACCTGAATTTATTTATTTTTAAAAAAATCCTCACCAGAGTTTATATTTCCATTGATTTTTAGAGAGAGTGGAAGAGAGAGGGAAAGACAGAGAAATATTCATGTGGGAGAAACGATTCGTTGCCTCCTGTGCAAGCCTCCACCATGGCCGGGGCTGGGAAGGAACCTGCAACTGAGGTATGTGCCCTTGACCAGAATTGAACCTGGGACCCTTTGGTCTCACAGGCCGATGCTCTATCCACTAAGCCAAACTGGCTAGCGCTACCTGACTTTCTTTAGGCAGGTAAAGTAAGAGGTTAAAAACAAGCAAACAAACCAAAAATCTCTTCTTTAAATTGGTGGACTTTAATTGTTTTCAGCTAGAAATAATCTGCATGCCAAGGTGATGCATTCTGAGGAGGCTCATTCTGGACCCCAACATGTTTGTGACTCCATATTCAAGATAAAAAAGGTTCTGGCTACCTCTTCTTCCTTCCCCAGCCTTTCAGTTTGAATGAGAAATAGTTTTTTTTAACATTTAATTATTTTCCTTTTCATTTCCAATGCTGTAAACCATGGCTTTCTATTTTCAATATAAATGTTCAATATTTCAGCTATGTTGGGGATTAAGTGAGTTTTTGTAGAAACCTTACCATCAGATGTAACATTAATTCTTTAGTGAATATCTTCCCAGTTCTTAGCAGCTGATTTTAAAATGAATCTTTGAACAAACAGGGTTTACCTTGGGATCTGAATATACAAACCTATTGGGATCATTATGCTACTTAGGATGCTCAGAGGAAATTTGAGCAGTGGATCTGATAATGATGGCAATGACTCTGGTGATAAGATGACAACAATGATAATGATGATGATGGTGGTGGTGGTGGTGATGGTGATGGTGATGATGATGATAGCCATATTTTACTGAGCACTATCCATGTGCCAGGCACTGTGCCAAGTACTTTACATAGGTTATTCCCTACAACCACCCCAGCTCTTTTTAAATCCCTATTTTTCACAGAGGCTTAGAACTAACTTGCCCAAGGTCACACAGCTCAAAAAGGTAGGCAGAGCTGAAATTTGAACCTAGGTCTGTCTGAGTTCAAAGCTTGTAATTCTGACCACTCTCACAGGGGACACAGTGTCCAGGGTGAGGCTGGCACTGTTTCTGTGCCAGTGATGTGAGGGGCCCACATGCACTAGAAGAAAGGGAAAATCTGAACTCCAGTCCTTTGTACTTCACAAATCTACACCCCTTCCTTCTAGTTGACCCCTTAGACTCTATTTCTGGCACACTAGTCTCTGGAAAATGTCCTGCTAATGACACGAGATTATAAACAGCCCTTTTCCCAGAACAAAAATTTAACCTTTGAATCTCAATCTAATTAGAAGTATTTTTTTTTTCTTCCAGAAGTAGGTTTCACCCTGCTTTTTTGTTCCGTGTGTAAGAGGTTTCTCTTTTGCCAGATAAATCTCCCCAAAAAAAAGCCCATAGCTTTTTAAGACAACAGACCTAAGCCTGAGACCTTAAATATGACCTCTGCCTCTGCACAAGATGGCTGCTCCGGCAGCAGCACCTGAGGTTTGTTGGGGGTTCTGCATGTACAGCTGAAGGCTCTGAGGCCTTGGCTGGATCCAGGAACAGATACTCACTGACTCTCACAGCCCACTATCCAAGTGAGTGTGCCCTACCACACAACAGCTCTTCATGGTTTTTCTCCTGTGATTCTGAGATGCACCTCTCACCTTCCACTGAGGTTCACCAGGACTTTAGAAGGGCACTTCTTTTCCTTTAGTTTCAGCGGCAGCCCTCTCTGGAGAATAAGCATTTCTCCTCTATCTTAGAGAGGTCCCTGCACCAAAGTATTTTTCTGCTGCTGCCTAGGGGCTAACATTCTTCTTTAGAGACTGTTCCTTTACCTCTGCAAGAAAAATAGGCCTTGAAGGAGCCTTGTTAGGAGCAAATAACCCTGGAAGAATACCAATTTGGGAATTGAGCCAAGAGAGGGCAATGAGCCTATGAAGAAAACAGCGCCAGGGTGGAGGAATAGGAAATGCCTGCTTGGCACACAGTAGGTACTCAGATAATTTTTGAAAGGATAAATAAATGAATGGATGTGAACCTGGTTACCTATTTTAGTCCTACACCCAGGCCTGCAAGGCCCCAGGTTGCCATAGGTTCTTTGTGAGCAGGCTGGAGGTCATCAGGAATATGAAATGAGATTAGAAATGCAAAGATAGCTCACACTCTCCACCTGGGTGAGAAAAGAGGCAAGGCAGTCTCCTATATCCCTCTTGTGCTCTGGTGGAATCCAGTCAAGGCCACCAACAGAAAACCAGGCCTGTGAGCTGTTGGTTCTAGTTGTGAAAATTTCCCTGTATTCTTCTGATTTGTCCAGCTTTACTATCCCTCTTTTCAACCAGATTTGCACAAAACTATTTACTTGCTGAGGCCCAGCCCTAACCTGAGACCCAGCAGAGACCACATAGTAGGTACCTTTGGCATATAGTAGGATGTCTTTAACCCACAGAGACTGCCCTGCAATGGGAGGGTTAGTCCCAAGAGAGACAGACCTTGCTCTGACTGAAGCTGAAGAGGTCTTCTTATCTTCTCCTTTTCTTTCAGCCTTCCCTCCACTGACCTTGTTTAAAGACAGACCAGAACTCTGAGAAGAACCCACCTTAGTTCTCCAATGCCTCAGTTTTCAGCATTCCTGGTCCCTCCCTACAAGCTGCTCCCCTCATACCCCTGGGGCCTAGCCTTCAAAGTTCCAAGGGTGTGGGAGGGGTCTTCTTAGTGGTCATGGGAGTGGCCCAGCCAGACCCACCCCAGTTTTGCCCTTTCCCCCACCTGCTTGTGTACTTTCCTTCTTCTCTCAATTCTCCCAGAATGCCCACACTTAACTTACCCATCCTTCATGGTCCACAGCAATTCCTAGAAGGCTAGGCTTTACTCCTCAGTAGACTCCTCAGTAGACACTACTCTTGGGAGGCCTGAGTTAACTTTCCACCCCACCATGATTGTAGGGCAGTATCCCATGTTACAGAAGAAGAAACTGAGTCCCAGGACATAAAATGTCTTTCCCACAGTCATAAAAAGCTTGTGTGTATACTAGTATGTATCTTGAATTTCATCTTTTCTATTTCAATCTCTTGTCTATTAGGTATCACAGACTCAAGGGTTTATTTCATCTTTTTTTTTCATCAATAACCTCACCCATAAAATTCTGTTTGACATTCTTTTTGTTGTTTAAAGTCTTACAAATAGTAGTACATATGTCTCATTTTTCCCCTATTCCCCCTGGCCTCCCCTACCCCGCAACCCATGCCCTCCCCCTTCTCCCAGTGTCTGCGTCCATTGATATCCTTATATTCTTACCATTTGAAATAGAATGGATGGAACTGGAGAGCATTATGCTAAGCGAAATAAGACAGTCAGAGAAAGATAAATATCACATGTTCTCACACATTTATGGAATATAATGAACATCAGAAACTGATGAACAGAAATAGATACAGAGACAAAGAAGCATTGAACAATCTGTTTGACATTTTGACAATTGAATCAGAACATCTCACATTCTTTGGTGTTCGGTGCTGGTAAAGATAGAGATTTAGGAAGGGACCCCTTAGGCTCAAGTGAAATTTGAAACCAAAGCCATGGGTGAGGGACCAGGCTTTTGAAGGAGCAAGGTCCGTGGAGCCTGTGAACTCTACAATCTCTGAACCTCATGTAACCTCCAAACCTTAGCTTCCTGCTCTGAAAAATAGGAGTAAACTGGACCAATGACCCCAAGACTTTTTCAGGCAGGGGGACCCTGGAACTCTCACTGGGTCTTGAGAGCATCATCTCTCTGAATGAGTTGCAACTTTTTCACTTTTGCACTCCTATCAGAAAAAAGAATCGCACATCCCTTCAACATATTATTAAATTGTATGTCTTCCTGTATTTATTATATATGTCATAAAATAGAAAATTGGAATAAAAAGGATAAAGTCATAAAATGAACGTAACTAAGTTTTATGGAAACCCCCGGATTATCTTACCCCACTCTCTGGGAAAGCCTTGGTGTTCCCTGGTGTCATTGGCCAGTTCATGATGCCCACCACTTCCTCTGTCTGAATTACCCACCTCTTTCATTTTTTCACCAGTATTACATAAAAGCAAAGATTTGCACTCTATTCTTTCTGACAGAACTTCCCCACAGCCACTATTTATTCATCTTCATGAAGGTGACACTAAGTCATAAACCGCATGGCCACCACTGTTTTAATAAATTAAGTAACATGTTTACTTAACAGGGAGCTCATTTTCAAAGCTAACCTGGGTAGTCATATTCCTTTTGGAAAGCTGTGTAGATCTCTGGGTGTAAAAAACAATTGGCCATAAAGTGGGTGACTATTTAGTGTATTCTTTGTATTGTAAACAAATTGGGAAGACATTCATGTGGTAAATTATGTTCACAGCTTCAGTAGAAAGGCCCTGTGGTGATGTCTAAAGTTCAGAAAATGTAATCACTGGGGCAAGTAATTAACAATTATTACACCTTATTGGGAGAGCTAAAGCATTTTTAACCCAGTTGGAATTACCTATTAGATATTTAGTGCATATCAGGTCCTGAATGGTGAAACCATATCCATGTTGTATTAAATGATGAAACTTATGTTTTGTTTATTTAACTACTAGTAAGTGGCTGGTAATTTTTATATAGAATTGGGTCAGTCATTGAGAATATAGCTGATATATAAGATAGAAAGTAGATAATAGACTCAGAATAGGGTGTTGTTGGAAGGGGGTAGGATTCTTAGCAGAGAGTCCCAGGGAAGTCATCTCATCTTCTCTTTAGGGTAGGGAGACATGGGGAGACACTGTGAGCCTGTGGGGAACTTGAGGGAGTTTGAGATTGATGGCCTTTGTGTTTTCTGTGAAGCATGAAGCAAGGTCAGCCACAAAGAAGAAGGTTGGCTGACCAGCTGCCTTGTTCTCTGGCCTTTGGATGAAGGGTTCCCGTCTTGACTACATATTAGAATCACCCAGGGAATTTTTAAAATTCCCAATGTCCTAAAAAACTCCAATGCCTCAGCTGTACCCCCGACCAATTAAATCAGAGTCTTGTGGTGGGACCCAGGTATCAGTCTTTTTTAAAGTTCCCAGGTGATTCTAATTGCAGCCATGTCTAAGAACCAATGCTAAGCCAGAACTTGTCAGATTTTAATGTGCACACAAATCACCTGTGCTTGCTGGTATGCTGATTCCAATTCAGGATGTTTGGGCGGGGCCAAGCTCTCAGGAGGTGCTGCTACTGCTCCAAGGACCGGACTTTGAGCCACAAGGTTAGAGATGACCCAATTTTGACCTGAAGTGACTGATAACTGCCTACAGGGCTCCACAAAGCAAAGCTGTCGAGATTCTACAGTTGGAACATACTTATCTTCAGAGAATTATCAGAATATATACATATATGTGTGTGTGTA
>NW_006294875.1:1026609-1046242 GCF_000327345.1 Myotis davidii | reverse complement strand
AAATGCTTTAGAGGGAAAAAATTACCTTGCTGTACAAAACCTACATGAGGCTTATTTTAGTGGAAGAGGAAAGCAGGCCACATCAACAGGCCATTGGGGTTGAAGGGAGCATCACCAGGAGCAGGGCCAGGGACCCAGGCCTTTCCAGAATTCCTATATTGAGATAGAGGCCAGAGGAGGAAACTTTGAAGCTCACACTGGGTCAGCTGATTTCTGGGGGTGGAATCTGTCCATGATAGCCCTTATCAGTAAGATGGCTTCCCTTGAGGCTGAGTTCACCTTTCCAGAGACCTCACTCCTGTAGTCCTAGGGTCCTCACAGGGCCCCCAAGAAGGCAATTGCCTCTGACTGAGCTGCTATGAGGTAACTAACCCCTGCCCACCATACCAAATACCCATTCCTAAAACATCTGTACAGGAGTACTTTCTGCTGTGGACTGGGAGCTTGTGGTCATCTTGATAGCTGCTTCTGTGGTGCAACTGCATTCAAATCACAAAATAAAATCAGTCCCCTCTCAGGAACATGATCTTTGAGAGAGATTCTCAACATGCCCCAGTGCCATTGTCCCAATTTCCACCTCAGAAACAGGTTTTGCCTGGGATAGTCTCAGGGACCCTACCGTGGATCAGTGGGGGTTCACAGTCACATTCTGAAGTTCCTTCAGTTTGAGTTTGTGCAGACATTTCAGGGGCCCATGAGATCATTTAGGATGTGGCTGAAGGCATTAAGAATGAGAGTATTAGGTTGTTTTTGTGTGTATGAGAGTGTGTGTGTGTGTGTGTGTGTGTGTGTGTGTGTGAATTAGAAAGTGTCAAATGCCCACAGTGAGAAAATAGATGGACTCTAGGACCTGGAAAATAGTTAATTTATCTGAGTGGTCAAGTGTTTTCACTTTTTAAATTAAGCCATAAATGAATCCTCATATAAAAATGTCCACTTATATGGAGGCCCATAGAGTGAAATGAGTGCTTTGTGCAATGCTCTGAAAGCAGCAGGCCTGAGAGGTAGGCATGGCTGGTGGAAATGTCTGGTGGGGCACAAAAGCAGGGTGGGTCACTGACTGAAGTTAGGTCTCAGGTCATCTTCTTCAGACTATAACTCCTTAGAAGGAAAGCAGCACACATGTGGCTTTGCTTGGTTCTTTTTCTGGGTATGTCAGAGAAACACAGGAACCCAGGATGAATTCATAAATACTCACCCCTGTCGGACTTCTTTCTGTCCACAAAGTGCTTTTGCATCCACTGTCTCCTTGGAGGCTTCTACTGGCTGGTGAAGGTAGGTGGCTGCCATGTTACCCTCCATGATTCCTGTGGGGCCTGGCCCTCTGCTCTTTCCACAATGAGTGTGGTGACATCTGTTTTCATTGGCCTCAGGGGAGTTTTAGTTAGCCTTTCAGGGCTGCAGTTTCTTCATCTATAAAAAGAGTCAGGAAGAGGATAGAAATGTAATCTTTAATGCCCCTTCCAGTCTTAAACTGCCATGATTCTATAAATGGTGGGCCTATAACAAGAGCCTGGGCATGAGAAGACCAATCTCAGAAGGGTATAGATATTCATTCATGCTCTCCTTCATTCTGAGCACCTGCTATTCACAGGTACAGATATAAAGATGAAGTTGTGAGACAGTTCTTTCCTCCTGAAGACACGAGTAAATAGGCAATCCCAGTATGAAGAGAAGGTCAGGACTAAACAAAGATAAGCCGGGGTTCTGTGGGAGCTCAGCGAGTTGGGGGATGTCTCAGAGGATAAGACCCCAAAGTCTAACAGGTGAGCAGGAGTTTTCTGGGTGATGGCAAAGGCCAAAGAGCACTCCAGACTGAGGGGCAGATCCTGGGATAATCCACCCCTGGCACACTTAGTTCTTTGTAATAGTAAGATGAGGGGTTTAGGTCTCTGAGCCCAACTGCTGCCCCAGACAGTCTTGCCCCAACTCCCCATCTGCCCTGGGCCCTGAGGCTTTTCCTCAGCATCTCCATCCAGGAGGCACGTGGCTTACACTGGTCTGCACCCAAGCCCTAGTCCCCAGCCCTCCCTCCCCAGCCAAGGGCCAAGAGGGTAAGAGTCTCCTGAAACCTGCAGATCCAGATTGCCCACTTCTCACTGCCATGCTGCCTTGTTAACCAACCTACCCCACACTCCTAGTGGTAATGGGCACAGGAGAATGGGTGGGTGACTTCCTTTAAATCCATTTGCCAACAATGTTTTAAAGCTCCAAATAAAATGTCCCCGGTAGCCTCTGAAGAAATCACTGCCTCCTTCTGCTTGAGCACTAGTTGGTGGCTCTTGAAACACTCCTTGATTTGACTAACTTCTCTGCGCACCCCACACCCCATCCTAATCAGCATGGAGGATAGGCCTTCTCATTCTCTCTAGTTATTATCTTACTTCGCGGCTCATCTGAGGGAGAGAGAGACTTCCCCTTTGAACCTGCATCCCAGAGCTGGTTGTTATTCTCAGGGCATGCTCTGCCCATACTGGGTGCACTCAGGCCCCCCCATCTGCTGTCCCCTAGTTAGGGTGCCTACTAGCAGGGTGAATGACAGGGCAGGAGGAGCAGAGAGAAAAGAGGTACCTGGTACCTGGTGGAGAGCTGGGACTCACTGCTGGAGGAAAGGCAATATCAGCAGGGGGTGGCTTTCTAGAGAAAGGGCTAGGGTGCTCTCAGGGCTTACATTGGCTGAATCATCGGACAGGTCCAAAGCTATCATGCGGAAGGAGGCGGAAGTGAGATTTTGTCCCTTTGCCTTAAGGTGCACACTGCTCACCCCCACTGCATTGTGCCCTGTCCTGCAACCCATCTGGCCTCAGCCCTGTTCAAAGAGACTTGAGGCCCTGGCAAGGGGGTCTGATGGCCTCCCTGGAACTCATGGATACTGACTTACCCTCCCACCCACATGACATCTGTCTCAGGAAGGCAGGGTGTGGTAGATGGGTAACTAGAAACAGGATGAGAAAATAGAGGCCTCCTAGCCATCCCATAACACAACCATAGCCTCTTTGGGCTGCACTCACTCTCCAGGGATAGGAACTCTGGGGATCCTTCAGCTCCTTCCCTGACAAAAGGGACTGAGGAGGTCCCTGGTAGAAAAAAGATGAGCAAATAGTTCAATGACTTTCTGGAAGGAACCTGGCCACTACTTTGAATAAATGTTATTCTCAAGCACTCTCTTGCACACACCTCTGCAGGGAACTGCACTTGGTGTTGAATGAGGAACTATAGGGGCCTCTCTGCCAAGAAACAAAATGCACGGAGGGGTGTTTGTGGCCCTCACAGCTTCCACAGGGAAAAGGAGCCTGGAATTGACCCTGAATTCTAATCGTCCTCACACTCTGAGCAGGAAGGTTCCAGGGAAGTTGCAGGCCTAGTACCACGGCTAGGCAGGGGGAGGAGTGACGTTTTGCAGGAAGAAATGAAAGCTGGCACCTAAGCTGAATGTGTGTTCCAGGAGCAGGGAAAGGAGGCATTGAGAAGTTGCTGTCTCTCCCTTGGTGGGGGGAGTGTTAAGGGAGGCAGAGAGGGAGGGAGGCCACCACATTTGGAAGGGTGGATAGGTACAGCCCATGATGACAAAAACAGTGTCACTGCTTGATTAATCCTAAGCCCACAGGAAACACAGGACATCACTTCTCTCAGTGACTTCCCTTGCAGCTCATTAGAAGCTACCCCAGATGGGTGGTCCTGGGTGCCTTCTCTGACTGCTGTCCTTGTCCTTGCCAACCCCACCCAGCTTCTCTTCAGCCTTTTCTAACCACTTCCTGAGAGTTCTGGCCAGTAAGAGGGATGGGGCAGACCCTACTGGAGGAGATCTTTGGTTCCCAGGGCCTTCGCAGGGCTGCTAGCGAGTAGCGCACAAAGCTTTGTTCTGCTGATGTTGCTGCCTCTTCTGGCATAATTTTGATGTCTTCTCATGCTAGCAAATCTCTGTCTAATCAAAGGCATGTGTCCACACTAGAATGTAATCTACTTGAAGGCAGGAACCTTGTCTGTCTGGCCCATGACAGCATTTCTAGCCCCCAGAAAGTATTGGTATGCAGTAAGCATTCAACAAATTAATTGGTTAGCTGAATGAATGAATGAATGAATGAATGCCTGCATGGAGCAATGGATGGATGGTGTATTGGAAATATGGTGCTTTTTGGACTGAATCAGGGAGAATTCCTCTCAGGAAAAACAGTCCCTGCAGCTTGGGGAAGGTCCCTCATCTTCCTGGGGACAGGCTGCCTCCCTACTCTGCCCCAAGTGCACTATTGGCCTGCATGCTGGGTCACCTTGTGGTTTCCAGAGGGCACTTTGCCCCTAAACAGTCAGGGTCTGGAGGCTTCCTGCCAAGGGCATCATCCACCAGTCTTTCTCCACAAAGTGATGCTTTGCATAGCATCCTTCCTCTTGCCTTCCCCTCTTCATGCTTCACAGAAACTCCTTGTTCTCTGCATGTGACACATTTGAATGATCTAGAAACATCACAGAGTTGTTCATTTGTTAAAGATGCTTCCTGTAGCAATATCTTGTTTGTTTATTTCCAATCCCATGGTGTGCTGGGCCACCTCTCTTACTGGTTTTTGAGGTTGTGCTGGTAACTTGGTGGTGAGCAAGGAAAGACTAGATGATCACAGGACTAAAGTCTATACAGTTCAGAGAGGTGAGGTCTAGAATCAGAGATGCAGAGTGAGACTGAGGATTATTGAATTATTATTGATCCCAACCAGACTCCAGAGCTGCACAGATCCTGGAGTTATACATGGTGCCTGCCTTCTCCATGGTAACCAGGCTAAATATGGAGGCGTTTCCATGGAGAGTCATTGGCAGCTGCAGCCCTGCTTCCTCCAGGAAGCACCTGTGCTGGGTTCTTTGGCCTCTCCAATGGCCAGTGCAATGGACATTAAGAGAGTGTATCTCACCTCTGAGGATGCTTGTTTCCAACAAGTGATTCATTTATCCAGCCCTAGAATCATCAATATCCCCTCCTTTTGACAGCTAGACTTTAGGAGAGGTCTCAGATCAAACAGATGGCAGCGAAAGTGACGTTGGACCCTATGAGCATTCATGCAAGTTTTGCATCTTCACTGGTGGAAATTATGAAGAAAGGGGATGTCACTGGTAGGAGGGAGATGCTGAGACAACTGTAATGACTCTCTTGTCTAAGCGCACTGCTCTTCCCCTTATCAAGCCTCTTTTGGAATAATTATTACTACAGAGTTTTGTTTTTAATTTTTTTTAAAAAAATCAATTACAGTTTTGGGATGGCCCTCTTCCATTTTCATAGAATATTCTAATGTGGTGGTTTTTTTTTTCTACTGCCTATTTGAGTTTGAACAAGTCACATCTCTGCATATCTTAACTGTCTGATATAGCAAAGTGGAATGACTCTTTGTGTCTGTTGAAGGCTAAACATATAAGCTGAGTATGATGGTTAAAATACTCTGTTTAACCCCACTTAGCAATTTAGTCATTACATCATCTCTGTTTATATCAAAACCCTCTGTTAAACTGGGGCTCTTCATGCACAGCTGATCACATGAGTGTGTTCGTATATATTAGGAAATGCCTATAACATGTATGTATACATAGAGAGATGAGGGTACTCCATGGTTAACTAAGACATGGAAACTTTTAAAAGATGTGAAGATAGCTCTTAGGGCAATTATAAATTGTCTCTGAAGGAAAATTCATATTGTGTGTTCTATGCTGCAGGTTGAGTGGCATCAAAGGTGAGTGATGGATGATATGCAGTCACAGAACCTCTCCATGGACATGACCAACTCCTCTCCTGCCTTGGCCAATAACAGACTGGAGAATGGTATGGCCCAGCTGATCACCACAGAGGCCTGGAACATCAACTCCACAGACCTGGTAAAGAAGGCGCTGGTGACGGTGCCGGCCCCATCCATTCTGAACCCCCCAGCTGAGTCCCAGAGCGGCATGGCTCTAAAAGTGGCGGCCACCGTGTTGCAGCCCCTGTGCCTTGGGGAGAGCCCAGTGGTGATGCCCATTCACATGCAGGTGGAGGGAAGCTCTGCACCTGAGCTCAACCCTAATGGCAATGCCACCTATGTTATGACCACACAGGGCCCTGTGCAGCTGCCCGTGGTACTGGAGCAGCATGTCTTTCAGCACCTCAACTCCCCTCTGGTCCTGCCACAGGAGGCCCCATGCTCCTCCAGTGCCATCCACAACAACCTCTTCCAGGCAGCCGAGGACCCCGAGGCCCAGCCCCAGCTCTTGGACTTGCGCATCCCCAGCCAGCCACAGGAGCCCACATTGCCATTTGAAGCTGTGCTCCAGAATTTGTTTCCCTCACAGAGCACTCTTGGCTCCCCACCCTGTCAGCCTCCTCCTGGATATGCCCCTGTGCCCCCCCAGCCCTTTAACTCCCCCTTGTCCCCCCTAGTCCCGCCAGCCACCCTCTTGGTGCCCTACCCTGTGATTGTCCCCTTGCCTGTACCCATCCCCATTCCCATCCCCATCCCAGTGCCTCAGAGTTCTGAGTCCAAGTTCAGCCCCAGTTTATCCAAGCCGCCATCTTCCTTTGGCCTACACCCCTTTAAAGGCACTCAGACCCCTCTGGAGAAGGAGGAACTGAAGCCCTTTGACATCCTCCAGCCCAAGGAGTATTTCCAGCTCAACCGCCACACAGTCATCAAGATGGGGAGTGAGAATGAGGCCCTGGATCTCTCCATGAAGTCAGTGCCCTGGCTCAAGGCTGGCACAGTCAGTCCCCCAATCTGCCAGGAGGATGCAGCCCTAGACCTGTCTCTGGCAACCCACCGGAAGTCTGAGCCTCCCCCTGAGACTCTGTATAATAGCAGCAGGTCAGTGGACAGCTCACGTCACAAGGTGCAGGAGAAACTGCACAGAGGCATGGAGATGCCCTTTGCCCCTGCCACACCCCACGAAGCCTCAGCCATGATGGATAGCCACCTGGGCAGCAGTGACACCACCCAGCCGTTCAGCCAGCCCAGCCAGTCCAACAGCGAGGTCAAGGCTGAAAATAACATTGAGATGGTGAGCAACTCCCAGGCGGCCAAGGTGATTGTCTCGGTGGAAGATGCCATGCCTACTATCTTCTGTGGCAAGATCAAAGGCCTCTCGGGCGTGTCGACCAAAAACTTCTCCTTCAAAAGAGAAGATTCCGTATTTCAGGGCTACGACATCAACAGTCAAGGAGAAGAGTCCATGGGAAACACAGAGCCCCTTAGGAAACCTGTCAAAAGCCGGAGCATAAAATTCAAGAAAATGAATTCCCAGGAAATACACATGCTCCCGATCAAAAAACAACGGCTGGCCACCTTTTTTCCAAGAAAGTAAATAATGTGTGTGTGTGTGTGTTTTTTAATTTGATGATTATAATATGGAGAAAGGTGCATTGGTTTTATAAAAAGGCATTTAAAACAAATTATCTTTGTTAATTATTTTGGGGGGTAATTCGGAAGCAGGAAGGCGAATTGGCTCTAGAGGCCCTGTAAGCTAGCATCATTTTATTTTTTTTTATTTTTGACTTTTCACAAATGAGTAAATAAGAGCAACCTATTTTTCAAGCAAATTGCACATTTTTTGCAGCTTTAATGGAATATTGGGTGAATCAGAAGGGTAAAAAAGCTATTTTCATTGCCACAAAGTGCTTTGATGATGTAATACCTAATAAAGGGTAGGCTGAATATTTCACAATAAATGTTTGTTTGCACTAATTGGTTACAGCATTCTATCATTTTTAAATTTTGCATTCCTTAACTGACATTGTTTGGCCTAAGCTGTTGCTTGTAAAGCACTACAAGTTCTCTGTGTTTAGAGACCTAAGCTCTTCAGGCATGTTGGGCAAAGGATGATTCTATTGGCCTATGCCTCCACACACAGAGGATTATGAATATGTATGACCTTGATCAAGTCACTTCCCCCTCTAGCTCCCAGTTTCTTCATTTGTAAAAATGTGGCAAAGGGTGTGGGGTTGGAGGAGTTGAGTTTCAAGTATCCAAGGCCACTTCCAGTTCACAGAGACCCTAGTGTGTAAAATTCTGTGTCTGAACTTTCTCTAAAAGGATGGTTTTTAGCTGGAAATGACCTTATTTTCAAGGGCAATAAAAGCATGTTTCTGAATGACCAAAAGTCTTGAAAATCAAACATATTACTGAAGGCCACTCAGAAAGAGAGGAAAATTTATTGCTGGTGGATGTGGAGATGTCTTACCAGTACAGTATTCCGGGCCCTAGGTAGATATTTGGGAGTAGGGTCTGAGAGGGAAGAGAAAGTCATTTCTTATTAGTTTAGCACAGTGGTTCTCATTTGGGGGTGGTCATGGCCCCCAGGGAACATCTGGCAATGCCTAAAGATACTTAGGGTTGTCACAGCTGGAGAAGAAGGTGCTGCTGGCACCTGGTGGGTAGCATCCCACAACACACAGGACAGCACCCACCAGAGAGAGCGATTCAGCCCAAATGTCACTGGTGCCATGGCCGAGAACCCCTGTTTATGCCATTTCTTGATAGGTAGAAGTGATGCACCTGGAAGGTGCATTCTGCTCTCCTTGGACAGCCTAAAGCCAACCACACAAGTGAAGAACTGTGAGTGTGCATTTCAAACAGACTTACTAGGTGCCACCTCACAGTTGTGTCTGGAATTGTGCTGGCAAGAGACTGATCATGGCATGCCTTCTGTTAAACTTAAAGTTCTTTCTTTCACTTTTTGCAATTAGTATGTATCCAGCTGTTACTGTGAACACAAACAGGAGGAAAAGCAGTAGCAAGGCTGTTCTTTTATTACCTGGCCCTCTGTGTGTAAGATTACAGCTTTAGCTGGTCCTGTACCATACACCAAAAAATGGCTTTTCTTTTTCCTGCTCTTTTCCTGTGTTGTTAAATTTTCTTTTTCCAAGTGGAACATGATGATAAATAATGAAATAGCTGTTTTTATCAGGCTAACTAGTCGGTTCTTTTGCCCTAGCCAGACTCCATCCTTTCAGCTTATACATGGTGCAGTCTTTTTCCATTTTCACTCCCATTGTGGATTTCCTGAGTATGGCATATGTATTCTAGTTTCAAATACAACTGACATAAATGTGTCTAGGGACTAGCATTTCCCATCCACCTGAGATCTGTTCTCACCATGTTTGTGGTTGTTTCTGCTGCCTCCCACAGCATCAGGCAGTTGTTCTACACCAGCCAGCAGGGTACTCCAACTTCACAGAATACTGGCAAGAGCTGCTTCTTCTCCATCTTCAAGGAAACAGAATTCTCAATTTTCCATTTAGAAGCAAGTGCTTAAAGCTGAGTGACATACAGGTGGAAAAGAAGGCATTGGTAGGCTGTAATTACATTATAAAACCTCAAGCCACAGGTTTCTCTTTGTTGTGTCTGGCAATGTCCTTTTCTCTTCAGATGTCAGCTCCAGTTGGGTGATAAATGTGGGCTCCACAGCCAACCCTTGGTGTTGAGCCACTGTGAGCTATCCTTCAGCCCTAGGATAGGTACCTGCAACAGGTCTCCCCACCCACTCCAGCTAACCTCATCCATGAGCCTTGCCATTTACCTCTGGGAGCTTCTTGGAGAGAGGCTGTTGTGGTGTTGCACTGGGATACTTGCCCATTGAGACCTGTGAAGGCTACACCTAGAGTATTGTATTGGGACCAGGGTTGTACTGGGGCAGTATATCTTCTGCTTGCTCTCCTTCCCAGCCTTCGCTGGAGACGAGTCCACTTGACTACGTGCATGTCAGGGAATCAAGAGGAGGGCAAAGTCTTGCTGTGGCCAGAGTGAGCCTCGCATTCCCTGATGGTTCAATGCCTTGCTTCTACTCCAGTCAGAAGTTTGCAGCCTTTCACACAAACAAGTAAGAACCATCAGCCTGGAACCATGGTGCCTAGTCTGAGGCACGTGATCCCCACAGGGCTCACAGAGTGGGCTACTGGCAAACTCTCAGGCCCCATCATTTTTTGGCTTGAGACAGGCAGGTATGGTGATCTTTATGTCTCCAACCCTCACAACTGTCTCTAGCTAACCCACTTACAGGCTTCTGTCATACAGGATTTCCATCAAGCTTTATCTCATGACCTAATAATTTCTCATTTATACACACACACACACACACACACACACACACACACACACACACACACAATGTTTAGGCCAACTAACCTAAAGAACAGCTTTTCAGAGTTGTTTAAAAAAAGAGGATTAGTCCCCAGGGATGTTGATATTTGCTATTTGCTCAGACTTGTCAAGATGGCTTCAGCTGGCTTCAGTTCAGAAATGATAAAAAATTGGAACAAGTTACAAAGATCCATATTTGTGGGTACTGATCTTGCTGATAAAGTAAAAACTAGTTGATTTGGAGGAAAAAAAGATTTAGAGATGATACAGTTAATGTCTCAACCAAGGAAGTCCTTGAGAGTGAGTTGAAAATTCTAAAGTGTGGTCAAAAATTTGTTTATATTTGAAGGCAAAACTCTCGTACTTTAAGCATGAAAAAGTACGTTCTCAATGGTGAAAACTCCAAACAAAAGGAAGGAAGGAAGAAAGGAAGGAAAAAAGGAAGGAAGGAAGGAAGGAAGGAAGGAAGGAAGGAAGGAAGGAAGGAAGGAAAGGAGAGAGAAAGGTAGCCAGCTACTGACAGAGCATGTCAATATAATCATGAATAATCATAAATAGCAAATTAATTTTAAAAAACAAGAAAAGATTTAGAGTCCATTTTAGAAGTGAAGAAATTGAGTCTCAGAAGAGTTTTCTGCTTTCAGTTTTTAAGCATCAACAACTCAAAAGTATGCACTTTGTGATGATTCTTAAATATTGGGTTTGAAGCCCAATGAACCCACAGGAATTTGGATCCTTTGGGGGCAAAAGCCAGTATAAATTAGTGAAGAGTCTGAATTACAGATATTTTTCAATTATTTTCAAGGCAATCCCAGTTAACTGGAATGCCCAGGGCACTTGGCACAATGATAAAGGGAGATTTTGAGCTGAAGGGTGAGGATGCCAAGCCTCTCTAAAAGCCACACGCAAAAGCTGCTAAGCTAAAAACTTGAACAGCAGGGAAAAAAGCATTAGAGGTCATTAAGGCCAAATTTACTCCTCATTAAATAAAAAAGGCAATTTTCCAGAGCAGCTCACTATCACCAGGTCAAATAACTGACCTCCCACATCAACGAAACAAAATAGGGTGTATTTGAGGTCCTTAGGGTGCCACTTTAATAAATTGGTATTTTATTTTAATTAACATATTGGTTGATTTTATAGCAACTAGTATATAAGAGTGCTTGAAACAACTAGTTCCAAAATATTGCAAATAATTCATCTGCAACTGTTATTAAACCAGGGGATTTCTAAATAAAGTAAGATTTTAACTATGCCCTGCTGAAATTATGAATAAGTTCAAGGTAAAGGAAATGAACCATTAAGGTTTACTATATATTCCCAACTTGTAGGTTATTTTCTACCCAACTATTTTAATCTCTATATACATTCAAATAAAAATATAGGCTCACTCTGCTGATAAAGATGATAAAAGATACTGTCTTCCTTCTGCTAAATATTTCTTAAATATAAGGTTTGATAACCAAGTTTATTAGTAAGAATGTAATGAACACTTTACATTGATAGCACCATACTGTCAGTCCCAAATAGAATTAGGAAATTCGGTTTTACTTATAATTGCTTCAGATAAGGAACTTGAAGAGTTTCGTTTTCAATGTAGAAATTTTCATTAGCATACATTTCAAGTCATACTAAGAAACACTGCAATGAACAGACAAAATTCTTTGAGAGCAGGGACTGAATCTTAATTCTTTATCTCAAAGTTTCTCCACCTCTGCACTACTGACATTTGGGACTGAATGAGTCTCTGTTGAAGGGCACTGTCCTGTGCACTGTAGGATGTTTAGCAGCATCTCTGACTGGTAACACCCTTCCCCCTGCCCAATTGTGAACAAAGATGTCTCCAGACCTTGCCAACAGTCCCCTGGAGGGCAAAATCACCCCTGGTTAAGAACCACTGCTTTATCTCTAGGGTCTCTCTTATAACTGGCACACAGCAGGAGCTCAACATTCTTTAAAGAAGAATTTATCAAATAATCAGGGAGATATCTGTAGCTGTGGGCTCTGATGCCCCTGACATATTTTCTGGTTTACTACCATGAGGCTGATATGATCAGGAAAATTTTATTTACAACCTCTATTAATTGATCCAAAAGGTCATCACTCATCTAGCATGTAACAGGGCTCTCTAGAAGCTTCTCCCTAGTAAACGGGGTTCAGCTGGTCAATACATCACAGAAAGGTTGGGCACTCAGTCAGTTCTGAAGGGATGCCTGATTATTTTACCAACACTGTGAAACTGGAAGAACCCATTATTCAAAACTCACCCTGTGATGACCATTCATCAGTCTTATTTCCTAGGGTGGCATAACCCAGGAATTTACAAACATCGCAAGGAAGTTGGGTGTGTTTTTCCCCCTCATGTTTTACCTAAATCCTCTTGCTGTAATCAAGCCCAGTTTTTTGTTTGTCCTTAATAGAAACATAGGCCAAATATCATCCTTTTAGTAGTTCCCTATTTTAAACACCAGATCTTTCCGCAGCCTCCTTCCCTAGGACTCAAGTCCCATCTCTTTTCATGCCCTGTGAGCTACTACTTTATAATCCTCTTGTCATCTTGGTTGATCTTTCCCCAATTTCTCGATTTACTTTGTAGAGTCAAGAACCCCAGGTAGGTGATGATAATGTTCTAAAATTGATTGTGGTGATGGTTGTACAACTCTGTGGATATACTAAAAAACATTGAATTGTACACTTTACATGGGTGAATTGTATATGTGAATTATATGTCAATAAAGCTGTTACCTTTGTAAAAATAATAAAAGAACCCCAGATAGAAATTGAGAACTGATTGTGGGTTCCAGCAAAGCCTGTTGGAACTAAATAGTTACTTCCCATCTTTCATCAGTTATATATCTGTTAGTATATCCCATTGTGTCCCACCATCTTTGATTAGTTCTATGCCTGTTAATACATCCTCACTTCCCTTTGGACCCCACCTATCTGACTTTCCCAGGTTTCTCTTTATGGTCCAAACTTTGCTTGGAACATAATCCCCCATGTCTCATTTCTTAGAATCTGGAATTTCTTCCTCTCAGTGGTTTGCCCTGAACAGGCCTTCCCAGGCCTACAGTTTGGTCCTCACCATTTCTCTACTAAGATTAAATTATATTTGGCCATAATAGACCTCTTAATTCAAACAAAATCACATGAACAACCAGTGTATAAAAAAATCACAGAACAGAAACTGCTCTGGTCTGACTTCCCCCTCATCCTACAGGGCTTTTACCCATGGTTGTCCATAGTTACTGCACAATGGTGGCACCGTACATGCTCTAGCAATGCAGCTTTTGCCGTTCCACTCAATACCTCCCTCAGGACTCTGATATCAGGGTGGCGTGCCTTCTACTATTTCATCATACATCTTATCCAGGTGTAGAAGGGGCATTCAGGACACATATTATCTAATAACCTCTGAACTCAGAATTAGGTGAGCAGGTTCCCAACCATCATTCCATCCTCCAGAATGGGAGCTGTGTCCAAGGGCAAAGAAACAGTCAAGGATCCAAATACTATCCTCACTAAACAAAACTCAGCTCCTGATTACAGGATGTCAGCAGGTATCAGTCCTCGAGGTGGCCAAAATGGCAGTGGAGACTATTGAAATGCTCTGGGGAATTCAGTCTTCCTGGAGGCAAATGTTAACAGTTTGTTGTTGTTGTTGTTGTTGTTGTTAAGAAATGATGTTTTTAATGCAGCTTTATGATTTCAAGTATAATAATGGAAACCAGATAATAAGGTAGGTCTTGTTTGGCAGAAGTCTTTGGCTAAATGGTGGTAACACAGGGATAATATGTAAAGAGGGCATCAACTGTTTATAAGTGAATGGGTGCTCCAAGGGTATTTGAGACTGGATATTTTCTTTGTGTGGCTGGGGAATGTGACTTGGCAGGCAGTTGGAGGGCCACAGTAATTCTTTAAGCTCTGAGACCTTTTATTGCACTTGTTTTCAATTGGATGTTTTCAAAATGCATTAACCATCTCAGCAGAGAATACCTTTCCTTGAGTCTGTCATTACTACAGCATTAGTGGCTACCCTGGCCTGGAATGACATGATGCCCTACAGGCTGTCAAGGGAAGCGGGCGCTGTTTGTCTCTAGCTGGTGGTGTTGGGTCTCCTGTCCCCAGTGCCCACTCCATACTGGTGCTTCTCTTCTTTTTCATTTTTTAAAAAATTTCTTCCCATTGTGTCCCTTTCCAGTTTCCATAACAGCAGTACCTACCTGGACAGCCATTGCTGACCAACTGGCTCTCATCCATAGCATAACACAGAGCATTAAATGGCACCCACTCCCCTGACAAGTGCCTCCTCACCACCCTGCAGGGCTCAACTCCAGTGCCACCTCTAGGAAGATCCTCCACAGCTCCTTTCCTCCATAGGCTTCTCTGTGTCCCATTGCAGCGTAGTGATGCTGCTAGGAAAGGTTTCTCCCATCTTATTGAGGGAGTCTCCAGAGCTTTGGCTGTAAGCTCCCTGAGACAGACTCCTGCAGAAGTGATTGCTGTGTCCTCAGCTTTTGGCCTACAGTGCAGAGTAACTGGAAAAGCAACAACAATTGCTTATTGGATTGAAGCACAGAGTCTTTTCTTTATTTTCATATATCACTTCTTGGCTATACTGGCCCTTACCCTGGACTCAGCCACTGTCAGGCCCTTCTGCCTTGGATCTCTTCCAGATGCTGGTCAAGGGTCATTTGTGTAAGAACCAGATGGATAGGACAATGTTTTTGTTTTTCTTCAACAATATTTACATTATTATTATGTTGTGTTTTTAATTCTCACCTGAGGATATATTATTTTCATTGCTTTTTCTGAGAAGGAGGAAGGAAAGGAGGGAGGAAGAGAGAGGAAGAGAGAGAGAGAGAGAGAGGGAGAGAGAGAAAGAGAGAGAGACCTTGATACAAAAGAGACACATCGACTGGTTGCCTCCTGCATGCACCCTGACTGGGGACAATGAGTGAACCCAAAATCCAGGCATATGCCCTTGACCTGGAATCAAACCCGAGACCCTTTGGTGCATGGGCCAATGCTCTAACCACTGGGGAACAGGCCAGGGCAGGGCAGTGTTTTAGACATTTCACTTACAGCCCACCTGTCCTATTCATTTACTTAGACCCTTTCATTGTTGTTATCATGAAGTTAAAAATTCAGCAGAGCCCATTTGAGCCATTGCAAATTTCTAAATTAATGAAGTTTTAATTAATGTTTTACTGCAGCTCCTTTCTTTCTTCCTCCCTCTCGTTTTCTTTTTTGAAAACTTCCAGAAGTGCT
This sequence comes from Myotis davidii, assembly GCF_000327345.1. Lineage (NCBI taxonomy): Eukaryota > Metazoa > Chordata > Mammalia > Chiroptera > Vespertilionidae > Myotis > Myotis davidii. The sequence goes on along the minus strand of NW_006294875.1, from coordinate 1,030,892 downwards.
ACTTCTGTTTAATTTTACAAGTGGCAATCTTTACCCAGGGAGCAATGGTTGCCTTTTAGGCCTCATCTTCCTGACCTCTTGGAGGTGTGGGGTGCTGTCCCCTTTCTCCCTCTTTAGCTCTCCTGGCTCATCTCTCTGCATTCTTGTCTCTCTCATCACCTCTTCCTTTTGTGCTTCTGTCTCTTTCTCTCTCCATAGCAGACATTGCCTCAGGCCCACAGTTCTCATTCCATGTGCTCTACTACAGTGATCTCATCAGCTGTCCTAGTTGTTTCCAATATCTTTATTATGTTTATTCCTCTCTATCTTCCAGCCCTCATTCTGTCCCCTTCCTCTTTCTCTTCAGACTCAAGGTCCAACCTGCAATCTTCACTGGGTGGTCTGGTTAGGTACTTCAGACTCATAATCCCCAAAACTGAACTCAGCATCACCCTTCCTCAACTCTGCACTAGATCCAGCCATCTGGTACATTCTCTACCATACCTTCTTCTAGGTTTCCCAAGCAAGAAGTATAGAACTGACTTCTCCCTCACTTTCCTCTCCCATATCCCCTGTCTTGATGACTTTACCTCCTTGATATTCCTGAAATCTATCATTCCTTTCCCCTACACTTACTGCTCTTGACCCAACCCATATTATCCCCTGTCTAGACTTTTAAAATAACCTCCAAATTGGGTGGGCACCACGCCTTCATTTTAACACCCTTTCCCCCCAAATCTGCATTTTATACTTACACCAGAATAATTTTGATAAAAGCCAAGTCTTACCATGTCATTCTGCTGCATAAAAGATTTTGGTGTTATTATATACCATATGCTGCAGAGGCCTTCCAGATCAGGCCTCTGAGATCAGGCACCAGACCAGCCCATGGCTGTAACCCTGTTTTACCCCCACATGTAAGCTCTAGGAATACAGAAGGTTAATAGTTGCCAACACAAGCTTTTGTGGTTCCACCATTGAGTGCTCCTCCTCACCTTCTTACTCTGGGTAATCCTTTATGATTTAGCTCAAAACAATACCTGCTCCAAAAAGCTCTCCATGACTGTTCCAGCATAAGCTAAAAGCCATCTCCTGCACTCCAGTGATGACATGTGTATATTTGTATCATTCAACATTCAACTGGAAGAATGTTTCTCTCCACCCCACTATACCAATAGGGCCAATGGTCAAAGCCTTTGTATTTCACATGCCTAGCATAGTGGTTGGCATTTACAAGGCCCTTAATAAATGTGTGTGGACTAAACTGAGCCCACCAGGAAAGTACAAGTATGTCCCTCTTAGCCAGACCGGCACAGCACATGGAAATCCAGACACACAAACAAAAACTGGAATTTATAATTCATTTTGCAAAAACAGATGTGCTGATTGGTTCTTTTAAGTCGTGGTTCACTATACTTCAAAACAAGATGGATTCTTAAAAGTGGGTTCTGCATTCATATAAATATACTTAGAACATAAAGCAAGCAATAGTCAAAATTTAATCAGTGGTATACAAAGAATATTTTTGCATATACCTCCTCAGAGTTTGTGGATTTATTTATAACGTACATGCATGGATTACAAATACATGATGATAAAATATGTGTAAAAATCAAAATTTTAAAAGAATGAAACAAATATAAAAAGGTTCAATATTTTATTTCTGTGCCTCAGTTCATCATCTTATATACCTCACTGGGTTATAATGAAACAAGGATATTCTAACTCTTTCAACCTATAGAATGAACCTTTAAATTCTCCTATAGATCCAGGTATCCTTCTGTCTTGAAGTGTGGAAAATACTTAAGCACAAGACATTTCTTTGTCAGAACTAGGAACAGTGTGTATCACTGCACCTAAGTGAGTAGGGAACCTGGGTAGAAGTTAGGGAGTTATTGGCTTTGGAGCTACAGAGTCTGGGTCACTTCCTACCTCCACTCTTTTCTAGCTGTGCAACTTTGGGCATCACTTAACCTCTCTTCCACATTTCTTCATCTGTAAAATGAGAGTAATAAAATATCTGAGTTAGCACATTTGAATTAATAAGGACAGAATGCTCAATAAATTACTTTGCATTATGCTTTGTTTACAAATAGTAATAGAGAGCAAGGCTAACAAAAGTCATGGAAACTTCTGATTTTTACAAAACATTTAATTTGAGCTAGCATATTTTCAGAGTCCATTTGTTCCACAAAAGTGTGTTTCTAGCCAGGCACTTTCATGCCTTCCTCCAAACTACTGACTAATAGTTGAAGCAACGTAAAGGTCATCTCATGTTCCTTTCTTTTGGCCTGACAGAAGGGTTCATCATTTGCCCATCAGCAAGAAAATGGACTAGTTAGAAAAGGAGAAAGAGAAAGACTGGATTAAAAAAAAAACAAAAAACCTCAAGGCAAGATTGGCCATGGACCCAAAGTGGTGCCTCTTCTTAAACTTCACTCTGCTCTCAGAAGGAACCAGAGACAAGCATATCCAGAGGCCATTGCTCAGCAAGCAGCCCATTGAAGGCCATGCCCCAGGGGCAGCTCTGTAGTGACGTCATGGGAATGTACAGCACCAGAAGCCTGCAACTTGGTGAGCAGGGCAAGTGGGCTTTCCTCACAGGTAAACATATAGACCTGAATTTCTTTCATCAAATTCATCTTATAAATATCTGATGTCTGAGAGCAAATAAGCCTTTATTTGAATTAGAAACATAACTTCATTTTTCCAGAAAGAGCAGAAGTTTCTTCTTTCAATGACAGCTTTCTTAAGTACCCTTCAAACATGATCTAGAATGTGAGCAACCTCTCAGGAACACTACTACTAGATAAATCGGGGCCAATTGTATTTTAAATAAGTACAGAAAAGGTTTGTGAGGTTAACATAGAAAAGGAATCCTTTGTTCATCTCTCTTAAGAGCTGCTAACCTCTCCACCCTATACCCAATCCCCCTGAGCTGGGGGGACAGAGCCCTCTGCTGGCAGCCACAGGGACAACCTCAGGGCATCCCTGTACATAGTGGTCCTGACCCTGGCATCTGGCTGGAGACCTTGGTCTCTGTTGAAAGCTAGACTGTGAGCATTACAGACCACCCTCTCTCCCTCTTTAGCTCTCCTGGCTCATCTCTCTGCATACATCTTGGGAAAGATCCAGATTGAAAATCCTCAAGGGCCCAAGTTTTCAGAAAGGAGCTTCCTTGCCCTTTAGTAACAGAAAACTGTGTTCCAGCAAAGCCTGCAAGAGAGGCTTGGGGCCCAGGCCTTTCCAGCTTCCCTCACAGGCTAAGATACAAGCTGGGGGGACGCCACACGCTGCAGTGCATGCTGCTGAAGCCACAACCTCAGTTCTGAGGAGGGAGAAAAATAGAGCAGGAAAAGGTTGGTTGGGTTCTTGGAGTGGAACAGAGGGAAAGACAGAAGGTTCGGTCCCCAAGTAGCTGGAAGAGGAGTGGCAGGCAGGCTGGGGAGCACAGAATCCAGCCACTGACCTCAAGGGAGGGAAGGCAAGGGGCCCAGCTGTGTTAGCACTAGCATTGGTCACTCTTCTAGATGCCTGTTCTCCACCCAGGCTGCACCTGGAATCATCAGGGAAGCTGTGAGAACTCCTGGTACTCAGGATGGGGCCCCAAAGAGTCCCATGTCACTGGACACTGGATGGGGGGGAGGGGGGAGAGGGGATGCGGTGCTGACTTAAAAAGTTCCAGAGGATTCTCACCAGCATCAGGCTGAGGTGTATTATTCTGTATGCCATGCGGGGTCGGTCACAGGATGGTCATACTTCATTCTCACATCACCTGAGCAGGTTCATGTTACTGAGCTGGTTTATGTGCAGCAGAAGCGAGCAGGCGGAGCCTACAGTGCAGGCATGCAAAGCATGTGAAGTGACTTTAATGCAACCTTTAGCACTGCCATCCACCACCCACCAGACAAAGGATGGGCACAACCTTCTCACAGAACAACATGGACCCTTACTGCATGTTGCACATTCTAATGGTTCATGTTCAACTCCATTAAATGTACCGAAACCCAGGGGTTGGATTTCACAGGGCACTGCTAATCACCAGTGCCCATATAAAATTCTGGGGCCTGCAGAATCCAGGAGTGAAGCCCTGCACTAAGACCTGTGTTCTTGCTGCCCTCACACACCCAGAAATCACAATGAACTTTTTGGTTCAATGCCTTAGAACACTTCTCAGGGGAGGGGCTGAGAACACAGGAGCAAGTTTGAGGAATACGTTTTCTTTTTAAGACAGGGAAAGCCCAGAAGAAGTAGCATCCTAGGGGTTGTTGAGACTGGATCCAGGGGTTCATTATCACCCAGAG
>NW_006294875.1:1022009-1026552 GCF_000327345.1 Myotis davidii | reverse complement strand
ATATGTGTGTGTGTGTGTGTGTGTGTGTGTGTGTGTGTGTGTGTGAGAGAGAGAGAGAGAGAGAGAGAGAGAGAGAGAGAGAGAGAGAGAGAGAATGAATGTGTGTGAGGGACAGAGACTGAGTGGAACATGTGGCTACAATGGTGGCCAGAACAGGAAGGAAACTGGGAAGGAGACAAGAAAAAAAAAAGCAACCACCTCCCCATTGTTAGATGACTTACAATAAATAGGTGGCCTCAGAGAGGTACGTCTGACTCTGATGGAGGCTACTCTGTCTGCGGGGTCGAATCCGGGCCTATGGAGCAAAGGTACCCAGGAAGGCAGGCAGCCCAGTTCTTGGGGCAGGTGGCAATGAATGTGCCCCCAGCTGACACCCTGTCCCAATCTGTTGGATGACGATGGCTGCCAGGCGCAGAACTGGGGACCTCTTCTCATTTACCTTCTTTGTAGTGGTGGCATTAGTCCCATGTCGATTCCTGGCTGTGGTGCCTGGCTGCCTGGGTTGAGTGGGGGGACCTGTCCCCACCCTATCACTGTTCACACCTAATGGAGTGTTTGCAGGGCACAAGGCCTACCTTGCTGGATCAAGAGCTTTCTGCCCCTGAGCATGGGGCACAGGGGGTCTGCAGCCTGGAATCCAGGTTGCAGGCAGCCCAGGCTTCTGGTTGCTTCCCCATGTTCTTACCCTGATATTTTAATACTGAGAAAGCAAATGAGAGAGACAGTCATTAATGGGCTCTGCCAGAAAGTTCATGTAACCCCCTGCAAAAAGTTGGGCTTCCTGGACTTCAGGCAATCTTTAAAATAGCTGCTTCTACCATTGGAAAGAGAAAGGTGGTTGCATTTGATTTAGCTGGCTTTAATTTATCCAACAACCTGGGCCACCCTCAGAGGCTCACCTACTCTTCTGAGAACAGCCCAGAAAAAGTAGAATGAAATCACTAGGGTCGCCCCCAAGGGAAAAAACTTAAATGAGAGGAGATGGAGGGTACTGTTCAGAGGGATAAGGAGTGCTGTTGCAGAGAGCTCTCTTCCCCTCCCCACCCCACCCCCAACAACTGCCAGAATAATCTGTCGAGGATGCGGGTCTGCTGTGTGGACACTCCAACCCCATTTATAACCCTTTCATTGCTTCCCACAGCCTTTGAGGGCCAGTCCAAAGCTGTCAAGCCCTTCCTGTTCCAGGCCTTGTTCTGCTCTCCAAGTTCATGAGTTCCCAACCCTCATCCCATGTTTCAAGTGCTCTCAATAATTCATGGTTTCCCAAATGCCTCAAGGGCACACAGCCTGGCAGGGACCTGGAATGCAGGGAATCTGTTGTCCTCGAAGTGTGGCCACAAGTACTCCAGTGGTCAGTGGAGCATGGAGTAGTGCCAGGATGACTTGAACCTGAACCAAGACGGACTTGAGGGAATGCTCATAGGCAGAGCCAAGATTCTCTTTAGAAATCTGGGGTTAGCTCTAACACATAGATAAATAAAGGGTCACTCAAGATCCAAAGTCAGCTCTTACACTGGCAGGACAAGGGTCAAATTAGGCCTCAAGTATTTTATTATTATTACTAGAGGCTGTGTGCATGAAAATTCGTGCACTCAGTGGGGGAAGGGGATCCCTCAGCCCGGCCTGTGCCCTCTTGCAGTCCGGGAGCCCTCAGGGGATGTCCGACTGTTAGCTTAGGCAGGGAGTGGGCTTAAGCCACAGTCTGGCCTCCCTCTGGGGGAGGCGATTAGGTGGGCCAATCAGGGGACAACACCTGCTGGTGAGCAGCCTATCCTGCCTTCCCCATCACTCCTCCACCACCGTTGGTTGACACAGCCACCCCTCCCATCACCGTCCCCTCCCTCTGCCCTCTGGCATGCGCCTTGGCTGGCCTGGTGCTGCCTGCTCGCTGGCCCTGTCCCCCACCCACTGGTCATTCCACAGTTCAGTCAATTTGCATATTATACTTTTATTATATAAGATTATTATTTTGGATTATGTTGTCATATATTTAAGCTTACATTTTAAAAATTGAAGATTTTACATTGAAATCTGCATTTCTATCCCTGCCCAGGTAGCTCACTTGGTTAAAGCATCATCCCCAAATGCCAAGGTTGTGGGTTTGATCCTCAGTAAGGGCACATACAAGAAGCAACCAATGAATGTATAAATAATTGGAATAACAAGTTGATGTTTATCTCTCTGTCTCTTCTCTCTCAAAAATCAATAAATAAAATTATTTTTAATCTACATTATTACTTACTTCTGAAAAATGGGAAGATCCATAACATGAGACTCAAAATATTACAGGGCAACATATGCAAGGGTTACTACCTACTTTAGGAGCAGAGGTGTGCTTCAGCCAAACGCAGCCCCTACCAGTCACCTGTGCACACCTATCCATTATACCCAGCCAGCTTCTCAGTTTGGCAAACAACTTGTCCCAATCCCAAATCATGTCTGAAATCATTTTTGCTTGAAAGTAATGTTTAAAGCAGTATGGTAGAATCAATGCAATATAGTCACCAAATCTTTCATCTCCTCCTCCTCTTCTTGTGGAAACCACTCTACCTAACTCTTTTGCACATAAGCAGAGCCATATGACTAGTTCTACCAGTGGTATAAGTAGAAGTGCCACAGGTCACCTCTGGGCTGAGGCAACAAAATGAGTTTTGGAGGCCATGTATTACATGGGCAGGGCCACACAAAAGCAGCAAAAACAATGGAGAATCAGATTTTACCTGGGAGAAAAGCAAAGCCAGTGAGGTTCTATGGTTTGTCTGTTATGCAGCATAGCATAGTTTATCCTGACCAATACAAGCACACTGACCAAAACCACATCCTAGTCAGGCAGTTTACTTAGTACATAATCATAAAGCTTAAATCCTTTGCATGGTTGTCATAAGTATATAGATTTTGAAGGTAATACAAACATTTGACAATGTCTGGAGTGGAACTCAGTGCTGATACCACCATTCCCTACAATGGCCAGAGCTTCTTTACGGTAGCCTCATGAGGGAGGCTCATATGTCACTGATTAACTCAGGCATTTCAGGAAGGGATTCTATCAAGGTTCTCTTTTCTGACCAGAGTCATTTTTTTATGTACCTGCACTTTTTCTAACAGAATCATTGCTGTTGATTTTGCCATCACCCAAGGTAACTTTGTAATATATTGATACCTAAATTAATAAGCAAGATAAAACGTTAGAAACCAGTAACCCTCACTCAATGATTATTTCTAAACTAGAGGTCCGGTGCATGGATTTGTGCACATTGAGAGAAAATTAATTAGAAGGTGGTTGGTGGGAGGAATTGAGCAAGACGGGCCAGACACGCCCTGGATCCAACCTTCCATGGTCCCTCCTTGTCTAGCCTCACCTGAGGAAGCACCACGGCTCAAAGTGCATCTGTGGAGTGATTGGGGTCCCTCTGACAGGTGGGGCCCTCAGGCCTGGCCTCCGAGGATTAGGCCAAAACCAGCAGTCTGATATCGTCTGAGAGGTCCGGGAGTGTGAGAGGATACTTTACAAAGTTGCTATTGCTTGGCAGCTCCTGTGTTGAGCATCTGCCCCCTGGTAGTCAGTGTACCTCATACCTACCAGCAAGTCAGCCAGTTGGCCTGGTTGGCCAGACGCTTAGCCTTTTATATATATAGAATTGGGATCTCGCTGAGGTCCCTGTGGATGTTCAGGCTTTGAAAGCATAGGTTTTCTTTCTTGGTTTTGTTTTTACTTCTTGAAATTCAAATGTGTTAAAAAAAAATTTTTTTCTGCACCTTTTCGGGTCCCAGGGACCCCACCACGCACCAGCTGTCCTTTCCCAGCTCAGTGCTCCTCCGAGCTTTTCACAGAGGGGCAACCTTTTAGGTTGTGGGGTGCGTTGAGAGAATCCCAGCTTTCTGAAAGTGAGTGTTTGATTTGGGGATTTGTGGTCTGTCTGAGGAGCCCCAGGGCCCACTCAGAACAGAGGGGGCAGCCACAGTGAGTGACCAAAGAAATCAGAGAAAAGTTAGGAGACAATAAATGGTTCGATTTCTAATTCCGCACGTTGCAGGAGACGAGGTGTGCCCAGGATTTTCCAGGGAGAGAGTGAGTGAGTGAGTGTCCACTGCCCCTCACACAGCCGGCCACTTGGAGTGTGACTTTCACCAGCAAGGGCGTGGATGCAGCCACCTGGGCCTTGTTCCTGCCTATGCAGATGCATGTGTGCGTGTGTGGAGTGGGGAGAAGCAATTAGGACCAGGAGGTGGGTGTGTGCTCTGGGGGTCATAAGGTCAGCAAGGCCTAGGTGCACCGACACGCAGGGGCCGCCACCGAGCTGTTGGGGCCAGCAGGGAGCTGGGGTAGCTGGGAGCCAGCGCTGCTCTGTGGCACTCTGCTTTCCCCACCCCAGGAGGCGCTGTTTGTCAAACTTGGCTGCCTTGGCAGGAGGTGCCTGCATGTTCTCACCGGGAGAATCATTATCTTTGCAGTCTGTGGATCTGGGCTCAGGAACCTTAGCCTCACAGAATGGTGGGGAGGTGGGGAGGTGGTGGGGCAGGTGTTGTGTGTGTGCAAAGAAAA
>NW_006294875.1:1020633-1021868 GCF_000327345.1 Myotis davidii | reverse complement strand
TGGGGCACAGTCCCCAGTTACTTGCCTCTCAGTGCGAGCAGGACTCTGGCCTGGCTTGGGTTCAGTCACCACATGTCTCCGGAGGGCCCCTTGGCCACCGTCTTGGCGCAGAGAGCGAAGGCGCCTTCCCTGGGCCTGACAAACCCACCCGAACGTGGCCTCCCCACCTTTGTGCAAAACTTCACAGGCTGGGGTGGCCCTTGCTTGCCTGGCCCACGGGCAGCATAACCCCCGCGATGCAAGGCAAAGCCCAGGAGCACTTGGAGCCTGTGTCACTGACCCGGGGCGTGCAGGGTTTGCCATTGTGTGGCTGTCCCACCCTCTCCTACAATTCACTGCACTTTCCAGGTGCCTCCTCCTGGGATTTCCCTCTTCTCAGGCTCTCCTGGCCACTAGGGCTTTCTTCCTTCCAGGGCCCGAGGTCCATCCGGCTAAGGGTTTGGGGTTCTTCCTCTGGCCTCCCCAGTACTTGGTGCCGACCCTGACCCCAGGTGGTAGCCACGGGGTATGAGTGTGACCCCCTGGGCGAACTGCCGGCCTTAGGCACATTGGCTCGCACCGGTTCCAAGCACTCCGAGTAGCCTGGCCGCGCAGCCTGGGCCTGAAGCCACCAGCCCTTGGAGGGCCCCGCACCTGTCCGCACCTGTCTGCACCTGTGCACCCCCACCCCGGGATTCTCATCACCAGAAATGCACTTTATTACACTTTGGAAGGCTGGTAGGATGCTAGCAGACTCCTTGGGCTCTGTTGCGAGCAGGAAGGGGCGCCCAGGAGTGGGCCCTGTGTCTCCAGTGGGCGGCGAGGGCTCGGGCAAGAGGATGGACACTGCTTGCCTTCGCCCCAGCCCCCGCCTGCCCGGGGTTGCATTGGGACCTGTCTCCAGTGGGCAGTGAAGGCTTGGGCGAGGTGATCTGTACCACTTGCCTTCACCCCAGCCCCCGCCTGAACCCAGATCACACAGGGGAGTGAGCCCTGTGTCTCCGGTGGGCCGGAGGGCTCAGGCGAGGGGATGTACATCGCTTGCCTTCACCCCAGCCCCCGCCTGCCCCCAGATCATACACGGGAGTGGGCCCTGTGTTTCCAGTGGGCGGCAAGGGCTCTGGAGAGGTGATCAGTACCGCATGCCTTCACCCCAGCCCCCGCCTGCCCCCTGATCGCACACAGGAGTGGGCCCTGTGTCTCCAGTGGGCGGTTGAGGGCTCCGGGGAGGAGATCAGTGATTGCTTGAGACCACC
>NW_006294875.1:1018671-1019219 GCF_000327345.1 Myotis davidii | reverse complement strand
AAGTAGTAAGTCCAGCCCAAACTCAGTGGAAGGGGCTTAAATAGACATGGGTGTAATTACCAGGAAACAGGGATCATGGGGGTGGCTTCATACATTTCGAATGGGGTTTATGAGTTTAATGAGGTGAGAGAAAGGCCCAAGTATAGAAAACGCCTGAGTAAATATGACTTGGCTGGTATGAAGTGTGTGGGCCAGGACATAGCAAGAAATGAGATTAGCCAGGTAAGGGAGAATCTTATTAGAGTTCTGAGGGCCACAATATTAAATATATACTCAGATAGAAACGAAGATGGCAGCATAGGTTAACGCGGGAGAGTGCTGCCTCGAACAACCAATTCAAATTACACCTAAAAGACGGAACGGACATCATTCAGAACCACAGGGAGGCTGGCTGAGTGGAAATTCTACAACTAGGAGGAAAGAGAATATCATACCCAGACTCAGAGGAGGCACAGCGCTGAAGTGAAATATTCAGGTGCGGAGTGCGTGCGGAGTGGGCTGGCGGCCGAGGGTGAGGCTGTTGTTTTCAATCGGGAGGGGGGTTTGGA
>NW_006294875.1:1008104-1017476 GCF_000327345.1 Myotis davidii | reverse complement strand
GAAGTGAAACAAACCAGTATTATATGAAATGCTGAAAGGTATCCTTTAAGAAGAGGAAGAAGAAGAAAAAGGTAAAGATACAAATTATGAACAACAAACATGCATCTATCAACAATTGAATCTAAGAATCAAGTGAATAAATAATCTGGTGATCATAATAGAATCAGGGACATAGAAAGGGAATGGACTGACTATTCTTGGGGGGAAAGGGGTGTGGGAGATGCAGGAAGAGATTGGACAAAAATCGTGCACCTATGGATGAGGACAGTGGGTGGGGAGTGAGGGCAGGGGGGGGGCGGGAACTGGGAGGAGGGGAATTATGGGGGGAAAAAAGAGGAACAAATGTAATAATCTGAACAATAAAGATTTAATTAAAAAAATAAATATGTACTCAGTTGACATAAAAATTATTTGATTGATGTTGCATAATATCCTGGGGAAGATAGGAATTATTGATCATAAAAATGATGTAGCAAGAGATGATGTCAAAGGTATTGGCAAAATCAGCCATGTGATGGAGAAGGAAGCAACATAACCTGGTAACAGTGTGTATCGGTGTGTGTGGAGAAAGGGGGATAGATTTGATACCTACCTTATGCTGTCTGTTGAGATGTTCAAAGGGGCTCCAGTAAATATCACCCCCTTCTTCCCCCTCTTGAGAAATAAAATGTTGAGAAATAAAAGAATTAAGATAGAGGCTAAAATAACATATTCCTATTGTTGAGCTAAGTTGGAAGACACAGCTCAATGTGACAGGCCAAGGAGTCTGCAGGTAAATTCCAGTGTTAATTGGACTCATCTACCTAGAAATATCACCTCCCAGCAGTCTTTCTCCCAAGAGGCAAATAGCCAGTTATTCCTCCCAAAATCACTGATTAGAAAATTCCACTTCCCCAGGGAGAAAGTGAATGAAATGGGGACAGAGGCCAATAATGAAACTCCCTTCATTGTACGGAAAAAGTAATGACATGCCCTGGCCGGTTTGCTCAATGCTTAGAGCATCAGCCCCTGTACCAAAGGGTCTCAGTTCCATTTGCAGTCAAGAGCACATACCTCAATTGGGGAATGTGTGAGAAGCAACCAATTGATGTATCTCTCTCATATCAATGTCTCTATCTCTATATCTCCATCTCCCTCCCCTCTATACTAATGGCTATCATCTTCCACAGAAAGGTGACAGGGACCAAGTCTGCACAGCTAGTGAACTGCTAGTAACTCCAGAACCTATGCTGAAATTTATCTGAAGACTGAAAGTCTTAATATCAAGCCACACAGCTGCCTTCCTGAGTTTCAGTATAATGGGGTGAGCTGTGAACAGAATGTGGAAAATGGAGCAGCAGGGATTCAGGGGCGGGCAAGACAGGAATAAAGGAGCACACACCTTCACCCTGGCTCTATCTAGCTGCCTTTGCAGCCAAATCTCCCTGACTTCTCACACCTCTAGAGGAATGGGTGATCCTCGACCCTGAGAGCTAAAGCATTGGGACCAGATGACAGAAACTGGCCTATGGGGTGCGTGTGTCTAAGCCTGGATCTCTTGGCTACCTCTTTCTATCTCAGACCTCTTTGTAACATACCTGGAAAGACTCTTGATGCTCTAGTGCCCAGGGGATGCTCCAAAAAGAGAAAGTGGCCAGGGTGGCTGAGTAGGCACCTTTCGCGTAGTGAGGAGTGTGGGCAAGCTCGAACTGAATCTGCACTCACTGGAGAGAGATGCTTTCAAGGCTCAATTCCATCAAGCTGCAGGACAACAGAGGGGATATCGGGAGGGAGTGGAAGAACACTGTCTGCCACGCATTGTTTCCCTCCCCTAGAGCCCATCATTCCCTGATCAGACTCAGAGGACTTAGGGATACAAGCAAGTCCCAGCATCACACAGTAGAAACAGCCCCCAAGATGCAAACGCGCTTCATTTCCTCAGCCAACTGTGAGTACAATCCCTTCTGCTTAAAATAATGACAGATTTGAGTTCGAAGCAGTTAATACAATTTTATATGAAACAACAAGATACCTTAAACGTGGTGAAGAAAATACACAAGCGATAATCTGGAAGAATGTCTTTTCAACGTACAGGAATAAATTGTTAATACACATAATGAATGGCTCTCTCCTAGAGCGAAGAGATACACAGCAAAGAATCCATCAGAAAATGGACAAAAGACATTTCCATGTCCATCACCGACGGACGTCATTGGCGAAGACGCACAACTTCACCCATAATCAGAGGAAAAGTCCAAGCAGGAACCAGGTAATTTTCACCTATTCCATTGGACCCAATTAAACGATTCTTTTTCTAAGGCAGTGGTTCTCAACCTTCCTAATGCCACAACCTTTTAATACAGTTCCTCATGTTGTGGTGACCCCCAACCATAAAATTATTTTCGTTGCCACTTCATAACTGTAATGTTGCTACTGTTATGAATCGTAATGTAAATATCTGATATGCAGGATGGTCTTAGGCGACCCCTGTGAAAGGGTTGTTCGACCCCCAAATGGGCTCACGACCCACAGATTGAGAACTGCTGCTCTAAGGCCTTCTGAGCATGTAAGCTGGGAGAGTTGAAGGCAGAGAGACAGTGCGGCTTCTGTCCCCCGCTGGTAAAAGAGCATCCAGAATCACCAGACACACAGATGAACTCAGGTGAGGCAATATCTGGGGGCACTGGCATTTTCTAGCATGCTGGCTTCATCAATAACATTGCAAGTAACAAAAGCTTTGAGCACAGACAAAGCTCACTGATTTAACTTCTGACTGTTCCCCTGTTCTCATTTAAGGCCCCTGCAAGAGACCAGTCCTTTGCCCCGTATGAATCTGTTCACCCATAGAATGAGGTCAAGTGTTAAACTCAAGTATTTGGACATATAAAACCACAAACTTACTAGATTGCTGCTTTTTCAATATACCCATTTCATACATAAATGTAACGAGGTGAAAGCAAATCACAACTGAGGTTCTGACACCAGTTTTTGCAGTTATTTAACTTTATTATATTTTAAAAATGAGAACTGTTTTCTGAATAAAAATATTAAATAAAAAATAATAAAAGTGAGAACTGTAAAACATAGTATTTGTATAAATATCTGAGGACTGTTCAACTGGACACAGCATCTTCACTCAAACAATTTGAGAGATTAAAAGTGTAAATTAGAATCTTGTCTTATAACACAAAAGGAATAACAAAGATCAAGCCACCCCTTAGATCACATATGCCTAATAAATCATTGCATTTGTTTATAAATGTAAAGGACACTTGGTTTTCTATAAAGGAAATGTACATGCTGGCCCCTGGCAAACATTTATTGCATTTACAACAAATGACTAATACAGTTAGCACCAATTCTTATAGCTTATAAATATTACAGCAAATGCAATACAATATAACAATGTAATAAATAACAAAATAATAACAATGAGCAGGTTTTACTTGAAAGTTCTAATTTTTAAAATAAAGTCTAAAATGACAAATCCAACCTAATATTCCTTACAAAGTTTAATAGAATAAATGGCTCAGAAAGCAAATGAACTAGATATACTACACAGGACAGAGAACTTTCCTATGGAAACCCTGAGTGAGCTAAGAGGTACTTGTGATGGCAAATGAAGTGCATATTCATTACAGAATAAAAACATCTCACTATATATAGAAGTGGAAAGTGCCATTTTAAATTCAAAAAAAATTCACTTGTGTGCATACTTCAGACATAGAATAAAATATAAATATAAAACCTTATCCATATGAATATGCTTTTTTTTTTAAATTTGGACACAGTAAACTTCAGAGAGAAATGTGAGTGATAAATGGCTAGTTAAATATCTAAGATTAGGCAAGATATTTTAAAGTTTTAAAGTAACAGATAAATTTAATGGAGAAGAATAAAACCATACTTCACCCAAACCACCTTTTAGCATAAGAGCTATTGCATAAAAGAGTCATTCTATCTTATAATTTATCAAAAAACTGGTAAGAACACTTTATGAAATCGTATAAGGTTACTTTTTTCTTTAAATATGAACAAATACAATATAGAGAGAAATAATAGCAAAAGGGAAATAAATTACATGGCTATTCCCTTTCAGAAAACTGATAGAACATGAACAGAACACTGTTATAACAGACACAAAATATTTGAGAAAGAGATGATATCTGCAGGTGCATCTTCGAATTCTCTTCTAAGGAAAACTTCTCATGGATTTTATTAGAGAACTTGTCAATCCCTGATACTTCCTCTTTGGGATTTAGTTGTTTTGGCTCTATATATAAACATCAACTGAAATCAAAAGTGTTTCTCATATGAAGTATATTTTTAACTATACAATGATAATAAAAAGATATAAAGAACCAATTACTAATTTGATTACGCTAATAGTAATGTGTTAAACAGTTTCTAAACAAACAGAATGAACTGCAGTGTAGTTCTGCAATTCTAGATGTAACAAAATTTTAGAGGAACCTTCTACAACACAAAAATTTCTAAGGGCAATGGAATGATTTTACATCGAGATGGTATTGGTCTTCCAGAATTAAGTCTAATGTAAATCGACACAAACTTTTTTTTCAATCATCAATGCCTTTGTGTTCTTTAAGCTTTTTGATGTAGTTGCACAACTTCAGAGCTGTCCCCAGCTTAATTCCCATATACTTTATCATAATATCACTCGGGAGCAGTAGCAGAGCTGACCCATCAATGTTCTACAAAAAGAAGGAAATTAGAATAACTAATAATGCTTTCATATTTTATCAGAATGGTCATTTCTTTATATATAAGAACATGTAACATCAATTAGAGGGCAGGTCATTCCAGTTGTATATTCTCTGAACATGCATCTGCTCTTTGAAAACTATTAAAGATATAATTTGTACAGCTGAAGCATCATTCGATCCTTTACAAATTTACTTCAAATTTTAAGAATTATATTTAACCCAATATCCTAAAAATGTCCTAAGTGTCCAACTACCTAATTTTAAGTACTGTATGTTGAATAAAATACTGCATAGCTATGAGAAAAATAATAAAAGCTATGAATGGCAGAAATAAATTTCAGATGGTCATTAACTTTTTAAGAAAGGCTGGGAATATGAGTATGGCAGCATCAATGCAAACTGTAAATATGCAAAACAAGGAGGACACCCTTGTGTGGTGTCATAGCTGTCATTACAAAGGAGAAGACATCTGAGAGTGACCATGCTGAATCATCTTGAGAACTTGAAGACTTGTAATATTTTAGGTACTCAGGTAGCCATTTAAATTACAAATAAAGCTTCTACAACTTAAAGATCTAACTTTGAGCATAGTAACCTTTCTCACACATGCAGTTCCCTTACCATCCACACTAATCAGTATCAAACTGAAGAGCCTGCACAGAGGTCATTCAAAGGCAGGAAAATGGGATCAAAAAATACATTACATGTTGCCTGAAGGTGTTGGCAAGGTGGGCGAATGCATCAGGATCTAAATGCTGTAGAAACAGGACCACTTCTTCTACTGTCCAAGTTACAGGGTCATCAGGGATGTCTTTTACCACACACTGGTCAGTTTCAACTGATGAACCTGATGCTGCAATGAGGGGGGGAGGGAAAACAAATCATACTTGACCTATCATTATCCTGAAAGGAGAGATGTTAGGTAGGGAGTAAAGGCCTCACTCCTGGAACCATCTGCTAGGTACCCTGGCAAGGACCCAAGACTCCAAGTGTAAAATCCAGTGAAAGCTTAGATAAAGATGATATGAAGATGGGTACCCATGAGTGGCCCATCTGACTGCCCACGAACAGCAGCAGCAGCTCCTGAAGTTACTGTAAAGCTTCAAAACTCATAAAACAGACAGCAATCTGAGGTCTCTTTGGCCACAGGCAAATATAGGAAAAGATCTGTTACTTGGGTTAAATAGGTTAATCTAAGCTAACCTATTATTCTCTAAGTATTTCAATGAATTTATTTCTTATTGATCTGTCTAGATTAGGTTTATCAGCTAAATACAATGGAAATCCCCCAAATTAAACTTTCTAATTTTTTAAATGTATTCACTTTAATAAATGAGTTTCAAAAAACCCATATCTTTGAGAACCAAATTAGTTCTTTACTGAATCCTTCCTATATATTCACTATAGATATTTTAAGCATCGTTTTACTCTTTAAATTCTTGCCTTTCAAGGCTTACTTATCTGAATTTTGAAGAAAACAAGATGATTTTATTCTTAGCTAGGTCAGAAGTAACTTCAACACTATATTCAATACTTCTTTTGAGTTTAACTACACAGCAATAGCTATTTTGATTGAAGTTTATATGTTGAAAAATAACAAAGACATGAAACAACTACTGTGCTCATACCTCAGAAAGTTTCAGCTGTGATGTTCACTAAGTCATGGTGAAATTTCTCTGTGTCTAGACATATTCATTTTCTCAACCAGAGCACTCAAATCTCTATTGTGTGTGATAACAGAAGTGGGTTTTGTAATTCCCTAGGAAAATGTTTCTCTAACCAAAGACCATCAATACAATTTTGATCTTTCTTATGTGTAAATTAGCCAAAGGTGTATCTTTTCTTTCCTATCATCCTGGCTCTGGCCATTTCAAGAGCATTCTGAGTATTTACCTAGGAAAAAGGTAAAGAAAAACAAAATATAAAAATACTCACAATGGCCTCTATTGGTTTAGCTCAGTGGATAGAGTGTCGGACTGTGGACTGAAGGGTCCCAGATTCGATTCTGGCCAAAGGCACATGCCCGGATTGCGGGTTCCATCCCCATTTGGGGGTGTGCAGGAGGCAGCTGCTCAATGATTCTCTCTCATCATTGATGTTTCTATCTCTCTCTCCCTCTCCCTTCCTCTCTGAAATCAATGAAAATATATTTTTTAAAAATACTCACAATGGGATTATTGTGAGTATTACTGAAGAAGCATGTCAGTTGATTAGCGGTGTCTGATACATAAAAGACACTTAATAAATGTTAGTCATCATTATGAATATCACCTCAAACCAGCCCTCAAATAGGAAATGAACAGCTTCCACTAGCTTGCACCAAGTATGTTGAGGAATATAGGCTAAATAGTGCTACTTGTAATAAATATGTCTTTTCACACCTGGGTTGCAGGAAGATGAGGTGTCATGATCCAGGCAATCCCTTTCCTGCGAATCTGGATAAGCCATCATCTCAGGGTTGTATGCAAGATTGGATTTGCCTTGCTCCAGCATAGCTGCAGGTACTGACGTGGAAGCTTGGGCAGCTGAGAAGGCATTGGTGGAGCTGTGAGACCCTTGATTGCCAAAGGAGGACATGCAAGGGGAGCGCTGCACTGGCTCATTGGAAGCGTAATATGATGGATCTTCCTGTGTGTAGACGGGAGGGAATGTTGGACTCTGGCTAAGACGCCTATCTTCAATGTCGTAATCACGCGTTATGGAATCCTGTGATGAGCCATATGTTCCTGCAATGTTGCTCTGGGAATCATCATATGTTGGTCTTCTTACTGGTATAGTTGGGCTATAACTTGCTCCATAAGACAATGAAGCAGGAAGAGACTCATCCTTCTTCTTTTTCTGCAATTTGACCTTTCGAGAAAGCAGGTAAGTATAATGTTTGTATGCATATCCAAGTGGCTTCTGAAATGACAGAAACCCAGCATAATAAACCAATTGTGAGTGAGCAAAAAGTAAATAAAGTAGTAAAGACATTAATATTTATTATCCACGCAACATTGCATTCTATTATTAAAAAGTAATGTTCTATTTGATTATATGATTTTTATTCCTCTTTAATACTACCTTTTAATTGCAGTTTGTACATTCTGGTTACAAACATAAAAATACCCATTTTCATACATTTCTCAAACCTAAACTTCAGCATTCTTCCTAGAAGTCCAGTCTCTTCCCATCTGTTGCTACACGTATGATCAGCCTTGCAATCTCACAGACTTATTAGTTCTCTCACTTCTAACTGACAGGCAATTTCAGCAACCAGAGGTTTATTATAGTTGTGAAAATATTTTTATGACACTTACCCGATTTTGCCAGATTAATTTTGTACGAAAACGGTAAATTTTTGCAACCTTTTTATGAATGATATTAAACTTCTTATCCAGCTTTTGAATAGCATCTTGGATGACCTATAATAATACAATTTATTAGTAGGTTCTATGTTAAAAGAAAAGTTAACATATAAGGAAATACTATTAAGCCAAATTTTGACTGCTAGGATAAAAGAAAGTTCACAAGCCATCAGAAATGTCTTCCTTTCCAATTGATGCCTAGTTGTTGCTGACAGAGATCACAGATGGCTGACATAAGGAGTGCCAACCTCCTACGCAACTACTCCATGTCATATAGGCATTTTCGGAAGCATCAATTATGAAGTACATGTAGCACAATTCCTATAACCCATCACATTTATGATGGACTCATTTTATATCAAAGAAGGTGCTATTTTAGGAAAGAAATTTTCAAATCTGCTGAAAAGTCAAAGAACCTCTTTCCATATGATGACATGAACTAATAGGCAGTGCACATTACAGTCTGGAAAGAACAGTGAGCCAAATATATCAGATGTGACTTTTGCCTTCAAAGCATTTTTAAATCATGCAATCAACAATTACAACATACAATTAACGATCTGTGAATACATATCCCTATATGCCAATCAAGTGTGTGACAAACAGAACCTGAGAAATTTTGCATACTCAGAAATTTCATTCAGGCAAAAAATACACTTAAATAATAGGCCAGAGCCATCTCCTCATTCATTCATTCCAATAAACTTTTATTGAGGGCCTACCACCTGTCAGAACTACTCTGCTAGATGCTAGAAACATGGTCATTAAGAAAAAACAAACAAACAATTCCTGTCCTAAGGAACTCCTATTTTAACTGTAGAGAGAGAAAAGTAAAGAGATGCTTTCAAGAGAGAAACTGAGTAGCAGCCTGGAGAAGGGTTCTCCAAGTGTGGACCATGGGCCAGCAGCATGAATACTCTCTTACTGGAAATGCAAAATGCCCTACCCCACACCTATTAACTCAGAGTGGAGGCAGCAATGTCTGTTCTCACAAGCCCTCCAGGTCATTCTGATGTCCGATCAAGTGTGAGACCCATTGATTGGCCTATAGCACTAGGTAAGCAGTGCAGGCTCTAGGGGAACAAGGTTGAATCTAAATACTAGAGTTCTGACACTTATTAGCTCTGTGACCTTGGTGAAGTTACTTAACTTCTCTGTGCTTCACTTTCCTCATGTATAGAATCAGGATAAAAATATCTCTGAGCTCTCTTGAGAAAAAAATAAGGTTCTATGGCATTATGTTCATACTAACATAACAATACTACCTGATGATTGGTCCAATGACACTCAATCATCTATCTATTTTAATATTGATATTAATA
>NW_006294875.1:1007462-1007899 GCF_000327345.1 Myotis davidii | reverse complement strand
ATCACCACGTGTCCCCTGGGGACACAAGCACCCCATTAAGAACTGCAGACTATCAAACTACGGGGGGTAGGAGGGGAGGGTAAGAGATCAACCGAAGGACTTGTATGCATGCATATAAGCATAACCAATGGACATAAGACACTGGGGGGTAGGGGAGGCCGGGGGATTGTCAAGGGCGGGAAAAAAAAGAAGACATATGTAATACTCTCTGTAATACTTTAAGCAATAAAACAATTAAAAAAATACCCAGAGAGAAAACAGGAAGTCAGATGTTTAGATAGTGAACATAACTGACATTCAAAGAGCTGGATTATTAAGGGAAGGACACAGGAAGGATGACAGCAAAAGAAGGATAGGAGGCTAAAAGAAGTCATTTTGTATACTGTGGGAGAATATGCTGAGTGATAGACATGGAGGCTGAAGATACAGGAGAGAGA
>NW_006294875.1:994675-1007441 GCF_000327345.1 Myotis davidii | reverse complement strand
AGGGTCAGAGGAAACCAGCAGAGGTCTTAGTCTTACAGAGGAAGACATCAGAAGAGGAATGGATCCAGGAAAGTTTGTTGGCTGTGGGGAGAGGAATTAGAACTTGGAGATGATTTCTGCTCCATGTCCCCCATTTTCTCCATTAAACAAGAAGCAAAAATTGGGGTGTCTGGAGCTTGTAGGGGTATGGGAGAGGGAGCTGACTAGAGAGCTGCTGAAGGATTACCAGGGAGTGGACAGGTCCCAGCAGAGGCTCTCCCCTCTGATTCCCAGCCAGCACAGGTCTGGGAGTTTTACTAAAGAGGATGCTGGGCAAGAATAAAAAAGAAAAGCTAGAAGTGCTGCACCTTGTGGTCTAGACTGGGAAGGGAAGGAGTTGAAGAAAGGAGAGAGCTGGCCTGTTAGGAGAAATAGAGTGGATCCCTATGGCCCATTCCAGGCCTGTGACTTTGGGACCTGAGCATTTCTTATCCTAGATGCTACATCCCACCACATCCTGCACAATTGCTCAGAAGACCCTGGCAGAGCACTGTCTACCTAGGTCTTCATGAATACTTATGTAAGGCAGGCCAGGGATAGCCCTACTCAAAATCAGAACCTATGTCCCCTTTAAGCATTTACTTCTGTTCTCAGTAATAAAAATAATAAAGACTCACATAAATATTCTTTACTTTTCAAAGTATGTTAACTCATTTTATTAAAGACACTTGGTATGTTAAAAAAAACATTTATTTTTTATAAATGTATATTACCTCTAGGGTATGCAGCTCACAAAATCCTTGATAATTACATGTATCTATCAATCTCTACCAACATGCTAATTTTAACAAAATCCCCTCAAAACTATGTAAGATATACTCTTTTAAAATAATTAGGCTGCCATTTTCTTTCAATTTAAATTTCTTGAAATGCATTTAGACATATTCTAAACTTCATCCAAATCAGCCAATTTCTTTAGAAAGAGCATGTTGGAGAAATTAAATATTGAAAAATCTAGATGAAAGGGACATACCTACATTTGATCAGTTAAGGGCTTTTTTGAAAAAAAAAGCTATAAAATCTACATATTGGTATTTCAAATTTTTCACCTACAGATGCTATTTGAACTAGGAATTTTTAAAAATGATCACAATGGGATGATAGTCACAATTTAATACAGTAAAATGTCAACTAATTATATGCTTTATATGATAAAGAGAAGTTCAGCTTAATACTTTAAAAAACTACATTTGACAGACAGAACTTCTGTACCTGGCAATGACTTAGGATATCCACAACTGTCTTTCGGCGCTCTTCAGAGGATGTGCCAGCCTGTGCATTTTGCTGCTAAGATTTTAAATGTTAAGTATTAATGATTTACTTCTGTAAGAGCCAAACTGAGCATAAATGATAAAAAACACTTTAATTACATTGTTTTTACTTTTCACTAACTTTTTAGAATTTCGGAAGTCTTAATATAAATCGGAATTGAAATAAAAGAAAAACCCACATTAATATAATAGAAACGATTACTACTAATTGAGAGAGTAAGGAAATAATTTATTACATCAGAAGGACCTACATTTAGAGTTTTGTACTGAAAATCAGTGTTGCTCTCAATTTCCTACTATATAAGAAAAAGGGAAGTAAAATGGTTAAATGTTCATTGTCTAATGAAAGGGGGCAAAAAAAATTAGGAGAGAGTAATTTCTTGAGGGTGGTTTGGAGGTGGTCTATAGTATATGAAGAATTTAAATATTTGTCTTTAAAACGGTTGTGTTATATTTGGCAAGTGGCAATTATTACTTACATTTACAGTGGCATATCCAGCCTTTGATTGATATGCATAAAGAATGCCATTATCATCATCACAAGTAGTGATTCGAGTTTTTACCTAAGGAAGATTTATTCATAAATTAAAAGGAAACATGAAAGATGGAAATGAAAGATAAATTGAAGGTTTCAATTTCATTTTAAAGAAACTCCAAAATCCTATCTGTGGTATTAAAGGACCTTTGCCCATTGTAAATAAATGTTATGAGTACAAGAAAAGATGTACTTGCAAAATTCTTTTCTCATTAACCCAACTACACTTAAGATATTATTTATATCAAGCTCAGCCTCTGTGTACCTCAGGGTAGAAAGACTAGTCTTCTAGTAATTTGGCACCAGAACTGCTATAACAGCAAATATTTCTAACCACAAAGAACGATGTTACATGGCTTTTGATTTTTAAACCATCCAACAGTGCCACTCTGTGGACAAAATAGTAAACACTTAAGTACCTATTTCTTTTTTAAAAACTTTTTATTAAATCCTTATTTTTCTGATTAAAAAGAATTTGTTTTATTCCATAGCATATAAGTTAATTATTGCTAGTAAAGCAATAATCATAAAACATCTTCAATTCTAGGTACTTTTACATAATTTTTTACCAAGGCTTTTTTTTTTTCTTTCCAGAAGCATTTTTTTAATTTAATTTTTTTCAATTACAGTTTACATTTAATATTATTCTGTATTAGTTTCAGGTGTACAGTATAGTGATTAGACAATCATATACTTTACAAAGTATTCACCCTGATATTTCTAGTACCCACCTGACACCATACATAGTTATTGTAATATTGATTATATTTCCTATGCTGTACTTTGCATCCCTATGACTAGTTAGTAACTACCAATCTGTACTTCTGAATTTTTTCACCTTTTTCTTGATAAATTTATCTCTAGAGCACCTTAAAATGTTTTTGGAATGTTTTAAATAAATAGATAACCATTAAATTTCATTTAATAACTCTATTTTAAGAATGAACTATAGGAATAATTTTAAAATAAGCATACTTTAAAGCTATGCATGTCTGTTTCAAAAGATATAACCAAAATAATATGGAATTACTATAGATTAGTACCTATAAAAATCTACCATCTTACCCAAGTGCTTTCACATAATTATGTCAGAAAAAAAATGGACTCTGTAGGTAGTTAACATTATTTCCAAAAATAAAAAGTGTTAGGACTGATATAAGTTAAAAAATTGCCTATACCACTTAGGTGGCAGTAATATCTACACCCTTATGTAAATAATGTGTTTTCTCTTGAGCCAAATTATATATATACCTTAAAAATATTTTTGTATTCAACTTCAGGGATCAAGAAACATACAATGTGACAGAATGTACAAGACCATAAACATTCTAAAAAACCGTTTGGCAGATTCTCACCTATATTAATAAAAGCCTACATGGTTGTCACGCCCTCATGTCCTGATGCCCTCATGCCGCAACGAGTGATCACCAGGAGGCTGCATGCGCAGCGGACGCGTGCAGGTGAGCAGGACTGCATGAGCTGCAAGGTGCACGTGGGTGGGTGGGGACTTGATGCTGCGTTCAGGGCGGGGAATTGACCAGGAGGTGCATCGGCTGCCTCTGCCCAGGGTTGGCCCAAGGCTCAGGCAAGCCCCTAATGGCGGTTACCGCTGCCCAGGGCCAGCCCTAGGCTCAGGCAAGCCGCCGATGGTGGGCTGGCCCAGGGCTCAAGCAAGCCACCGATGGTGGTTGCTGCTGCCAGGGCCGGCCCGAGGCTCAGACAAGCCGCTGCCCAGGGCCGGCCTGAGTCTCAGGCAAGCCATGGATGATGGCTGCCACTGTGAGGGCCGAGGCTCAGGAAAGCTGCAGTGGGTGTGAGGGCCGAGGCTCAGGCAGCCTCTGGCAGGCAGTGGCAGCAGCAGAGGCATGATGGGGTGTTGCCTTCCCCTGATCGGCCTGGTCACCTCCCACAGAGGGAGGCCAGAGGCAGCAGCAGTGAGGGAGTGATGGGGGCAGTGCCTTCCCCTGATAGGCAAGTCACCTTCTGCAGAGGGAGACCAGACTGTGGCGTAGGCCTGCTCCTCCCTGTCAGTAGGACATCCCCTGAGGGCTTCCAGACTGTGAGAGGGAGCAGGCCGGGCTGAGGGATGGCCCCCCCAGTGCACGAATTTTCTTGTACTGGGCCTCTAGTAAAGTTATAATTACATCAACCATATAATCAAGCAATTCAATTCCTGAGCATTTACCCAAAAGAACTGTTAGTATTTGTTCACAAAATACTTGTACATGAATGTTCACAGCAGCTTTATAGATCACTGTCAAGAACTAAATACTTACAGTCTCTGCTTGAAATTAAATTCAATTGAGAAAAGAAATAGAGCACAATGAAAAGAACGAGGACACATTTTTTTTCAATTTGAAATACAAACCACATCAACTTCACTGGAGCAGCTAGACATCATTGCGCAATAGGAGCAACTTCACCTCTCTGAGTTGGACCTAATTATTCTTAAACTTGCTGGAGGGTTTATTTGTGAAATGCTTGGTCACCTAGGACTGATAAGCCTTCTATTCCTGAAAAGCAATGCATAAAAATGTTACTTTACATACTACGTTAATAAACTTAGTATGGATATGTTCTCACAAGCCAACTCAAATTGGAGTCCTGGTTGAATTTTAGAATTTTCCTGTTTGTGATTTAGAATAAACCTTTAAAGCTTGAAGAACTACATTGACCACGCATAGGAATGAGAATCAAGATCAAACACAATTCCAAATTGTGAACTGAATGCTTCACAATTTAAAGGTTACAGATTAAATGCTGGAAACAAGGCAACATGATTCCTAAGATTCCTAACTGCTTTTGTAAAGGAACTCCAGCAGGCCTTCAAATGTGAGTCAGGAGTCTGCTCCACTTTGGGTCTCCACCAGGGTGTGGGCTGGGCAGACCACCTGAGATACCGCCTTTTCATCTGACTGGCGAAAACTGGCTGAGATTATCCCTAAGGTCACTTCAGCTCTAAGATTATGATTGCTTCCATAGTTAAATTTCATATTAAACCTAAATAAATGTATATAAAATTATCAGCTGAAGATCTTTCAGAATTGTGTAGGCTTGGTTATGATTCTGGGTCATTTAACTGCAAATAGGAAAAAAACATGGAGTGCAATGCAATCATATCATATCTTGTAGTAAGGATTTGAACCCTGGCTGGCATCATGGCACTAGAAGGGGGACATACATGAGAGTGCTAATTCTATTTATCCATCCAGAGCCAGACCATTAATGACAGTCACAATGAAGGGAGAATTAAGTCTCAAGTTAGATAAATGTAGGCTAACACTGTGGGAAATATGCAGTTATAAAATATATCTAATTTGAGCTGTAACTTCAACCAAATTTTATTATTTTATACTATGTGTATTTTTCCTGATACAAGTAATAACAAGCTATGTACAATTAAACTGTGATGTTTTGAACAAAGGAAGATTATACAGCAATGAGAAGAAATTAACTATTGCTATGCACAAGGACAAATCTCACAACCATAACATTGCGTAAAGGACAGAAATTAGTACAAGCTTCATGGAGTTATGAGGATTAAATGCTTAGAACAATGACTAGTATAGCAAAGGCACCCACTGTTGGCTACTATTATTTTATTATTTGGGTATTCACAGCATCCTCCCAACTATTCATCATGGAACACATGTGTAACATGCAACAAATCCTCAGGGTTATAACATGTAAATCAGGTTCACTTTGCATCTGGACATTGCAGATATAGCAACCATTTATTATAAACAAATTTGAAGTACCAGGGCACAGGAAAAATAACTGGGCTTTAAGAAATACTCAAGCCCAAGACCAAATTGCAAAACTTGATATTTTGCTTTTGGCAGGTATTTAATCTTTCTGTGTCTTAATTTCTTAATCTGTAAAGTTGGAATAATATCTACTCCACAGGGCTGTGAAGACCACATGACACAGTTAAGCAATCAGCATCATATCTGGTTCATAGCAGGTAAAGCATAAACTTTGTTTTCCTTTCATTTCTTCCCACAAGGTAAATAATTAAAGTTTGCACAAGATTTTCTTAGAGTTCAGCCATTAGATTTTGCAAAACTAGTTAATATAAGCCATTAAATTCAAACTCCTGCAAAATGAATTAACTTAAAAATGAAGCTCATCCATATTTTACAATAGAAAAAATCTAAGTTCTTGACAACATAATACCAAAAAGCTACCTAGTTTTTATGACTTTTTTAGACATTAAAGACATTTCAAAGGCATTTTTCAAAAGACATTTGAAGATTCTGCGCCCAAGGTACAGGCATTCACTTGCCATCAACTTTTCACAGTGGTGAGGGATGAAAGTGGTCTTTCACTTGAAAACAAACTGCAAGGAATACACAGCAAAACAGGACAGATTACAATAGCCAGGCCAATCCAAAACGTTTTAAAACAAAACGATGTCGCCCTGGCAGGCTTTGCTCAGTGGTTAAAGCGTTGACCTGCGCAACAGAGAGTCCAGGTTTTGATTCCCAGTCAAGGTCATGTACTACCCCACCAGGGGTGGGGGTGTGGGCAGGAGGCAACCAGTGGATGTGTCTCTCTTGCAACAATGTTTCTCTCTCGCAACAATGTTTCTCTCTCTTTCGCAAAAAAAAGTAAAAAGTATCCTCGAGCGAGGATTTAAAACACACACACACACACACACAAACTGTGTCAATACACTGAACAACCACTAATTGTAAATGTTAAACCAGTTTAAAACTAGTCTGAATTCCAGGAGAGCCAGGTAGGGAAGGAGGGAAACGATCCCCAACAAAGTTCTCAAAAGACCTTGCACAACCTACATCTTTCTTTTTCCTTATTTACGTATTTACAATAAAAGAGCGACGCTGCACATCTTTGGTCAAACACAGCTACCATCAAAGCCTCAAAAACAAGGTCTTGATATGCCAAGGAAGAGAATGAAAAAGATAAACTCGTCCTTGAAGGTCAGCACCAACTACTCAAAAAGTGGTCAAATCACAAAAGCTCACACGCCCCAGCATCCCGGGGCGGCAATGGGAACCAGTGGGAACCAGCCCGAACTACCCACACACACTCCACCTGACCCCTCCCCGGAGTTCCTAAGGCATTAAAATCACTCAACTGCTCTCTCACCCACACCCAAGACAAGAAAGTTCAAGGAGAGGGGAAATATCGCTGGATAAACCTTTCCTGGTGACAAATCTGGTGAAAACAGCCTCCAGAAGACACAGGAACGGACTAGCTGTAGCGCGCTCGTCCCTCTGAGATGCTATGGCGAAGACTCTTTGGAGTCACTCAAAATCGTGCGGAGAGCAGGACCACGTGACGTCCAGCAACCGTCGAGGCAAGCGCGTACATTGGACAGCAGGACGTTGCTAGGGCGACCTCCCAGGAAAAGGGTTGGAATCCTGCAACCTCCAATGCTGGGCGGGGCTTCTGGAACTGGGCAGGAGCTGTTCGCGCATGCTCACGGGATGGTTTGTGGAGGCAGCTCTCGGGGATTGTGCAGCTCTCGGGGGTTGTGGAGGCAGCTCTCGGGGGGGTGTGGAGGCAGCTCTCGGGGGGTTGTGGAGGCAGCTCTCGGGTTTGTGGCACTTAGGCTTGTGCCCTCCCACTGTCACAGGCAGCTCTCGGAGGGTTGTGGAGGCAGCTCTCGGGTTTGTGGCACTTAGGCTTGTGCCCTCCCACTGTCACTGATTGGTTCTTTGAAGCTTTCTTTGAAACGTAATTCCTCTCCTACCGCTCCCTCTAAAGTACACTTTGACTGGATTCTAAGTGTGCTCATCAGTATTGGAATTTGAGAGGGAGAGGGGCGGGGCCATAGCGATCAACCTTAGTAATTGTGGTTTGCTACAAGTACTGACCCTGGAGCCAAATTTTCTGGGTTGGAATCTCAGCCCCAACATTAGTTACTCTATGACTTTGGGCAAGTCAAGTAACGCTCTGTGCTTTAGTTTCCCTATCTGTAAAATGGGCACGATGTGGGGAGTACATGAGTTGGAGTAAGCAAAGCACTTAGAACACTATCTGGCACATGAATTTGCTATGTAATAAATTCTCGAGGCTGCCCATCTTGGGAAGAAGGAACAGTGTGGAACAGTCTGAGTACTTATCAGAACTAAAGGTGAGTATTTCAAAGCCAGAAATCTTTTCCTAGCCCAGAGAGGGGCTACGGAAAAGTATATCCAACATTGGAAATGTGTTCTTTCTTTTCTGAAATACAAAGCAAGATTTGAGCCCATTGTAGAAACACTATTATTATTATTATTACTACCATTATTATTATTATTATGCTCATAGTTTTGCCATAGTAGTCTCCCCTCCTTGATGTCCAGTTCCGTATAAAATGCTTATGTTTGTGAATCCCCAAGAATGCAGTTATATAACAATGAAGAGAGAAACCAATTTAATTGCAGTCACGTTTATTTGCAGTTTCAATACACACTTTCTAGGTAATCAAACTTTCCTGGTACATTTTTTAAAGGGGTTCACAATGAAACTGTCACCATTTTTACTAAAAATAAATACAAGACTTAAAGTGTTGCACAGCTCTAAAATATACAAAGGCTTGAATTGAATGTAAACGTTGAAAACATCTTACAAAAGAAACCATTTTTTTGCAACAATTTAAAAAGTTCATATTTACAAATATTACAAAAATACAAAATGGATGCAAGTCCATAAACCATTGTCTTTTCGGCCAGCATGAATTGGTTCTAGTACCAAAATAGTGACACATCATAGTTTTAAATCTTTTTGTCATGATCTAGTTTTCTAAGTCAGCCACCACTGCAGCAAATGTACTCACTCACTGACCTTTGGCAAGAGCAAACAGTGTGTTTTGTTTGCTATAACTAGTCCATGTCCTCTACTTAGCCAAAACATAAAAAAAAAATCAAAGAGTAAGGAAAAAAATTCCCCCACACAACATAGACATGTTGTATAAACCTAAAAGCACAAAAAATTAGCATCAGTGCAAACAACAGAAGAAAACTTTGGATTGATGTTTTTTGCAATACCTAATGTGTGTACCCTGCTTCAAGATGGCAGTGATGTTGAAGACAGCCTCTAAATCTTGGTTTTATATACTATGTAACAAAGCCATGTAGAATATTCCAGATTACTAAGGGATTCCTTGCTTTTTTTTTTTTTTTACTTAGTTTGTTACTCAATAGTATTTTCCACAGTGAATTCAAAATCTATCTTTATTTGGTTTTTTTTTAAATCTATGAAATATAAAATAGAGAAACTCTGCTATAGATTTTTAGAGTAAACAAAATAAGTAAAACTATATTATAAGGGTTAGTTTTGTGATCATTACATATAGAAGGTATCTTATTGCCTCACAATTCAAGTCAATATGTATTTTAAGCTATACATGGTACCATTACTTAAATTAATGTCAATAATAAAAAGGTGACATATTTATTAAAGCCAATTCATGTTTCTATTCAAGCTTTAGAATCACTTTTAAAGCCCACATACCTTTCTTAACACTTAAAACCCCCCTAACTATACAAAGCCATACTGCAAACGAACTGCTTTTATGAAAATTACAAAAGATAACCTATTGTGACTGGAAATGACTGTTTCTTACCACATTTGTCTAAAAACTTTATTTTTTAAAATTTTGCCAAATGTACTTTTCAAAGCATGAGAAAAAGATATTCATGTTCCCATGTGGTGTCAAACCATGTTGGTTTTCTTAAGTCATGGGTTCCAATGAGAAATGATGGTACATTTTTTTCAAACCCCAAACATATTTCTTTTAATAAAAAGTATAACATTTCATAAATGTTCAAATGTACCCTTTACCAGGTAGCTTATCTATCCCAGCCCAAGAGCGTGCGTGTGCACGCACGTGCACATGCACACACACATACACATTCTCCCTCCTCTACCCCGCCACCCCCTGCACCCATTTTACATACAAGGATGACAAGAAATTAAGTAACACAATTTGATAGTGAAAACAAATAGAAGCCAGACTTGTTCTCTTTTTCCAGACAAACAAACAAAAAAACCCAACAGCAATCAGAGTCTCTAATTCTCAATCTGTAACATCTTAGAAAGTGTTTCTTTTGAAATACAGCATCTTCTTAGACCAGGTTTCCCCCTTCATATTGCATGAATGAAATAAAAACCACACCCCCTTTTTCACACATCCTACTTTCCCAAATACCACTTGCATAAGCTTAAAGCCAGATGCATATCAATTTCTTGGTAACTCTGGTATGTTCTCTCATTCTAATTGCATTCTATTCTTTTATAGGCCATATCCCTCCTTAGTTCTCTCCACTTGCTACCTTTTCCCATTCAAAACATATTCTAAATATATAACTACTTATATTTCTGACATTTCAAACATTAACATCAGTTCATGTTAAAATCAGAGGTGTAAAAACTATTTGCAGATTTCAACTTGTAACTACATTTTTTTTCCATTTTAAGACAAGAAAATTCAAGTAATTTCAAGTAATTCAGCTTGTTTCCCTGCCTTCATTTTTTATCAAAGCATTTGCTCTGACATTTCCTTTCCCACCCACCACCCCTCCCCTTTTGCCATCAAGCAGATATAGTAAAATCAGACAAAAACTCAGGTGTATGTAGCATTGTGAACCAGAGCTGTCCCCCATTCCCAGCTTAACAGTGAATATAAATAATGCATATACACATACCTATTTCCCAACTACATTGTTCACAGTGTCATTTCTGTTAATTTTTAGGTAGAACAAATCTCATCAGCACAGAGAGAAGCTTCACTGAAAACTCATTGCAGGTATTTACTGATAAATCAACAATTCTGTAGCATGCTTATGTTTTATTTTTGTTAGTTAAAGAACCTGGAACTAATTTCTAGACTGTTTAAGGAGTTTTAAAATTATAGTCATTAGATTATGACTTTTTATGTCTCTGGGAGCCTAATATAAAACATAATCTAAAATTAACTAGTTTTCCCTGCTCATTCTCTTTAAAGCAATTCATTGAAAAATTAAAGTTTAAAGGACACTGTCAAATGTTGTTGTTCAGGGCTTTGTATTGAGAATGATGATTTCTCTCATTGATTAAAAAATCAAAAGCATGCTTTTCATTCTGTCCAAATTACCATATGGCAAATTATAGCCACATGATAATAACTATTAGCTTGTTTGGTGCTGCAATTTGTCACAAAAATAGTTAGGTCTGAATTCCTTATTTTAAATTAATCACATTTCAGTATATGACCTCAAGATTTCCTTTATTTCACTAGTTTAAAATTCATATATGAGGTTTATCACGCAGAAATCATATTGGTGGACATTTAAATATGGTAATTAATATGAAAATGGTATTCACAGAATACAATTATTACACTTTATCTGTTATGTTCTATAAACAGTTGGTGTGCAGTAGATAATTGGCCACATGTCCACTTGTCATTGATAAATCTATTTACACATTTTTATCAAAAATATGGTATTTACATGTGTGTAGTTCTTTCTTCTAAATTTTGCTTTAGTTCATTTTAATGTAAAAAAATACCAAACCTCCAGAGTAATTTCATCTTTTTAAGAATTATGACAGTGAGGGTTTTCTTTTCTGAATAGGCAGCTCTGGGAAAATTGTTTTCTAGGTTTCATGAAAAGCAGACATTTTAAAATTCTATGTTATCAAAAAGAATGGCATTGAGTAAATCAAACTAAGCTAAAGAAAAATATGAAAGACAGTACAGCTACTTAAAACATGGAAAATAATAAAAAAAGACCAAACCACCTTCTGTTTCCCCAGCAAATATTTAGGAATTCATTGGTAGTAAGTGATGGTACCCTGTGACATGCTGACTTCTCCCTAGCTTTCTGTTCTATTCCCCCATACTCATAGACTAAGGGTTTTGACCGTTGATAGCCAGTCTGGCACGGGCTACCTATGTTGAGCTCTGAGAGGATCGGTCATCATGTGGGCTCCCATCGGAATTTTCTGTCTCCCCCTCAGAGATGGCCTGCATGGGCGCATTGTACAGCCTGCAGCGGACACTGTAGCGGCTGCTGCTGGCCACAGGAGGAGCCCGAGAACGTCCAACCCTTGCTGATGCTGAGGTGGCAAAGTTCTTCAAGGAAAATCCTTCTGAATTAACTCGTGGGGAGCATGGAGAGAGTGGGGACAATGCCTCGGCCCCAAGTGTCCCCTGATGGGCCTCATGGGTGCTTTGGGGAGACTCGGCTGTGAGCTCCCCAGGAGGTTTAGGCAGGATGGGACTCTTCAGAATCTCAGTAGCAGACATGCGATAACTGGAATCTGAACGACTGCCTTTCTTGAGGAGTAACAGCTTAAACTCTTCATTGGATGTGTTGGACTTTTTAGCATTTCGGTAGATAAGGCCAGGAGACCTCTGGCTGTTGGCGGTGGTCACATTGCTGTTGGGTGAAGTGACAGAACCAGTGCTGCTACTGCTACTGCTGCCAAGGGAAGCTCTTGACTTGCTTCGAACAGACATGTCCCCAGAATCTTTTCTTCCAAGTACTTTCCTTTTAGACCTTTTAAGAAAAGGAAGAATCTCAGTTCAGTTACATTTTGATGAAACTGAAACTGTTAAGACACGTTCACACATCTCCTT
Source organism: Myotis davidii (assembly GCF_000327345.1). NCBI lineage: Eukaryota > Metazoa > Chordata > Mammalia > Chiroptera > Vespertilionidae > Myotis > Myotis davidii. Next base: position 995,023 of record NW_006294875.1, on the reverse strand, counting down.
AAAGAGAATTTTGGTGCACCCTATCTGATTGGATACTATGTATTAGGGCTGTGGAGATGAGGAGTAGGATACAGTCCTTACCCTTGTAGCACTTACAACTTGAGGGAAATTATCTGATAACCATTGGACACAAATTAGATTTTGGAAATGACTATTTCAAATAATGACTAATGTGGAGGCTAGAGGTTCCAGAGGAGAACTTATTGGGATATCCTATCTAATAAAAGAGAAACATGGTATTTAGCTGTACATCCGCTAACCTTCCCATTGGCTAATCAGGGCGATATGCAAATTAACTGCCAGCCAAGATGGCGGCCGGCAGCCAGGCAGCTTGAAGCGAACATGAGG
>NW_006294875.1:990339-993327 GCF_000327345.1 Myotis davidii | reverse complement strand
CCCCCAACCCCCTAATCAGCCCTACCCTGAGCGTGACCGAGGGTGACATCGCAACCTCCCGATCCACCCTGCTCTCTGCATGACAGGGGCAGCGCCCCAACTCCCCAATTTGCCCTGCTCTGAGCCCGACCAGGGTCTGCACCTAGGGATTGGGCCCGCCCTCTGCCACCCGGGAGCAGGCCTAAGCCAGCAGGGCGTTATCTCCAGAGGGGTCCCAGACTGCGAGAGGGCACAGGCTGGGTTGAGGGACCAACCCTCCCCACCCCCCCGAGTGCACAAGTTTTTGTGCACTGGGCCTCTAGTTTTACTATAAGAAAATACTGCTGTCTGACTCTTGGTTAGAGTGTAGACAGTGAAGAAGTGTAGCTTTCTTTTATTGAATCTCTCTCTCCGATACAGACAAAATGCTTTGATGTTTGATATTCCAATGAATACCAGAGGAGCAAAGTAGATGGAACTGTGGATGAGAGAGGTTTAGCTATAGGTTGCTGGTTTACAGGCTTGGGTGATGGATATGTGTGTCTGTGTGTGTGTAGAGGGGGAGGGAAGGTCTTGTGTGCATTATACTACTCTATCAGCTTTTTAAATTAAAAAATTCTTACATGACTTTTTAAATAACTTAATCCATTTTGGAGCTGCAAATAATATTATCCATAGCTGCTTAGGAACATCAACAGTGTATTAATCAGTGAACCAACTTTCTATAAGGAGCTGAAAACCTAGACCACATCTGGATCTCTTAAAGCTTTGTACACTGTAAGTTATCAAGAAAACAAAACCATTCTTAAGAAGATACAAATAAATGGGTGCATATATTGTGCTAATGGACAGGAAGGATTAACTTCTTTAAAATATACTCACCCAGCCAGCCTGGTTCAGTGGTTGAGTGTCAACCTATCAACCAGGATGTCATGGTTCCATTCCCAGTCAGACACATGCCCAAGTTGCAGTCTCAATCCCCAGTGTGGGGAGTGTAGGAGGCAGCCAATAAATGATTTTCTCTTATCATTGATGTTTCTTTCTCTCTCTCCCTCTCCCATCCTCTCTGAAATCAACAAAAAAATATTTTTTTAAAAATGTCCTTACCCTGTCCAGTGTTTCTAAGTCGTTAGAGAATTGGCCCCGTGCACAGAAGGGTTGCCAGTTCAATTCCCAGTTAAGGGCAAAAAGGGTCCTGGGTTCTATTCCAGTCAAGGGCAGGTACCTCGGTTGCAGGTTCCTCCCTGGTCTGGGGTCTGGCCCAGGCTCCTGCAGGAGGGAACCAATCAATGTGTTTCTCTCACATCAATATTCTTTCTTTCTTTCCCTCTCTCTTCCACTCTCCCTAAAAATTAATGGAAAAATATCCTCAGGTGAGGATTAATAACAACAAAAGTTGTCCATACTACCCAAAGCAATCTATATGTCCAATGCAATCCCTATCAAAATACCAGTGGCATTTTTCACAGAACTAGAACAAATAATCCAAAATTTTATATGGAATCACAAAAGGCCCTCAAATAGAAACATCAATCTTGAAAAAGAAGAACTAAGTTGGAGGTATCACACTATCTGATAGCAAGCTAGTCTACAACTCTATAGTAATCAAAACAGCATGGTACTGGCATAAACAGAAACAGAGATCAATGGAACATAATAGAGAGCCCAGAAACAAAACCACACCTAAATGCTCAATTAATCTATGGCAGAGGATATAAGAATATACAGTGGGGTAAAGACAGTCTTTTCAATAAATGGTGTTGGGAAAACTGGACAGATACATACAAAAAAATGAAACTAGACTACCTTCACACCATATACAAAAATAAACTCAAAATGGATTAAAGACTTAAATATGCGACCCCAAACCATGAAATTCCTAGAAGAAAACATAAACAGCAAACTCCTTGATTTGCTCTTGAAAGGAAACCATCAACAAAACAGACAACCTACGGAATGGGAGAAGATATTCACAATGATACATCTGATAAGGGGTTAATATGCAAAATTTACAAAGAACTCATACAACTTAATACCAAAACAATAAACAATATAATTTAAAAAATGGGTAGAGGGCTTGAATATACATTTATCCAAGGAGGACATAAAGATGGCCAATAGACTTATGAAAAGATACTCAATGTCACTAATCATCCGAGAAATGCAAATTAAAACCACAATGAGATAACACCTCACACCTGTCAGAATGACTACCATCAATAAATCAATAAAGGATGTGGAAAAAAGGGAACCCTCATGCACTGCAAATTGGAATTTTGAGATTGGTGCAGCCACTATGGAAAACAGTGTGGGCGTTCCTCAGAGAATTAAAAATAGAACTACCTTATGACCCAGCAATTCCACTTTTGAGTATTTATCTGAAGAAATCCAAAGCACGATTTTGAAAAGACATACACATCTCTGTGTTCATTGCAATGTTATTTACAATAGCCAAGATATGGAAGGAACCTAAATGCCCATCAATAGACAAGTGTATAAAAAAGCTGTGGTACATATATGCAATAGAAAATTATTTGACCATAAAAAAATAATGACACATTACCATTTGCGACAACATGGATGGAACTATAGGATATTATGCTAAATGATATTAGTCAGACACAGAAAGACAAATGCCATACAATTTCACTTATATGTGGAATCTAAAGAACAAAATAAATGAACAAACAAAACAGAAACAGACTCAGATACAGAAAACAAACTGATCATTTCCAGATGTAAGGGAGACTGGGGGGCTGAGTGAAAATGTGAAAGGATTAAGAAGTACAGACTCACATTTAGAAAATAGTCATGGGAATGTAAATTACAACATAGGTAATATAGTCAATAATACTGTAATAATTCTGTATGGTGCTAGATGGATACTAGATTTATCAAAGGATCACTTCATAAGTTATGTAAATGTCTAACCACTATGCTGCACTCCTGAAACTAATATAATATTGAATGTTAACTGTAATTGAAAAAAATAAAAAGAGCCTACCACAG
>NW_006294875.1:983779-990285 GCF_000327345.1 Myotis davidii | reverse complement strand
CTCTCTCTCTCTCTCTCTCTCTCTCTCTCTCTCTCTCTCTCCCTCTCTCCCTTCCTTTATGAAATCAATAAAATATATTTTAAAAGAAAGAAAAAATATAAAATACACAAGTTAGAATATAATATGTGTTTATTATACATGGGAAAATATGAAGGAATAGACTCCAAATTTAATAGCAGTTATCTTAGAATGACTGGATTTCTATTTCTGTGTTAAATATTTCTTTCAAGTTTGAATTGCATTGCATTCGCAAGAAGAACAAGGAAATATTCAAAAAATACTTTCCCTTCAAAAAAACAACACAAAATTCTTCTTGTCACTGTGCTGCACATACATACATACATACATACTAAACAAATGCTAACCTAGATTTAAAAAACTTAGTAAGTCTACCAAACCTAGGTACCCATCATATTTATCTTGATAAGCAGACCAGTGTACATTCTGTGAATCTTCAGCATGACTGAGCTCATTGGTAAGTATTTTAGAAATCCATAGGGTAGAGAAAATGTCAGTTTTGCAATTAGAGACCAGCCTTATTTGGGTTCACTGAAACCTTTGTGGTTGTTATCTTGTGTATGCCAGTGTCCAGTACTCCAATAGGGTAGGAGTTTCAAGCTAACATTTATTTTAGCATCTATTATATTCTAGATACTAAAATGTTATTTTATCATCAAGACTGAGAATGTGAACTCTAAGTCTCTCCATTTCCAATAAGGGAATAGATAAGTACAGAGGTTTTAACTGACTCAAGACTGGCTAAGAAGTGGCAGCACTGGGATTCAATGCCAGGTCTTTTTTACTCCACTACTTACTTTATGTCTACTATTCCAGACACTAGCATTTGGTTCTTTGGGGTAAGAGTTTGGCTCTTTAACTTACATAGCATCTTAGTAACTTGTCCTAAGGTTGAAGATAAAGTGGGGTGAGAGGAATATAATTGGAGCTTAGACTACACACAGGGCCAAAGAAAAATAAACTAATGACTCTTCACACTCTGAATGGAGAAGTATGCCTGCTAGGATATACACAGAAGGCATTTCTGATTGACTCCTTTCAAAAAGTTGTTAAAGAGTTGGCTCCTTCTTTATGAGAGAATCACACCAAGAGAAAACCCAAGTTCCCTTAAAAAAGTAGAATTCTGGGTGATACAATGGTAAGCTGCTTGCAACAACTTGCTTCAAAAAGTATTACTTCATGAAGTAGAAAAGATAGTCCCCAAGATTTTTCCCTTGGGAATCCCATATAAGTCACTGAGGCCTAGTGGGAGAAAGTAGTCAGTAATGAAAGGAGTAGGCACACTATGATTGGGTAGCTCAGTCTGATATTGGTTCAGTTTCCAAAGGTTAGTTCCTGTTCTGTTCTTCAGTCACAGGTTGTAAGTATTCTTGCCAATATGGGCACTGACCACAAGGATGCAGGGGAAGGACGAGAGAATTTGAAAGGGCAGCATGGACACAACACTGCCCTAAAAAGCAGCCTAGAGGACGTCCCCTGTTCAGGGAATATGGAGCACTCATTTTAGAGAAGGCCAGTGTTATTAAAGAAATTTAAGTTTTAGGAAGAGAGGGAAAAAGGGAACAGTGGTTAGTTGTTCTGAACTATGATATGAGTAGGTTTTAATACACTGTTGTCTCAAATTTGGGACTCTGTTTAGTGCATTAACTTACAATTTATCTCTGTTTATATAGGATTACAGCTTTGAGCATATTTTTTAGAAAAGATATTATTTAAAACCAGAGATTGCACTAGAGTTTCAGATTTCACTCTAAGTTACTTAGCCACAAATAGTTTTCAAATAAAAACTTGTTCCAGAATATCTTTCCTAGGGAAAACAAACAAACAAACAAAAACACCTTTCCTCAGCATTTATGAGAGTCTCTCAATTGAAGTCAATCTAACGATATAAAAAGACTCATATTTCCCAACTTAAATACAAGTCTATCAATTTGATTTGGAAAAATATTTCTTTGCTGGATTTACACTTGATCTTAGCCAAAAGGCCGAGAAGCGATTCTTTGCTGGATTTAGTGGGGTTTTTTGTTATTGTTAAATGCACTGCAACTACACAAGGCTTTCCCATTATTTGCATTTGATGAGAAGTACCATAAGAAGCAAAACCTTTCATATTGTTGTCTCACCTGTGAATGACTGCAAATAAATCCTCAGTTGTTCGAGGTTTGTTTGGAGATACAAGCACACCTTCCACTTCAGTCTGAGAGTCTTCATTAAGTGGTGAAATCATAGAGTCATCACTTGGTGACGATTCTTAAATTAAAAACAAAAGCATCTTTAGGAGAAAGTTACCGCATACTGCTGTGCTTCACTGACTCAAGGAAAAAATAACTTTACTGACATTTTTAAAATGAGAGCTATATCTGTCACTCCTTAATCCATCAATAGTAAAAGCTTTTATCTCAATTGTCTTAATAAGGGAAAAGAAAGCCCTAGACGGCTTGGCTCAGTGGATACAGCATCAGCCTGCCGACTGAGGGATCCTGGGTTCAATTCCGGCCAAGGGCACATGCCTGGGTTGCAGGCTCAATCCCCAGTGGGGGGCGTGCAGGAGGCAGCCAATCAATGATTCTTTCTCATCATTGATGTTTCTATCTCTCCTCCCTTCCTCTCTGAAATCAATAAAGAAATATATTTAAAAATAAGGGAAAAAAATAATGGAGGGATCCCAACACACAGGGCTGTACCACATTATGGGGAATGTAAGAAAGAAAAAATTCAGGAAGTACCATGAGACTCCTTTTCGTAGGGACAAACTAACCTTTCAATGAAACCTCATCCATACTTCCTTGGGTCTCCTCTGCTCCGCTGTTATCAGAGGCACTTTTGGCTGAAATACCTGAAGCAATATTTTCCTGCTCTGAACATTTTTCAGGGCATGAATTTACAGTTGATAGCTCTGCTTCATAGCTGATATTCCCAGGCACTTTGTCATGGTAGCGGCTCATCCCAAGTTGATGCTTAAGTTGATTGCTTATGTCTGTGGCTCTAGTTGGTGAATTTGATTGAGATGTAAGCACATCCACGGACTCAGGATGTACAACTTCCTCTTGCTCTACAGAGGATGCCTTCTGGACCTGTGCAAGGATTCCATCTGGATCAGCTCCATATTGTAGTATTTTACCATCCAAATCATTTGAGCGAGCAGCAGAGACCCTTTGAAATCCTTCTTTGGGAAAGTCACAATTTTTACTTGGTGTGTTTTCTGGAATAGGCTCACTCTCCATATGTATTTGGTCTTTTATGGCACTTGAATCTAGAAGATTGCTACCAGCTGAGGTTACTGTTTCTGGATCACAATGATTCTTTACATCGAAAGCATGTTTTTTTCCTAACTGTAGTTTATCTGGTCCCATCTCAACTGAAGAGGAGTCAAAAAAGGACAATATGGTGTCTTCAGTGGAGTACTGACGTGATATTGATTTCTTAGCTGTATGTGGCCTAATCTTACTTGGAGATAGAGCAGCCATTGTGAGAGTGCTTTGCTCTAAGTAGGGGTGTTCCATATTATTGCCTTCTTTTTGCTTAATTTCTTCAGACTTGCTGATGGACCTAAGGTTAACAGATCTCAGGACTGTTGGTGTAATTGCAAGGGATGGTGGAGGATTTGACCTCAGTGTTTCCCCTACTGTATTCTGCTTATTATGACTAAAAACATGCAATGGGTTACGGTGGTGGAATGGTTTATTCAAGACATGAAGAGCACTTAGGTCAAGATGGGTAGGAGGTATAATTGGAAGTTCAAGGTCTTTACTTAGTGATAGAGCTCCATCTTTTAAAGAAGGTTGCTGTAGTGAGGATTTCCTTTCTGGGACTTTCGGTTTTCTTTTGCTACCTCCAGGAGACAATTCTGGCTTGAGTAGCCACTTGATGGAGATGCCAAGCCAGCCAACTTTTCTGGTGAAGCCAGTTTAAACTCATTGTCAACAGAAGGAAGGGATGGAGTCGTGGCTCTTGATTCTGACTGGGATGTTTGGGATTCAGAGCTCTCTGGAGATTTGATGCATTCAATAACTGTGGTACCCGTAGCAGTGCTTGAATTAGATAAAGATCTGTAGGGATCATTTGTTTTCAAGTCATTTAGAAGCCAGAGGTCTGCATAGTGAGTTGATTCAGCACCTTCATCTTTGAATGGTGGAATATCTGAAGTGTCTAACTGAGGTTCTTTACTACCATGTTCATCCTGGTTAATCCAGGAAGGTTCTTGCTTGGTGGAAATATTGGTATTTTCCATTTGAGAAGGCGTGTTGGAGAAATCAAGAGGCAACTTCATTTCCCTGGAACTGTGAGGCAGGAACTGGCCACTGCTAATCTTTGGTTCTTTCTTTTCAGAAATGTCTGCATTTCCATCGAATTTCCTCAATGATGAGCTCCTTTTAGGTGGGGTCGGCTTTGCCTTTGGTTTCCTGAAAGAGATGCTTGGTCTCCCCTGCCTCCTGTGATCTAAGTAGTCCTGCCAGGCACAGTCTGGAAGAGTAGGAGGAGCTCCAATGCCCTGGCCATTCTCTGGGCTCAGGGCTGCATAGTGGCAGACATAATTCTTACTACTTTTGAGACCACAGTCAAAGTGCATGGAGGTATAGTATCCTTCTGTATCCACTGAAAAGTGAGAGCTAGTGTCAGCTTTGTCTGATGGAGACTTTTCCAGAAAGCTGTCATATGTGGCCATGCTTGTGAAGCTTGGACATCCCAAGCTGTCTGCCTTGGGGCGCTCAGGACTAAAATCATGGTGGCAGGAGGCATCATGATGGTGGTGTAGGTAATTCCACTCACTGTCACTTGTGTTGCTATTATTGGGGTCATCCAGGAGATCTGCCACAGTGGAGGTAAAGGAGTTTGCCCGGTGGCCTCTCACTTTATCCAAGTGGTCATTGTACTGCTCTGTCACGAAGACACTGGCATCCTCATTAGCATGAGGGGCTGTGTTTAGTGACAACTCTGAATCACAGTGTGAAGAACCAGTGAGGGGGGGAGAAGCTGCAGGAGGGATTGTCTCTGAGGTCTGTGAGGGGCATGTGGAGCTGCTCCCACTCCAGTTGCCACTGGATGACTGGTGGTCGTCTTTCTGGTCCATGTGGCTGCTGAGGAGGACACCAGCCGTGGAGATGCAGTGGATGGGGCTCCCAAAGGTGTCTGAGTTGGAGGAGATGTCACAACTTCCAGAGTCAGCAGCCATTCGGGACAGACGTGACCTCCCTCTCTCACTTAACTTGTGCTGGGGGCTGTGGAGATGTTGAGAACAGGCCAGATCCAAAGCAGGCTGGTGTTCCTGGGCACTTGGGCTGCTGGGGGCCTCACTGCAATCATTAGGGATTCTTTCTTGATCACCCACAAAAGGCTCTCCCTCTTCATATGCTGAGGGTTTAAGACCAACTTTGGGCTCACCATCTCCACCTCTATTGCCCTCTCGGGGAAGACTCCGAGATCTTGTACGGCTATTTACTGCAGTTGTAAACATGGCATCACCTTTGTCTGCCAATGCAGAAATGTTGCCTGCCGAATGTGAAAGAGAAGCTGCAATACTTTGACCCCTTTGAGCTCTGATTCTCCTTCTGGATGGAGCAGCAATCAAAATGTCCTCAGTTTGGCACTCAGAGTCCCTGGTTCCAGACCTCCTATTGACAGTGTTGGAAGGGTCTGGATTTGTGTGCACAATCACATTCCTTTCTCTGGCCACGGGTGATTCATCAGAGTCTAGGGCACATGGAAAACATAGTGAGATATTTTTTTCAACAGCATACTAAAAGACATTCTGAGAAACACCCACAAATCTGGGTGCTGGCATGTGCATGTTGGAGCTTTTTCCTAAAGACAATATCAGCATAAAAAATTAGGAGGCCTGGACAGTATGGATCAGTTGGTTGGAGAATCATCCCTGAAAAGTTGCTGGTTCAATTGCCGCTCAGAGCACATACCTAAATGGTGGGTTCAATTCCCAGTGAGGGGGAGTATGGAAGGCAAATGTTGATGTTTCTCTCATACATGGATTTTTTTTCTCTCTCTCCCTCCCCCTCTCTCTAAAATCAGTAAAACATATCCTTGTGTGAAGATTAAAATAAAAATAGAAAGTTAAAATGCTTTGGGGAATCTCTGTCTCTGCCTCCCCTCTCTCTAGATATAATTATAGATTATTAGATAGATTTAGATACAGATATACACACACCATATATATGTATGTAGTATATATATACTAAGATAAGATATACTTTTAGATCTTTTGTTAATTCTCTTTCTTCAATATCAAATTACTTTGTCCCAAAGTACTTTGTTTTTTTCAAACTAAAGTCCATTTTATCTTCTTGGCCACTATTCATTATTTTTTTATTTTTTAATATAAATATCTACACTAATAAAAGAGAAACATGGTAATTGGCATACGACCACTACCCTTCCCATTGGCTAATCCCCCTGTCACTCACAGAGTAGGGCCAAGATATGCAAATTAACTGGCAGCAAGATGGCGGCCAGCAGCCAGGCAGCTATGCGAACAG
>NW_006294875.1:963276-983178 GCF_000327345.1 Myotis davidii | reverse complement strand
CGGCCCTGCTCTGAGCCCGACCAGGGGCTGCACCTAGGGATTGGGCCTGCCCTCTGCCACCCGGGAGCAGGCCTAAGCCAGCAGGTCATTATCTCCCGAGGGGTCCCAGACTGCAAGAGGGCACAGGCCAGTCTGAGGGCCCCCCCCTTCCCCTGAGTGCACAAATTTTTGTGCACCGGGCCTCTAGTAATGAAATAAAATATTAGAATTCACTATCCTATGTAATAAAAGCCTAATATGGGAAGTGTCTGGTCATTGGCTGTCTGTTCAACCAATCAAAGTGTAATATGCTAATGATATGCTAAGGCTGCTAAACAGCTTGCTATGATGTGCACTGACCACCAGGGGGCAGGTGCTCCGACCAGTAGGTTAGCTTGCTGCTGAGGTCCAGGCGATCGGAACTGAGCGAGACAGGCTGGACATGCCCTGGAGCCCTCCTGCAGTCCCTCCCCGGCTGGCCAACCTCCAGCATCCCTCCCCGGCCCAATTGTGCACCAGTGGGGTCCCTAGGCCTGGCCTGTGCCTTCTCGCAATCCAGAACTCCTCGGGGGATGTCAGAGAGCCAGTTTTGGCCTGATCCTGCAGGCCAGGCCAAGGGACCCCACTGGTGCATGAATCCGTGCACTAGGCCTCTAGTAAGAAATAAAAGTCTTATTACAAGAGATGATACACTAATCTTATATAATAAAAGCCTAATATGCAAGTGTCTGACCATTTGTTTGACAGTTTGACCAGTTGCTATCATATGCACTGATCACCAGAGGGCAGATTCTCTGACCAGTAGGTTAGCTTGCTGCTGGAGTTTGGCTAATTGGGACTGGGCAAGAAGGGCTGGACACGCCCTGGAGCCCTCCTGCAGTCCCTCCCTAGCCCTGATCATGCCCTGGTGGGGTCCCTCCGTCTGGCCTTTGCCCTCTCACAATCTGGAACCCCTCGGGGGATGTCTGCAGGCCAGGTCGAGGGACCCTACCAGTGCACAAATCTGTGCACCAGGCCTTTAGTAATAAACATATGAAGAGATATCCTAAACACATTGAACAGAAAACAATAGGAAAAATGTCATAAAGAATATCATGTTATCATTATTCAATATTTAATTGAGTATCCTTGAAATTTACCTTTTTAATTATTAATGTCATAAAAGTATCTCTTCAAATAAAGGTATACTTTTTAAAATGAATCTTCATTGAACCTTGTTACTTTATTTATAATTTCTACCTTCATAAAGCTTTTAAAAATTAGCAAAACTAACTGAAATATAATTTCAACCATAAGACCTGAATGTATATGCCTAAATCTATAAGGTCAAACCTTCTCAGTCAAAAACAGAGACTTAAAATGCCATACCACCTGGCTTGCTGAACACAGGACAAATAAAAATCTTTTCAAAAGCTTTACAAGTTACAGGGTTGACTTTTTCAAAGGAAGCTGATTAAAGGTTAGGTGGTTTTTATTTCATCTCCTTAAAATCGGCACCCAACAGAATGTTAACCATTAATAGTTTTATACCACACCTATTTCTTGTTGGACTCTTCTAGGGATACCAGAGATGGTTTTCCTCCTCCTCAGTTTTCGTCTCCGCTGTAGTACAGATTGTGAATGAACAAGAGAGCAGCGTATACTAGCTTCTCTGTCAAAACCAACTCCTGCAACCCACAAATAAATCTCATTAGCCTTTAGAAATTGCAAACACATTTTCATTTGCTTGTCACACAGTGATATTTATTGAAGTAAAGGAAGAATTTGAATTAAGCCTATAAACAAATATAAGGGAGCCCTTATTCAGCTCTTATTTAAATTATGCTGCAGTACATTAAGCTTTACTTCTGAATGCAGCTCTCCACAACAGCTTGAACTGCCAAAATTAACAAGAAAGTAGGAAAATCAAAAGTAAAAGGACATAAAAATAACATCAAAGAATAACCCTCATATACAAATGATGCTTTAAGGTCTTAAACCTTTAGTTACTACTATTTACTGGTCTATTTCTGGGCTCTCTGAATCTGGTATCTATACATAGTAGATCCAGAGCCAAGATGTTAACCCAAATTAGTTCAGCTAACATATCCTGGCCCTTGTCTTCGTTAAGTGCATCTTTGTATTTTTCCTCTGTACCCACTATGCCCGCCCCCTAAAACACACACATGCTGAGAGGAAACAACAGCCTAGAGATTTGTTTTTTAAATCATCATGTATAGTATATCAACATATGTGTAACTCCATCTATTGAAAAAAATCCGCATTATTAACTGTTACATCTAGTAACTGTCTACTCTCTTCTACGGACTGAAATGGACACTTTTTGGTTTAGCACCAGTGTCTTATCACTATATAATAAAAATACAAGGCAGTCCTCAGTTCTGTACTTAAGTGGATCAACTATAAATAAAGCTGGAATTCCCAATATTTACAATGTGTCTGTTTGCTTTAGTAAATACAGGGGGAAGACCATGATACCTGTTAGTTTCTCTATCCATAACCACATTATTGACATAGTATGTGCATTCTTATCCAATCTATAACACTGAGGGAGGAGGTAAAAACTTTAACTCCTCTGGCATAAGTATGCACCATGTATTTTTCAGAGTGAGCTTTGCCTCAGGAAGCCATGATAACAAAAGTGCTTTGGAATTTGATTGTCTCATCATTTATCCTGATTGTTAAGTATGGGGCAGGATGGCATGTTAAACCTTGTTGAGCTATATAATGAAACAGTTTGGGTGTTGCTTAGCATCACAGTGACAACAGTTTCTAGAGCTCACTTTGAAAAATCTGTATGAGATATCATATGATGAATAATTACAATATTATTGGAGAATTTGTACTAATGGAATTTTTCTTTCTTAATTCCAAACAAAAATTAAAATCCTTCATTCTAATCATAATAACTATAGGACACAGAGCATACAGACACAGACACTTTGTGTTATATGGGCATAATCAACAACTTGCTCTGTAAAGCTCTTGAAATCAACAGATAATCTAGACTTTAGTCTGAGCATTCCTAAAATAAAGCAGAAGGAAAGATCTTCCCCTTTCCTGAATCACAAGACCCATAATCAGAAGTAAATTTGAAAACAAGATTTTACTTACAGTACCATGAAGAAAGCAGGTGCTGCTAATAATCAGATGTCCCCAGAACTGAAAGTTAGTTTATGAGGATGCCAAAGTGATCCATTTGACAGCTGAACTCCCCTAACCCATCCCATTTAGATCATGGGGATCAGATACATATTCTGAGAATAATTTATTCTATAAGTTGAATAGGTCATGAAGAAAATGAACCACCAGCTCAGTCAGCTGACGACCTAGTACTCCTTTTTTATTTCAAGAAGGAAATAACTATGCCAAATACAAGGTCATCATTTGATCCCCACTTTATGTGAGAGAAATTTGAGTGGGGTTAATAATAGCTGTGTCCAAATTTCATCTCACGTAACATGCAATCTGTAGTCATTTGGAATAAGGATGAAAAATCAGTCATAATATGGCCATTTTGAAATTTTCAATATATAAATAAGTTAAAATATAACTATTAGAGAAGTTTCAAGAAAGCCCAATAAATAGGTCATTTAATTTCCATCTTTGAAAGAATATTTTATAACATTATTTTACTTACAAAGATTACCAGATCCAATTCTGGAATTTACAATTGCTGCCAATAAACTTTTCCAGAAAAGCCTAGACAGGCTTGTGTTCAACCTAGAGTCTAGACTAATATTCACACTCTCAATATACAGGAGGAGGAAAGCAGAGTGCACAGAAGACAGGCTTTCTGGCTTTAGAGTAGAATTCAGCTTTCGTCTATGAACCCATATATTTTTAGGTCAAAAATCCCTAAAATCGCTTCATAATTCTAAACAATCTTTTAAACAAGCCTATCTTCATCCAAGGAAGCATGCAAACAGATTTTATACTTGGTCTACAGGATCATTACTTGCAGTTTGATGTTTTGTTGTTGTTGTTGTTGTTTTTCCTGCTGTCCATGCGTCATTATAATATGATTAATCACTACTGCTTTCTCCATTATTTCAGTCAGTTATGGCCAAAGAACTATTTGGTGATTTTTTGTTTCCAAAAAGAAACTGTTAATCATTTACATGACAAGGGGTCCAGTGAAACATATGCAAATTGATGTTCAAAGCCTGACAAAAGCATATTGAACATCTTCTGAGTTGTATTCTGTTAAAAAGGTATTACTTGTTCACAAAGCAGTATTCTTAATTAGTATCCCCCAGCAGTACATGTTTTGAAGACATTTACTACACAGAATATTCTGACCCAACTGCCCCTAAGAAAAGAACAGAACAATACCAGTGACATTGATGGGAATAATGCAAGAAGAAATCACTTGAGCATCTTGTTTCATCTTCTCCTCTGGTGTCGGGAGAGGTAGTGCTTTGCTCCAGTTGGTCTGCTTGTCCAGTGTGGAGGGGATATTGTGTACTGGGTTTTTCGGCCTTTGTCCTAACATGACATCTGTATCTTCATCCTCCGGGGGATGGGACTGCAAATGTAGTACATTGGAACTCAACCATCAAGGTTTATATAAAATCACACATATAAGGAATTTCACAGTTTAGTTAAGAAAGATTTGGTCAGAAATAAGCTTTTAGGTAAAAGGAAGAATTCATATAAATAGTAAACACAACTAATTGAAAGTTATAATTTTAATAATAAAGTGACACAAGAGGAAAAAGTAAGTTAAATAAACATGCTTTTCAGGTCAAATGGAATTAAGACAAGAGACAAAGTAGCCAGAAATCCCCAAACTTCAATCTGAAGAGAAATGTAAGTCTCTAACCCAGTAAGAGGTAGATCTACTTTCTTGATATCCATCTTGCCATAAATTCCTATTGAAAGTCTTGAGAGCTCTAGATGCCTAGGGTCAAAAGGAGGAGATGATTTGGATGCCTATGAAACATTTTTGAAAATGTGCCAGAAAACCTGGAATCAGGAGACATTCCAGAACACATCATGTGAAGGACAAACCAACCTAACCTGAGAGACCGGATTAAAACACAAGGAGTTATTTTACTCCAGGACTATGGAGTTTGTGAATAACATTTAACAAACACTATATGCACATGGAAAAGCAAAAGTGAAGAATCTCTCCCCAAACAATAGTGAAAAATATAAATGGTGTTGGGGGAATTCAAATGGGTTTCTTTTTCAAATCTGGAAGAGTAAAACAGTCCTTGTTTATTATCTTTCAGTTTTGCAGTGCTAAGCTTTTCTTCCAGCTGTATAATTAGAGGCCTTGACTTCTACAGGACATTTGAAAATTCTCCATCCAAACCTTTGATAGATATTAATATTGTCTGATTTGATTTCAGGTTTGGGTTCCTAGCCCATATTATTAAAAAGGCCCCATCCCAATTTTGATTTCAGATTATTAAAAGACCTAGTTTCCACTACCGAACCTAGTTTTATGTCTTTCCATAATTTGGAGGAAGGCAGGTTTTGTAGAAAAAATAATTCTTCCGTTTGTTCCAGTTAGATTTTAATAATATTCTGTCCTACAGTCAGGACCATTAAAAATTTTTCTCATCTTCATATTTGTAAGCATTATGCCCTGTTGACTCAGAGGATTTCACATATTGCCAAATGAACTGTTCTTAAGTCCCCTTAAAGAGAAGATTCCAGAGCCAGTTGTTTAAACTAACCCCCAACATTTGCTTACCTTGTTATAGGTATCTTCAAAGCCCCCTAATACACCCAACAGGATAAGATCCCCCCTTTGAGAAAAATGTGTTTGCCATGAATGTTTTAGTAAAAACATTGCAACTTTCTTTCTCTCTTCAGCTTTTGTGCAGACTCCCAGGGAAGTGAAGTTGGAGCTCAAATAAAGTTGGAGAACAAAAGACTTTGTTTCCTAGGTAATTTCCAAAAAGAAAAAAAAGTTTGGTGCATGCAGAAAGAATGACAGAAAGAGACAGAGAGAGCACAAGAGCTGGAGAGAAACCCCCACCACCAATGGCCACATTTTGTAGGTGATTCCTTCCTTGAATGACAATGGACTGGGAAACAAAGAAAGAATAGTGACCTGACTGCAGGTTCTGACCAGCAGCCAAAAGCACTTTTTATTTAATGGTGACAGACAATTGACTGCTAGAGAATCCTTTTGTCCTGTTGTCTGTTTGTTTGTTTGTTTTTATTTGAGAAGACGAACCTTTATAATTTTGATAAATATAAGGAAGTGGAATTTCTTTCCTCCAAACTACAAAGTCCAGGAGCAGTGTTAGGTGATGCTCTTGTTGACCAGAGCCTTATTTGCAACTTAGGGGTGTGTATGTGTGTGGGGAAGTAAATGGAAAGTAAAGTCAATGAATGGCATGGCTGTCTAAATCATAATTCAAGTTAGGAAATTTTAATTTTAATTCAAGTTAGGAAAATACCTACTCTTTAAATTGATTTAAAAGAATATCTGTGTTAGTTCAAAACAACAGAGTTTGCCACAAAGTAAAGAGAAGAAAGTGGAAGTGTCTGGAGAAAGTGGGATAGGGTGCAATGGAATGTTTTCAGAACCAGTACCTTTCTACTCCATGGGGTCATGTGGCAACACTCAGTTGGGGAGGGCGAACGGGTGCTGTTAAACTATGAACATGAAATGCAAAAAGAAAAAAATTAAAACATGCACACAACACACTGTATACCCTGGTTAAGACAAATCTATGATATTAATGAATGAATGTAATGGGATAACATCTTCCTTCCTCCCTTTTTCCTTCCTTCATCTGTATTTTATGAGAAGTAGCATAAATAGTGGTTAAGAGCACAGGCTCTGGAGCTAGACCGAGTTCAAATCCTGGCTCTACCACTTATTTGCTACATAACTGGGACAATTACACAACTCTTCTAAGATCAGTTTCCTCATCTGTAGGGTAGAAAAATAATAGTATCTACCCTCCAGGGCTGTTTTGAGGATTACATGAATAAATATCATAATAGACTTAGAAAAGTCCTGGCACATAATAAGCTCTATATGTTAGTGTCAGCTACTACTATCACTAGTATTATTATTATCCCTACTTTGTAGCTGTAAAGATCTGTGAAGTTGTTTTTGAAATTGTAACTATCTTTTAGATTCCAATTCCATTTTCTAATTGGGAAAATAATGAATTATTTTCTTTCCTTAGAGTGAGTTTATTTTCCTATGAACTACTTGGAAGAAAATTTCCTGTGTAAAAATTCCTCCTTTGGGCTGTTCAGACTTTATCTCTTCCTCATATTCATTGACTGTATTTGATGAGCATGTGACCTGTGCAGTCACACAGGACCCCGCACTGAGAAGGATTCCACACTTATTTCACAGCTGTCACTGTCTTGAAATTCTTAGTTGTTGAGTAAGGGGCTGCATTTTCATTTTGCACTGGGACCCACAAATTATGTAGCCAGCATTCTTTGGAGAATAATCTGGTAACCAGAATCCACTTTTCAGTATCTACTAAGATGTTAGAACTCTTTTTAAATTTTAAACCATGTCAGCGTTGGATTCAATTAGGCTTCTATTACAGCACTTTCCATGTAGCATGGCTTTAATGTAACATGAATTATCCCTGATGTGTCTTTTTTCATTTATTAAGTTAAAAATTCCTAGAGGTCAGGAGCTATTATTTCATTTTCCCTTCAGTCTTTCATGATTCCAACAAAACTCTTCCTCATTGTAAGAGCTCTAACAAACTATTTGTAAACTTGAATGATACCAGCTCCTTTTTAACAGTGATGGGAAACCAAAATAAAGTAAGGATCATACTCAAGATCTCAGGAGGAATCAGGTGCCACAGATTCCAAGAGAACTTACCACCTTAGTGCAAATAGGTGAAAACAAACAGAGGAAACCACAAGTAACCCTTGGTTCCATCGGTGGCATGGTACTGACATATGCTGGTTCTAGTTATTCTAAAGCCACTGGCATGCATGCATTGTTGTTCATTAATTTTTATGCAGAGCAAATGCCATCTCCTCAGACATAGTTAATTTTGATCTATATATTATTTAAGACAAATGATTTTGTAGGGTCAGTGGCTTCCCCACTGAAAGTGATCATTTGATAGATATGGCATATGTGGCCTGAGTTCAGACACTTAACCTGGCTCTCTCATAAGAAGCAGTCACAGGTAGTGATGTGCAGGTCATAAGTAAGACACTGGGGTATACAAAACAGAGAGCAAACTCATGGAAGTAAGAAAAAGGGAGCCTGACAGTAGAACCTACATGGTAAAGGAATTTGTTTCCAAGAAACCAAAGGCTTTGGTGTCTCATGAAAGGATTTCAAAAAGTCAAACAGCAGGAAACTGCAAGGCAGAAAACATATTAATGATATTAATATATTAATTTTGGTAACTTGTCTTAAATCTCCTAAGTCATTTCTCCTGTTGAATATTTTTTTCAGGAGTGAGAGATGAGGAATGATTTTTCATCTGTTTGGAAAAAAAAAACCTATCCCATTAAACAAGCATGGGGTAACACCTGGAAATGACTAAGGATAGTAAGTCCAGAGAGAGAGAGAGAGAGAGAGAGAGAGAGAGAGAGAGAGAGAGAGAGCTCAATATGAAGTCAAGGTCTCCGTGGGTTACACTCCACAGAATATTCCTTTTCAACTAATCATTCTCTTGATAATAGTGACTCCAGCCTCCAGTTTGTGAAGGATGAAATTAGGTACTCTTGAGCTTGTCTGTGAAAGGATTATGTTCTTTGGCTCTACCACCTAGACCAGTGATGGCGAACCCATGACACGTGTGTCAGAGGTGACACGCGAACTTATTTTTTTGGTTGATTTTTCTTTGTTAAATGGCATTTAAATATATAAAATAAATATCAAAAATATGTCTTTGTTTTACTATGGTTGCAAAGATCAAAAAATTTCTATATGTGACACGGCACCAGAGTTAAGTTAGGGTTTTTCAAAATGCTGACACGCCGAGCTCAAAAGGTTCGCCATCACTGACCTAGACACAAGCACTTGAGTACCTGCATATGGTCAGTTGATTTAGAGTATTTTGATTCATAATATTCAAATAGGCTATGGTTTTATTTCTGCCATGAATTAGTAACTGCCATAGTATAGTGTTTTAAAGTATCATCTTTCCTAGGTGTTTGGTCAAAGGAGGTAAAATTTTTCTGATTAGAATTTTATGTGATGAATGCAATAATCAGTTCATAGAGTTTTTTTTACTAAATTATCTATGAAATAAAACTGAAAAAGCACTGAAACCTCAGGGCATCTCTGCATGGCCCAGTATGCCACTCCTTAATGGGTACAGATGGATAAGGTTAGGAAAAGCTGCATGCTGATCATACTTGTATGCACTAAATTATTCTTTAAAGGCTCCTTTTAAATGAATCCTATTGCTTATTTTGGTAAGATTTGTAAGGGCAGGAACCATTTCTTGTTCATAACTGTATTTCTACTGCCTCAGTAATGCTCAATAAATATTTGTTGTACTGCTAACACCCCCATGTTCCTGGCATACACAAGCAAAACAATCCTCTCTAAAGGAATAATATTAAATTATGTCCACATATGATTGTTCAGTACAACATTGTCAAAGTGAAAGATAACAAGGCAAGGAGGAGACAAGACAGCATGAGCAAGAAGCATACCAACAACAGATTATAGAAGCAGACCCATAGGGACTCCTGCTTTTGGAATTACTACTCCATGCAGGAGTAGCAGTGAACTACCTTGGCTTGCCCAGAATAAGTGTGTGGAAAGATTTTTAGACCATCCATTCATTCCATTCATTCATTCAAAAGCATTTCTTTGATGAGGGTAAAAATCAGCCCCAGTGAAACAAATAAATTAAAAATAAAATCTCCCTCATGAGTATATGCATGCTAATTGCATAATTCTTTATACTTTTCTGTACTTTTAAAATTTTTCATAATAAAATGTTGGAGAAAAAAAACGTCTCCTTCCTTTTCCAGGATCCCATTCTGACCTTCCTACCACTGATTTTGAGAGGCCTCAGACTTTAAGTTGCACCATTTTAGAATCAGCCACTACCAGTTATGCCTATCTTGTCCCTGACAAAAGATGCTTCTTTGATACTTTCACCCTATTCTTGTTCCTGCTGGCCTATCAGTTATACTCTCAAATCCTTTCCCTAGATTCTCATAAATCTGCTTCAACAAAAGCTAGTTATAGTTATGGCGGGTGTTCAGAACAAGAAACAATAGGCATTATACTCAAAAGCAGTCAAAGACATTTCTTTGGTGAATAACAAAATACATTTTCCAAACCCCAATATTTCTAGTGTTGTGTATAAGGAAAGTTCATTTCTTCACTTTTGTGGCTATTTCTCTAAAGATCTCAACATTTTCCCCATCCTTTCTCTTGCTGCCAAAAGAAAAAACCATCCCTCCACATTTTACTTTATTTTTGGTTTTATTTCATATACTGATGGGGTTTATTTTGTTTCAGAACTTTCCAAAAGACATCTGTTAAAATGTTGTGGGTATTCCAGCAGGAAATGTTTTGAAAAATTGGCTTTGGCTTGTGATCTAACTGATACCACATGGCACTTATAGCAGTCAACTTTCAGAGCTGATTTATTACTATCATGCTGTCTTAAACATGAAAAATATTTCTAGAGAATGGATGTTGTGCAAGAAAGCCCACTGCATGGGAGAACATATTTGCCAATGTTATCTCTGATAAGGGTTTAATCTCCGAAATTTACAGGGAACTCATACAACTTAACAAAAGGAAGATAAACACTCAAAAACAAAATAAAACAATGGGAAAAGGACCTAAATAGACACTTTTCAAAAGAGGACATACAGATAAAAAACTGTGGTATATCTACACAATGGACTACATACTACGCTGCTGTAAAACAGAAAGAACTCTGCAACAGCATGGATGGACCTGGAGAACATCATGCTAAGCGAAATAAGCCAGTTGGAGAAAGATAAATATCACATGTTCTCACTATTTGTGGAATATAATGAGCAACATAAACTGATGAACAAAAATAGAGCTGGGGGGATCATATTTTAGCATATAATAGAAGTTATTTGTATATTTTTAATATTTCCTACAACTTTTGTGACATCATACTATGTTAGTACAGTTTTGGTAATATTATTATTATACTCAAAATCTTTTTTTGAAGTATTAATGTTTATTGCATGCAATATTATTATATTTAAGATCATTTTTCTTGAATAATTGGTGTTTACTGCATGTAACATTATTTTTAAAATAGTTTTTCTTGAGATATTAATGTTTATTGCATGTATTATTATATATAAGATTGTTTTTCTTAAAATATTAATGTTTATTGCATGTAACATTATTACATTTAAAATCATTTTTCTTGAAATAAAAAAGTACCCATTAAAAAAAAAGAGAATGGATGCTGTGGTACATTTAAATACAAGAACAAAACATTAGTTTGAAGACGACCAATGCAAGGCACACTGGGTTCTTAGTGAGGTGATCTGGGATCTTATTCTCATTCTATCCTAGGGCTTGTTTGTCCATAGACCAAGTCCCCACATTTCTGCACATATTATGACCCATCTGTGAGATGGAGGGGGCCTTGTTTGCCTCATTTTTTCTTCACTGGAGTGTTTATATGAGTTATACATAAATATTAAGAACTGTGATCCTTCTGAAGGCTTAAAGGAGTCTGGAAATACCTTCTTCACTTATCAGTGTTGCTGTTGTAATTGCACAGCACTTTTATTCCCTTGAAACTGTCCCAAAGTCTCCTACTAGCTGACACTGTACGCTTGTCTTCCAAGCATGCTTTATAATATTTTTAACTCATACTGTGCTTCTTCCTTTCCTTTCTCCTCAACTCTAACATTACCAAAGTGATTCCCAGTCAGGGCACATGCCCGTGGGGGGGGGGGGGGGGGGGATGATGAGGTAAATAAAAGTTCAGGGCATATCCTATGCTTTCTATGTCCCAAGTCTTTTTTCCATTTCCTGGTTTATGCTTTGGCAGTCAGGGCCTTCATGCTTATCCAAAGGACCTGAATTTAGCAACTCCCAAGTGCTCAAACCCTTCACACTGCCTTGGGAATAAGTGCTTACTAGGTTCTTCTTATAACCACACTAGTGGCCCAGTGCACGAAATTCATGCACATTGAAAGGGAATTAATTAGAGGATGTGAGCGTGAGGCAGTCCACCTTTCTGAAATTCAATGACATGAATTTTAGCTATTACTTTGCCAAATAAATGGAATTTACAGATATCATTTAAAAGAGCATTCAGCTTAATATTAAAAACTCTGGCTACCAAGTCAGGTCTGTTTTCAACTTTTTGCCAGCATTGTAAATTGTTTGCAATATCTGCCCATTTGGGGCTGCATGTCATGGTTATGAATAAATCAAGCTTCCCATACTTCGTTACAATTGCCATAACATCCTGATATCACTGCTGCATATTTCTGGGACTACCCTCAAAAGATGATGGAAGTATTATCATTTAACCAATCGGCACATTGTCATTTTCAGATCTAGATTTGAGATAATCCATCAAAACACTATATTTTTCAATTCTCAACTTAGATTGGTTTGCTTTGATGAAATTTATCCACTTGGCCTCTCCATCTTCGTTACTGAATATGACAGCAACCTCGGTTACATGGGGAGAATTATACCTACCTCTGTCACTGTTATGCTCGTATTTAATCGCCATTGTTACTTCTGTGGGAGCAATACCTTTTGCTGCTCCTTCAGATTGGGCTTCCTTTTCTACCTCATGTAGCATCTTGTACGATTTTGTTAATTCACTTATTTCATGCATGAGGTTGTTGATGTTGATCATGAGTCTTTCTGAGCAGCCTTGGTTTTCTGGCATTGCTAATCTTTTACTTGTAGCTTCGGCTGTATCCAAAATATAGAGTTGAGCAAACTTCTGAGAAACACCATCCAAAGGATGTAAAGTTGCAGTACGGTGATAAACTTGTCCGTGTATTCTAAAACAGTATGGCCCATATCCTAATGGCGATGCAATATTTGCACCCATGGAAGTAAAAGCAAAAGAACTATTTATGGAATGGATATTTTCCATGAAATTTTTACTGTCAGAATCATCGTTTGTCATTAATCTTTTTAAATATGCCAGGTAATCTAGACTTTCTCTTTGCTACAACATCGAGTAAATTTCCCATTGGATGGTTTTTCATCAGAGAAATTTAGTGATAGGCAAAATTCACATCTAACAGTCATTCCACCACAACTATGTTTGAAATTGCGTCCTCATGTACTCCATTGTTGCTGCGAAGGCAGTTCCTACAAGTATTGGTAGTACTTATTGATGACTATTCTCTAGACATATTCTGTCGTCGCCACCACCTTCTTTCAACTTCAAAGGCACGTTGGTCTTTAGACATTGTCTGCGACAACGCTGGTGTTTTTCGGCATCAGAGCGACGCTTTTCCAGTAGCTGGTGTTCAGATACATTCTGTCGCAGGTGCTGCCTTCTTTCAAGATCAGACACACGCTTTTCTGCAGACATTTTATGTCAATAACGCCGGCTTCTTTCAGCTGCAGAGCTATGTTGTATCAACAGTTGTTCTTTAGACATAGTCCCACCGCTCTACTGTCACGTTCTGAGATGCAGGTGAGTGAGAGTCCTGGCTGTCAGGCTGCTGAGAGCTGTCTAACCAATAGCTTATTCTGGCTGATTCTGTGGGGGTGGGACTTCCTCCTTTTTGCTGTCAGTTTCCACAGCTGTGATGAGGAAGCTGGGGTGACAGAGGGAGCCATGCCCTCCAAGCCACCCCCTCTCTCGTTCTGTATGTCCAGCGGCCTCCTGCTCTGCCAAGTCTTCCAAACCTCCCACTCTCTGCCTGCTCTCCCACTCTGCTCTCCACTGGTGAAGGTCCGGGGAGCCTGTGGGAGTGGCTAGATGTGGCCAGCCTCACCTCCCTGGCCAGCAATGGTCCCAGGAGCCCATGGCTGCCATTGCCTCCTGGGGCACTTGACACCTGCATATGCAAATTAACCTGCCACCTTTGTCAGGTTAAATTGCATAGTCACTCCTGATTGACTGGTGGGTGTGGCTTGTGGGCATCATGGAGGGGCGGTCAATTTGTGTCTTTCTTTTTTATTAGTATAGATTATACATTAATATCTATTTAAAACATGAAAATGCATAACTAATCAGACTGGGGAAAATGACCTTATTATTGATAAGTCTGCTTTTCCAAACCACACCTTTATTTCTCTTCCTTAACAGATATTGCTACCATAAAGTCCTCAACTCTCCAGAGAAGTACTTTGCAAAAAAACCCCAAAACATATAAAATATGGTCATGGGGGATTTTAACACCCATTGACATCAATGGACAGATCTTCCAGACAGAAAACCAGCAAGGAAACAGCAGCCTTAAATGACACAGATCACATAGATTTAATTGATATCTTCAGAGCATTTCACCTCAAAGCAGCAGAATACAGTAGGTCCTCAGGTTACATTGGAGATCTGTTCCTATGGCGTGACACAACATATCACGATTTTTGCTGTAAGTTGGAACCCACCTACAGAAGCACCTATGTCACTCACATGGAGCACATACACAGCAGTAATGAAGTGAAACAGTAAAAAAAAAAAAAAATTAAAAGAAAGATAAAAATTCCCGACCTTTACTTGTGGTAAATAAATAATAAAAAACATAAAGCACATATGTACATATGTCGAAATGATGGAACTTTTTTTATAAATAAATGGGAGATAGTGATGTAACCATGAAACAACGTATGTAGACTCCAATGTAACCCGAGGACTGTCTGTATACATTCTTTTCAAGTGTATATGTAACATATTTGGGATAGGCCACATGTTTGGACACAAAATGAGTCTCAAGACATTTAAGAAGACTGAAATCACATCAAGCATCTTCTCTGAGCATAATAGTATGAAACTAGAAATTAATCACAAGAAAAAAAACTCACAAAGACATGGACACAAATAACATGTTACTAAACTATGAATGGTTTGACAATATTATCAAGGAAGGAATAAAAAGATACCTTGAAACAAATGAAAATAAGAACATAACAACCCCCCCCAAAAAAAAATCTATGGGAAACATCCAAAGCAGTCCTAAGACGGAAATTCATAGCATTGTACACCTCTCTCAAGAAACAAACAAAAATCTCAAATAAACAATCTGACATTACACTTAAAGGCACTAGAAAAAGACCAACAAAAAAGCCCAAAGTGAGTAGAACAAAGGAAATAATAAAGCTAAGAGCAGAAATAAAATAGAGTCTAAAAAACAATGGAAAAGATTAATGAAACCAAGAGCCAAATAAACCAGACACAAAAGAGTAAGCTCTCCTTCATTTTATTTTTATTTTTTAAAATATTTTTATTGATTTCAGAAAGGATGGGAGAGGGGGAGAGAGATAGAAATATCAATGATGACTGAGAATCATTGCTCAGCTGCTTCCTGCACACCCCACACTGGGGATCGATCCCACAACCCAGGCATGTGCCTTTGACCAAAATCGAACCCAGGACCCTTCAGTCCACAGGATGATGCACTATACATTGAGCCAAACCAGCTAGGGCCATGCTCCTTCATTATAGAATCCTTCTATAATAGATGATAGATGTTTTGAGTATAAGATCAACCCCCTAGTAAGCAGACCTTGAAAAGCAATGGCATTGGTGCAGTTTTCATTCAAAGGGAGGCTTTCTGAAATACAGTATATTAACTGCAAAGAATATTTATTTCCTTTTGATCTCAGCTGGAATTGAACAAAAATTATTAGGGTGATGGAATGCAAAATGATTTTATGTATTTTAAAGTCCAGGAACACTTTCTTTAATAGGCTTCTATTAATGAAGCAATTTAAATATGCAGAGCATAATAAAATTGTATTTTGAGGCATGTGTGGAAAGTAGTTCCTGCATGAATGGAAAAGAGTGCTCCCAGGAGGCTAGGAGAACACTTCCTGCTGCCACTCTGTTTATTCATGGGAATTGCTCTGGACTGTCAAGAAGAACACAAAACAAGGTCCACTGGACCATGATCACTGTGATGTTGATGCCAGTGAGTAGCTTATTCATCCCCTGTGGCCAGCTTTGCTAATTAGTAGGGTCACTACCAAGGGCCACTCAGTGTCAATCCTCAAAACTTGCTAGCACCAAATAAAAGTCATAAGTGGGGAATTGGCAGGCCAGGCTTTGAAGTGCAGGGAAAGGAAGAAGACTTTGAACTGCTACAAACAGCACAAATACACTCACCCGAATTGCAGAAGCTGGCAGCATGAGTCCCAGAACAGCCCAGAGATTCAAGGAGAGTTCCTTCCTCACCCTCTATGCCAGGGGTCCTCAAACTATGGCCCGCGGGCCACATGCAAATACAAATATTGTATCATTCCCGTTTTGTTTTGTTTTGTACTTCAAAATAAGATATGTGCAGTGTGCATAGGAATTTGTTCATAGTTTTTAAAAAAAAACAAAAAAACTATAGTCTGGCCCTCCAACGGTCTGAGGGACAGTGAACTGGCCCCCTGTTTAAAAAGTTTGAGGACCCCTGCTCTATGCTTTGCCCTCAGCCAGGGGCTCCCAGGGTGTGTGGAAACTGAAGAGATGTTGCACATTTAGTCTCACTCTAAGTGACACTTTTTTCCTTCACAACTCAGGTCAGATATGGCAAAAGCCCAGTGGGGTCATACTTGACCTTATCACAGGAAATTAAAAAAAAGATACCTTCTCACACACAAGCCATGCACATTCTGTTTTAACTTTACCCTGTTTCCTTTTTTTTTCCTGTTTTGAATCAATACTTTTTGAGTGTGGCTCTGTGAATGTTATCACATAGACTCACGTAATCCTACCACAGTCAGGATTCAGAACATTGCCATTACCCCGAAAAAGGCCCCTGCACTATCCCTTTATAGTCAAAGTCTCCTCCCATTCCTAGCCCCTGGCACCCACTAATCTCTTTCTCCATCACTACGGATTTGACTTTTTGAAAGTGTCATATAAATGGAATCATACCTTTTGAGACTGGTTTCTTTCATTCAGCATAATGCCTTTGAGATCCATCCAAGTTGTTGTGTGTATCAGTAATTCATTCCTTATTATTGTCAGTAGTATTCCATTGCCTGCTTATACTTTGAACAATGAATTACTAGTAAATGTCTCAAGCATGCAGGAGAATGTCAACCTGAGAATATTCTGTAATAATGTGTACAGAGAAGTAATTTTATTGGCTGTTCTACAGCCAGGCTAATGTTTCAAAAAGAAAGAATTCAAAAACTAAAATTTGCAACAAAAATATTTCTTTATGTCTCAGAATACTTCATATAACCCAGACTCATTGGCTAATGCTTTAGGTAGTTACTGTGCTGGCTATTAAGATGTCTGACAGCTCTAAATCTGTTCTTCCATATTCTACATTTTTATGCTGGGACTCTGCAAACATCATTTCTTCCTCACCAGCTACATTCTGTTAGGTTCTTCTCTGGGAGTGTCAGCTGTTTTCTGTAGTTACTATCTCTGTGTCACCTCAGTTTTCCATTTACCATGTCAATGTTATATTACCTCCATTTAGAATTATTTCTGTTAAAATAACTGGTATGGTTTCTATTTTCCTGACTGGACCCTGATTGATAAAATACGTGCTACCAGGCTTTCACCCCTGGTTTGCTTGTATCAGAGGCATCTAAAGTACTTGTTCCTTCTGGTTTCTCAGTCCAATGAGGAAAGTATGAAGCAGTATGATGTTCTGTGAGGTGTCAAGACAATAATGATCTCTGCAGCTTATGGCATGCTTGGATTTTAAAGAAGACGAAGAAGAAGAAGAAGAGCTGACATAGTCTCAAAAGCAAACTGTTTATGGTGACCCTTGAAAATGGTTATAGAGGGGAAAAGTATTTGCTGGGCTCAATAGCTGTATCATTGCACATGCTAGGTGCTGTGCTGATTTCCTCCAAAAACATATCACATTGAAACAGCAACTACAATGAAGGTCACAAGCTATTTGCAGCCAGTCTCCCAGATCCATCTACCTTCTGCAAAGACCAGACAGGTAAGTTAAATGGAGAGTGTGACAGGCATCACCATTCCTACAATCTTATGTTTGAAACTAATGTCAGGTTCTTCTCTCCCTACTATACTAAGAAAAAGCCTCTAGAAATTGAGGAAATTAACCCTATACATTCATGGCTGGTATTTTCATAAAGCAAGGCTCTTTCTGATCATGTTACTTCTGTACCCTTCAATAATTTCCTATGCCCATGGAATAAATTCAAACTTTTTAGTCTGGCATTCAAAATCCTTCAAGATCTGGTCTATTGAAGTATTGCAGCCGAAACAAAGTATCTGTATCCATGGATAAGCACTGTACTTTCTCCAGCCTCTGTGTGCTTGCTCTCATAGTTTCCTCAGCCTTTAATCCTTTTCTTCCCAGCATTCACATCAAAATTCTACTCCATCCTTCAAGGCCTTCCCAAATGCTACCTTTACCATGAAGTTTGATTCTAAAATCCAACCCCATTCTAACACCTCACACCAGTTACACCTTATAGTCAGTACCATATAATTTCCTTACATTACAGATATTATGTCTCACTTTTGTATTCCTTTAGTACTTATTGATAGTAGCTGCTCAGTTGTTGCTGTTGTTTTTCAAAATGAAGGAATGAATAAGAGGCCACAATGGGATAGAGGGCATTCCAAATGGAGATACTGCTTTGAGAGTGCAGGATATTTTCTAGATGAGTACATATAGTTTGGTTTGACTGAGGTCTAAGGTCTGTGCAAAGGATTTGTGGGAAATCCATCTGGAAAGATAAGTTAGGACCAGATTGTACAGAGGCAAGAGAGTAGGACTAAGTATTTGAACATTTCTTTAGGCAGAATGAAGCAATTGAAGGCTTAGGATTACAGAAGAATTTGTATGTCAAAGGTTCTCCTACCAAGGTTAGAATTTTGTTAACTGGTTTAAGGGAGCAAATTAGATGTGACAAAAGGAAACACCTAAGCTTAAGCAAGAGAGACTGGATGGACAAAACCATTTTAAGACAGGTCATAAATCAACAGAATACTTCTGAGAGAGCTTGCCAAACTACGAAGATAGTTTATAAAAGCAAAACAAGACCTGTCTAGGACACTGTGGTGTGTATAATTCTTTTATAGTAAAGGAAAGGCTCCATCAGTGTTTCTCAGTCCAAGTTCTTATAAACCAATAGAATATCAAACATTTCTAAATGTGGACCCATGGAGAAAGGGGAAGGAGGGGCTGAGTAAGACTAAGATCGAGCTGGTGATGGGAGAGTGAGGCAGTGAGAAGGTCTTTAACCCACGGTAGGTCAAATACTATCGAAATACCATTTCTGCCAGCTCTTGTCTTTAATCTTCTTTCCTGACTCAGAAGTCCATTCTCACTGTTCTGATTCTTCTGTAAATTAGTTCAGTTTTTCTACGAAGCTGCTTTCTCTTAAGGTCAATTTTTTTCTTCTAAATATAAAGTGGAAGAGTAAACATAGTCACTGTTTATAATTCTGGAATATGACCAAGAAGGTCTGGGTCTTAGTTTGAGTGGTTTCCTCCATTGACTTACCAAGAAGGTTGTTGGAATGTCCCTTGTCTTCCAAATGCACCTCCTTGGTAAGAAGAAAAGTATGATTTGACAGACTTTTCTTTTAAAATCCATGGATGCCACAGTGGTATGTTAGAAAACCATTATCAAGATATAAAATAATAAGGAATCCCTAATATTCTTTCCCAGCTACTTTTATCAAGTCAGACAAGGAATATAATTGTGGACACAATACATTGTAATAAGTTAACTGTCAATCCTGATGATAAGGATTTGGGCCCCAGTGTTCCTCTGGAACCTGATCAACTACTGGCATAGGGCTCCATCTTATGTAAAACATCTTCCTCCAATACAACTAGACATTCTACCCCTCAATCACTT
>NW_006294875.1:958706-962410 GCF_000327345.1 Myotis davidii | reverse complement strand
CCTGGCCACAGCCCCTTCAGGATAGGGGTCCCTGCTGGGGTGCCTGGCCAGCCTGGATGAGGGGCTGATGGCTGTTTTCAGGCTGGCCACAGCCCCTTCAAGGGGTGGGGGTCCCACTGGTGTACCTGGCCAACCTGGGTGAGGGGCTGAGGGCTGTTTTCAGGCTGGCCACAGCCTCTTCAGGGTGGGTGGGGTCCCACTGGGGTGCCTGGCCAGCCTGGGTGAGGGGCTGATGGCCGTTTTCAGGCTGGCCATGCCCATGGGCTGGAAGCAGGTATCTGGGATTTATTTAACTTATATAATTGAAACTTTTTAGCCTTGAGTGGAGCCCAGGTTGGGTTGTCCCTGGCAACTGAAGCTCCCAGCCCCTTGAGCGGAGGTGACGCCAGCTGGAAGCAGGTATCTGGGGTTTATTTATCTTCTATAATTGAAACTTTGTAGCCTTGAGCAGAGCTCAGGGCCGGCCAGGGAAGGCGGGAAGCTTGGCTTCCTCCATCGCCAGGGGCAACGCAAGCCTCCTGCTGGCTCCAGCTCTGTGGCCGCAGCCATCTCTGTGATGGACTGATGGAGTGAGGATGTGATGGTTAATTTGCATATTACTCTTTTATTAGATAGGATATATATATGTCCTACTACTGGTGATATTAACTTTGATGGTGTCTGCCAAGTTTTTGCAGCAGCTTCCAAGTTACTATTTTCTCTCGTTAATCAACAAGTTATGTTGTGGGGAGAAATTTTGAGACTTATGCAAATATCCTGTTTCTTAAAGTAATTTCACCCAACTAATTTTAGCATTCATTGATGATTACTGCCTGCAAAAATTGTTACTGCCATATTTGAGTAATGGTGATTTTTAAAATTTCCATAAATACTTATACATTTATTAATTAGAATTTTTCTGTAAGGAAGAGCTACTCCACCCCCATGTATTTATTTACATATCCCAATTTACTTAATATCAGTATACATTCACAGGTATTTATTTTATTTTCTGTGTTATAATCTATTACTATCATTACTTTATTGCACAAAGTGTCCCAGGTTTGGCCATTGGGATCCCTCCATGTTGGCTCTTATGTCCTTTTGACATACTCCTATTATTTTCTGAGAACTTGCTGCTTTCTGGCATCTCAAGAGAGTCTAGGATTATGTTATATTCTCCTTTTCACCATATAAACAATTTCTCCAAGGAACCTGGTTTCCTTTATTAGAGAATAGTATTCAGAAACAAGATCTGGGCACTAGATGTCTTCAGTGTTACCAGAGTGTCACCATCAGAATGGCTGCTCAGATAATATGCTTGGGGACTTTATCATGGATGTTTGAACAAAAAAGCTAGGCACCTGAAAAGTCTCCTACATATCCACCTCTGCAACATGGTTTATGCTTCAGTGTTGCATGTCCTTGGATGTTTTTTACTTCACATATCCAAGTAGAAAGATTAGAGTTATGAAGGTACTTAACTTATCCTTCCCAAGAGATTAAAGATTGTGGCCCTAGCTGGTTTGGCTCAATGGATAGAGCGTCAGCATGTGGACTGAAGGGTCCAGGGTTCAATTCTGGTCAAGGGCACATGCCCGGGTTGTAGGCTTGATCCCCAGTAGGGGACATGCAGGAGGCAGCCAATCAATGAATCTCTCTTCATTGATGTTTCTATCTCTCTCTCCCTCTCCCTTCCTCTCTGAAATAAGTAAAAATATATCTTTAAAAAAAGAAAAAACAATGTGTTCAGTATCCTGAAAGTTTTGAAAAATGATTATGCTGGAAGCCATGGTCAGCTCCCAATAGAGGTCCAAAGCATTAGCTATCTGGTTACCTTGGCTTCCTACTTTCCTGTGTAGACCACTGCTAATCTCTTAGAAACACAGGATCGTACAACCTGAAGTGGCATTACAGACCTTTCAGTGAGCCAGAGCAGCTTTTTTTTTTTTAACCAAAGTCAGCTTAATTTAGACCTCATTGAATCAAGCTGTTGCCATCCTAATGTCTGTCTAAGTCTATTCATTCATATATCTGCCTGTGACTGACATTCTCTGACTCATTCCTTGTTTGCTGACTTACTTGCTTGGGAAGAAAGATGTGTGCACACTTCTTCAGGAAGGAAATGGCTACAGAACACCACTGCAAAGGAAAGGAAAGGAGTGGGGAACAGAAAAGTACCCAGGTGGGATGATTCAAG
This sequence comes from Myotis davidii, assembly GCF_000327345.1. Taxonomy (NCBI): domain Eukaryota; kingdom Metazoa; phylum Chordata; class Mammalia; order Chiroptera; family Vespertilionidae; genus Myotis; species Myotis davidii. The sequence continues at coordinate 960,231 of NW_006294875.1, read as the reverse complement.
TATAAATGAATGAGGAATTCTGTATGAAGTATTATTCTGGCTTTATGATCAAGTGATGTAATATAGAAATTGTATAAAAGGGAAATTATTTGATACTTATCTATTTGGATTACTCAGAGGCTCTTTGACTTGAATATTTAAAGTTCCTAAGTTATGGCTGTTTCCTCTTTTGGAGTTATGGCTTGCTGTTTTAGTTAAAATTATATTCATCAACCCATCAATAAATATATCTGTGAAAACACACAAAAAATATTCTTTCCTAAGTTACTTAGGTTAGCTATTTTCTTCCTTACCGCATTCATTGTTGTAATTATAAAGGCTTTAAAAATATTTTAATGTCTGGAGTTCTAGTTGCCCTTTGTGGGTTTACTTTTTCAGTGTTTTCCTGGCTATTCTTTGTTTCTCCATAAAACCTTTGTATCAGTGGGTCTAACTGCATTTTTTAAAAAAAACTTTTTGGTAAATTTATGGGGATTGTGTTAAATTTATAAATTAACTTCGAGATAACTGACTTGCTTATAATGCTGAATCATTCTGTCCAAGAACAGAAGACATCCTTCCATTTGAGAAAATATAATTTTGTGTCTTTTAAGAATGCTTTAAAGTTTTTTTTTCAGATAGGTTTTGTACATTTCTGGAAAATTAATTCCTAAGTATTTAATCTTCTTTGTTATTGCTGTAAATGGAGTTTTCCCTAGTTGTCTATCATTTGTTTAAATGAAGGGTACTGCTTTTTTTGTGTTTATATCCTACTTACTTGCTGAATTCTTTTGTTTGTGTCAGCTTTATCATTGATTCTCTAGGATTTTTCTGGTATAGTATCATATCATCTGCAACTAGATATAGGTTTACTTCTTCTTCACCAATTCTTATATAATTGATTTATTTTATCTAGTTGCATTGATTAACATAATGCTAATTAGCAGCAGAGATGGTGAGCATCCTTGCCTTGTTCCAGATTTTAGTGAAAATGCCTGTTTCCCCTTAAGTAAAAAATGGGGATGTTCGCCAAAACCGGTTTGGCTCAGTGGATAGAGCGTCGGCCTGCAGACTGAAAGGTCCCAGGTTCGATTCCGGTCAAGGGCATGTACCTGGGTTGTGGGCACATCCCCAGTAGGAGATGTGCAGGAGGCAGCTGATCGATGTTTCTCTCTCATCGATGTTTCTAACTCGCTATCTCTCTCCCTTCCTCTCTGTAAAAAAATCAATAAAATATATTTTTAAAAAATGGGGATGTTCTACTTCATTTTCTTTTTAAAATTAAATCTACATTGTTGAAAGAATCACATATGGAGGGGAAACCAAGATGGTGGCATGGGTAAACACCAGAGATTGCTGCCTCACACAACCACTTTAAAAATACAACTAAAAGACGGAACGGACATCACCCAGAACCACAGGAAGACTGGCTGAGGGGAAATTCTACAAACAGAAGAAAAGAGAAAAGCAAACCGAGACTCAGAGGAGGCGCAGTGCGGAAAATACAAAGGTGCAGAGGTGTGTGAGGAGCGGGCTGGCGGGGCCC
>NW_006294875.1:892359-957328 GCF_000327345.1 Myotis davidii | reverse complement strand
AAAAAGAGGAACAAATGTAATAATCTGAACAATAAAGATTTAACTTTTTTTAAAAAAAACACATATGTACCCTTTTTTTCCCCCATGAATCCCTTCTGGCCTGCCCCTGCCCCTCACCCCAGGCCTTTACCACCCTATTGTCTGTCCACGATTTATGCATTATGCATACAAGTTTTTTAGTTTATCTCTTCCCATCCATCCACCCACCCCCACTCTGAGATTCCACAGTCTGTTCTGTGCTTCTATTTCTCTAGACCTATTTTGTTCATTAGATTCCACATATGAATAAGATCATGTGACACGACACTTGTCTTTCTCTGACTGGCTTATTTCGCTTAGCATAATACTCTCCAGGTCTCTCCATGCTGTCTCAAAGGATAAGATATCCTTCTTTTTACTGCTGCATAGTATTCCATGGTATAAATATACCATGCTTTTTCAATGCTCTGAAATAATTTATAGAGCATTGGGATTATCTGGACTTTGAAGGCTTAGAACAATTCCTCTGGGAATCTATCTGAGCCTAAAATCACCTCCTTTGCCATCCATGATGAGGGAGGACTACAAGATGTGCTTTAATTAGAAGACACCCCTTGAATTTTCAACTGACAGAGGGTTTTAAGCTAAATTGGATGGTCAGTTTCCTGTGAGTTCCTCTTGGAGAACTGTTGATAGAAATCAAATGTCAAGAAACTAAGTTTCCCCTCTTTCCACTTATAGAAGCTATGAGGCTACTTTGGAGCCATCACCAAATATCACTAGACAAATGACATCTTGTCCCTTGAAAAATTTAAATAACCCAAGGCACCCTTATGATTTTACTATAGTGCCCTGGAGTACCTCATCACACAGTTTGGGAACCACAGTATATGGTGTATAGCCTTTCAACCTTTTCCCCTCTGCATATGTTTATACATACTCACATATATACTCATAGATATTTTTTGAGGTCATACTATACACTGTTTAAAAATCCCTGATGATAAAACATATTCTATGTCATTATATTCTTCTATAATACATTTTTATATTGTATATTTACTTATGCATATAACAGAATTCATTAAAGTAAATCTCTACTGGTGAACTTTTAGGATATTTGTAATTATTTTCCCTATTGTAGACAGTATTTTGGTGAACACCCTAGTGATTAAATGTTTGCATCACTCTTGTTATTGCCCTGGGATAAATTCCTACACATAGGCTTGCTGGATCAAAAGATATGAATCTATAATAGTGTTGATAAGTATTGGGAAATTGCCCTGTAGAAAAGATGTGACAACTTTTACTTCCTCCAGTCTTATACATGAGTATACATTATAGCTTTTAATTTTATGGTAAGAGTTTTATTGTGATTATGAATATAGATTCAGATATTCATGTATTTTAGGCACTGTGCTGATACTTTCACTCCCACACAGAAACACACACAATTTAAACATACTTACATAACATTGTATTAAGCCTTCTTAACAACCTTGTAAAATTAAAGCTATTATCCCCATTTTGCAGATAAAGAAACAGGGACTCAGAAAGATATAATAAAATCTTCCAAATCACATAACCAAAAAGTTGTAGAGCTAGGATTTAAACCTAGTTAGACCTATAATATTATCACTACATATATCAGTGATACATCAGAGACTTGATTGGCTAATAAAAATAACAATGATTATGTCTACTATATATTGAGTGCTTATTAGGTATCAGGTACTGTTGGCATGTATAAACACATTCTTGTTCCAAACTTATGAGGTATTATCTACATTATCCCCAAGTCACTGAAATGATTCACTTGTCCAGGGTCACACAGCTAGTAAATGGCAGAGTTGGTATTCAAGTCCGGGCAGTTTGGCTTCACAGTCCATGCCATTAATGACCAAAGTACAGTATCACAGTTTACAGAGCTGTGGAATATTGTATATCATACTCTCATTATGAATGCTTTTCTATAGGAGGAAAAAATGGCTAACCTAAAGTCTTATAGTTGAAAGGAGAGTTGCTGTCTAAGAAAAGGTCTATCAAGCAATTTGCTATCTAAGAAAATGTGTATCTAGAAACTTGGCTGCAAATTTCTTGTCCTTATACCTGCAGCTTTTGCTATTACAGTAATATACAGTACTGTGAGCCAATTGCATAGAACCATGTTCTATTCTGAGTCAGCTCCAAGTCTGGGGGATATGACATGAATGGAAAATCTTCCTATGATCCTGGTGACCCAAACTCAATTGAACAAATGAAACACTTTATATTTCCCCAACTTACTTAAATACTAACTATTATAATTTGAGATGGGTAAATTTTCTGGAATTTACATAAGTATGATCTACATTCTTATTGATGTTTGTTGGGTAAATACCCTCATTGCTGTTCATTATTTTAAGCCCTTTCCTGTAGTCTTACTTTGGTAATTAGACATTATTAAAAATTATGCAGAATATGACTAAGGGTAATATTTTAGGTCATTTCTATAAATGCTCAACATTCCTCTCTCCCCTCCCCCGAGAAAACCAACTTAATGAGCCACAAGACATATATAACGAATGGGGAAAATATTTTTAGCATTTTATGCAGAAAATGCCTCGTTAAAAGCAAATACTTCAGCAAGCAGAGCTGAGCTTAATATGAGCTTTTGTTGAGCAGGGGCTTTTATGACAAATCACTAACATGGTAACTGCTCTATAAAAAGACCTAGAAAACTCTAAGAGGCGCTTACCTTCTTTCTTTACTCCTGGGCTGCATTTCAGCAATGTAGTGAGGGTGACATGACCCTCAGTAGACATTCTATGAGTCTGAAGGACATGAAGCTTACTGTCCAGCCACAAGTAGGAAATATGCCTATGTACTGTCCAGTATCACTCACTGTTTTATCTGGATACGTCATATCATGCAGACTCATTCAGATGAAGTCTGTTTATCTGGATGTTTGGCATCATCTGACCCAAATAATTTGCATCTATTTTGCATATTGTAAAAGCCATAAGGGTGCAGGGTTTATAGTCATACACATAAATTTAATTCAAATAAAAATCTAACCGTGTAACCACACTCTTGTAACTTCTTTAGACTTTGGGCCTCATACTAAAATGACAAGAGAGCAGGGGTCCAGCCATTCAGGCAGGCAGTATGGGCTGATTTGGTCACAAAAACCATAGCTCCTCATGACAGTGATGCCCTACTCAGAGGGACAAAGCTGTCCCCACTGAGGCCCCAGAGGCACATCTGGGCCGATGGTTTGTGCAGTGGCTGCTAATAGTCTGCAAGGGAATGCAGATGTTCTGAGCTGTGCTCAGTTTCATCATCTGTGATCTATACTTGGGGGTTGGTCTAAGCTACAGCCACAGCCACCTGGGTAAGGCTGAAATCACCTTTGGTGATGATATCACTCTGGTAATTGGCTACCCTGAAGAACTAGCCTCCTTTATAGAATGGGGAAGCATGAAATGATGAAATGAACTGTGCACAAATGGAAAGTTAACACATCATTTAAGTTCTCTCCCAGCTCATCCCATTGAATCAGCCAAACTCTCACTTGACTAGGAATAATAGTGGTGGTTGTAGTAGTTAATGTTTGTTGAGGTCTTACTCCATGCCAAGCACTGTGCTAAGTTATTTTCATGCCTTTAACCCGCAAACACTATAATCTAGGTACACTTAATATCCTCGTGTTACAGACAAGGGAACTGAAGGCAAAGAAGGTAAGTAACCTGCCCTAAATCTTTCAGTTTGTGTGCAGAAGGTTTTGAAGTAAAATTTACCTCTGATTTTTAGATTCCTTAACTGTTACTGCTTTATTGCATTATACAACCAGGAACTGAAAAAAAATATATATCTGTATCCCCACTCTATGCAAAAAAAAAAAAAAAAAGGCATTTTTTTTTTTTTTCAGGAATGAAAGGGGGGAAATTAAGTTGTTTTCAAATGCACATGATTCACTCTCTCAGGCAGCCCAGTCTCCTTCGCTAGGAGGGAAACTAATTCCTAAAACCTACTCCTGCTTCCTGATGAGCAAGGACAGGGCTGCCAGCTGGCCACAAAGCTCACCGTTAAGAAGTGACGTTCCTTAACTTCGCGCCTCCTCTGGCTGTGAGCTGGGGGGTACGCTGGCAATGGAGGAGCAGTTACAGAAAGGGGCACAGCAGTTCTCTGCTCCCGGCGATCATTCCGGCTCCGATGTTCTAGGGGCAGAAAAAGCAGTAATGCATAAATATACTTGGCATTTTCAATGTCTCTTGTCTTGGTGGGAGGCTGAGCAAAAGGCTGGAGAAAGGTGAGTTGTTAAGTTAGTTCATTTGTATATCAAATAAGACTTTCAGAATGGTTCTGAACTAAACTTTCACTTCATATTAATATGAAGTTATACACTTACATTTCAATGGGTCCATCTCATAATCTTCATACAAGATGGTTCAATCTTGAGTTTGGAAAAAGCAGCATATTTCTAAATGTGCTTCATTTCAAAACAACATGAGCAAAAAATATCCAGAACAATGGTGGAAGATGTGGTGGCACAGACATGCCAGAGACACCCAGGGAGTGCCAGGGATAAATTCTCACAGCCATCTCAAAGGTGCTGGACCAGCTCATATAGGCTCAGGGGTGCTGAGTGCTGTATGTTCAGGAATTTTACAAGCTGGTTTTTAAACTGTTGGTAGCTTGAAATAGGCCATAGTGTGAGAATTTATATCACAGGTATTGGTGAGAACTATAAATCAGGGCTTTTATTTTTTTGTTTACTTAATTACTTTTGTTTGTTTGTTTAGAGAGCCAGTGACCAGCACACAATTTCAGTCATCCGAGCCCTGTCACCCATAACACTCAGAGGGCTTTGAAACTCTGGGCTCCTAGGGAAAGTAAAGAACTCTCAATGACAACAGTTGTCTGATTTAGGAATAAAGCTACCACTGGGAAAAGCCAAGAAATTTTCATATGTGGGATGAAATGGTGCTGACTTCATAGCAAGAATCACTGAGACACTAAGAGAACCATTTAGCTTTTTGGGTGTTTAAATAAGCCCCAAGACATGCCCAACCTAACACACTAGCCACACCAAATGCCATTCCACCTGCCAAAAACTAGCCTATACTCATGCCCAGGACCTGAAATCTCATGACTACATCATGACGAAGGTACATATTGGTACAGCATATTTCTTAATCAACCCTTCTATTATTTAAAATCACCATTACTCAGAACATCAATAATTATAACTATGATGCCCAATATTTACTGAACAATTGCCCTATGCCAAAGACACTTTGTTAAAGCTCTTATATGCATCTCAAAGTAGGTGCTGACACCACACCTCTTCTGCAGATGCCTAAACAGGCTCAGGGAGGCTAGGCCGAGCTATCAGTAGTACACACTTGGCCCAAGGACCCTGTTCTTTACCACTACTTAATCTATAGGCACTGTAAGGCCCTAACATACTTTCTCACTCATCAGAGCAAGACTGTTTAGGTTTTATAATATTGAATTATAATTATATTTTATCACATTCTAATTCTTTGAATATTGATAATAGAATATAGAATATTTGACAGCTCATAAGACACTACTTGTTTTTTTTACCCATGTTAGGAAACAGAACTAACTATGCTGATCCTCTCAGGCAACATCAGAAGTAAGCCCTTTCTCCAAAGTCCTGATAACTCTATCTCTGTATTAATAAAAATCAAGATATCACTATATGCCTGCCTTTATCACTAGAGGGAAGGCAGAGACTACATTTTATTTAGATTGAGATGTAGTGTGGTCTAAATAAATGTTTGTTGAGAGACTGGAAGGAAGAATGAATTAATACTTTGGTCAAAGTCTAGTCTTTTAATATTAGAGTGTACCCCTATCTTTTTCACTAATTGGTAGGACCTTCTCTAGGTCCTGTTGCCTGTTTCCACTGGCTTCGTTAACGCCAGCCCCATTTCCTCTTCACTGTAGTCAGTGTGCTACACTCTAAATTTACCCGTGCACTCTTGAGCTTTCATATTTCTTTCTATGTCTGATTTGGCTATCTGTGGGTCTCTCTGCCTAAACTACTGACTTTATTTGTGGCAGGAAAACATGGTAGTATTCCTCATCTTCCTTTTCTTGGGATTCTTTAGTCAAATGTTGACTCCAATTAGCAAACAGAAAAAGTCTTCATCACCATGTAGGTAGTCTTAGCTAAACTGCCTTCACAGCCAATGTTTATCAAGAAACAGAACTAACTACATTTTTTTTAGATAAATGTCTTCTTTGTTACAGTGCCTACCTCCAGTACCACCCTCATTTTTCTCTACAAGCAAACGGTGGGCTTTTTACTAAATGAGTAGTGCAAGGAAAAGCTTTGGAAGTCTTAAATTCATAATGAAGAATAGAATACAGGTGTCAATGGTTAGGAAAAGGTTGAAGGAAGGGAGGAGTCTGGAGGGAGACATTGACTCAATTTCCCATTCAATTGCTTCCCTCCTACACTTTCTTAAATAGATCTCTTTCATTCACACTAGGCAGGGAGCAAGCAGGCTAGATTAATGGCTCCCTGATAATGCTCTTCTCTGGCGGGCGGGGGCGGGGGAGAACATTTGTCTACTAGAGCCTGACACTACAGTCAACCCTTGGTTCTTATTACTGTAGGTAAATGGAACTTAAACCTTAGCCCTGCAACTTGAAAGGAAAGGAAATATAAAATATAAATATCTCTTTTTAGCCATCTAGTAATCTCTCCTTATCTTACAAACATAAACAATGGCATTACTCAAAGCCATTATTGTCTCTGAGTATAAAGAATTGCTAAGAAATGGAGGAAAAAGAGGAATCAGATTGTAAATAACTTGAAATACATTAAGATGCTAGTTCTTCTGGGGAGCCTTCCCTGAAGCTCCATGACATAATTATTGCCTTTTCTCTGAGCCTCATATCACAATGTTGAAATTACCTGGTTACTTATCTTCCTAACTAGATCAGGAATTCCCTGTGGGCAGGGACAATAACATTATTGCTGTCTGAATCCCAGGTTTATCACAATGTCTGACCCTCAATAGACATTGTTGAGTGGTTTGCTATTGAACAGATCTTGAATGCAGCCAATTTCTAGGTTCTGATCTCAATATTCCAGCTCCCTCCTTATAGCTTCAGTATCCTCTCCCCCCTGGTGGAAGCCAGGATATTCCAGCTGTCCAAATAGAAAATCTACAGGGAAACTCACTGCAGCATTTGCTGAGCAAGGTCATTGTCTGATAGGTCAGAATTAGTCATGGCCACCAGATGGCAGAAGTACTATTCTGTTGATGGCACTGCTAAGCCGCTGTGTTTCTTGGACAAGGTTAAAAAAAAAAGTCACTTTCTAATTTTAATTCTACACTGCATGTTTTTAATTCTATGATGCCTATAATTTCTGTTTATGGCTCTCTGCAGTGCTATTAAAACCACCACACCCAAGATTTGTTATTGAGACAACCACAAAGCCAGCCAGTCTGTGGATGCAAGATGCAGCTCCAGGGTCTTCCTTCCAAACCCCACGAGCCCCCACATCCCTCTCTCAGCCCCTAGGAGGAAGTTCACAGAAAACTGATATTGGCACTTGCTGTTTCTCAGTTATGCCATTAAGCTCAAACCTGACAACACAGTGAAATATGATAGCTATGAACAGCTTAAAGTTATCTGGTTGAATCTGGAAAAATTGAATCAAGACTGATTTATGAATAATAATAATAAGTGGATAAAAATAATTATGGCTAAAGGGCTAATGTTACTCGAGCTCTCTAATGATGGGATCAAAGAAAGTATTTAGTGAGAATGATCACATTTCCCTGTCATCATTCTGTGCCCTCAATGCTCAACCAGTTCTCTGCAGAATTTCATTCAGTTGCACATTCATTGAGGACATATTGTATGTCACATTCATGGTAAATGCTTGGAATAAAAAAAAAATTAATAAGATATCCTTGCCCTTGAGTTGCTCATGGAGAAATGGTGGAAGATAGGACTATAGGTTTTTAGTTATAATATAAGCTTATAAGTGACATGATGGGAAGATGCACAGGATATTATGGGAAGGGTGTCTAATCCAACCTGCAAAGGAATGGCAAGAGTTTTAGGGATGATTTCCGGAAGGTGGCTTGCACTGAAAATTTGGTAAAGAAGGCCTTTTAAGCCATGTATAATATCAAAGGAATAATAAAAATGCCAGAGATATTTCTTTCTAGAGGATACTTATCATCATTCTTCATTGTAAGCATCACAGTGTCTACTACTAATAACCAAGGGGAATTGTGAGAAATAATTGTGTTAGGGATATCAGTAGGTTAGCTCTTTTATTAAAGGGGAAAATGACTAGGAATTGGAGAAAAGGGAGAAGTCATACATATGTGGAAAAAATAAGCTGAAACCAACATTTGTCAATTTATTTCTCCCATTTTGATAGTGACTTTAAAATATTTTATTTGAATATTAATACTTTTGCAAGATACAGTTTTTAAAAAATATTTTATTGATTTTTTACAGAGAGGAAGAGAGAGGGATAGAGAGTTAGAAACATCGATGAGAGAGAAACATCAATTAGCTGCCTCCTGCACACCCCCTACTGGTGATGTGCCCGCAACCAAGGTACATGCCCTTGACCGGAATCGAACCTGGGACCTTTCAGTCCCCAGGCTGACGCTTTATCCACTGAGCCAAACCGATTAGGGCAAGATACAGTTTTTTAAAGGAGCATTAAGAATGTGTAACAAAGACATTGAATGTACAGGCACTATCTTCTCCATAGCACAAATATAAAGGCCAAAAAAGCTGACATGTGAACTTCTGATACCCAAGTTAGGAGTTTCTAAGAGAATGATACCAGATTGTAATCTCCTTGTCCTAATTAGAATGATTTTAAGGCATTGAAAAGTAACCAGTGTAAGAAAGGGCTGTATCTTTTACCTTGACTGCTATGTGCCTAACTCCAGCTTTCTCAGGACTGTGAGAGAAACCAAAATAGAAATATTTAGTTATTTACCTAGAACACGGTGTATAGTGAAGAGGGAGAGAGCTCTGGCTGGAGGTCTGGAGGCCCAGGTCTGGGTCCTGGCACTGTACCTAACCTGCTATATGTGACTCTGAGCAAGTTTCCTGACATCTCTAGGCCTCCACGTGCTCCACTGTAGAATGGACCAGATCACTGATTCTCAGCAGGAGCAGAAGAGCTCTATGGGAGAGGTCTGGTTGTTTGATGACTGGACAGGAGCCAAGGATAACAGCTGTCCTACAATGTACAATGTACAGGACAGTCCTGAACAATGAAACAGTGCCCCAAGTCCCACAAATATCCCGCCAGAACTTCTTGTAAAGGGACACTCTAGAACGTATTTCTGAATCAAACCTAAATCCCTTTTAGTTATAATCCAAGGGTGTGTGTGGTTTTTTGGATCATGTTTCATGTACTCTGAATACACCAGTGTTTATGGTGTGTCCTCTTACCCCTCAACCCCTTCATTCCCGGATAATTTTTTTTTCAGAATGACTTGTGATTGTTTTTAATTTAAAGCTACTTTGATAGGTGCAAACCCTGCTTCATTATGTGTTCTAGTGTAGTCATGCCCAGGCATTTGCATGTTGCAAGTATTACTATCACAATAAATATTTTCCTTTTAAATTCTGTTTATTATCATATTTAGACCATAATGCTACTTTTAATTATGTGTATAGGTAGTTTATATTATCTATGACTTCATTTCAGGTTAGGAAAGGGAGTGTTTCAAAATACTTGCTCTAACAAAAGGAAGCATTGCGAGTAATGGGAGAGAGAACAACTGAATGGGACATTCTCTGAGTTCTCTCCTTGAAAAGCCCTCCAAGCCTGGGATTAATTACCTCTGCGCAGGGCTTGCAGGCTCTGCCGGGCATGGCGGTGCAGTTCCTCCACACAGGGTGGCCTCGTGGCCGGGAGGAAGATGTTTCTCTGCTGGTGCCACGGTGCACGGTAGTACACACTCAGCTTACTCTCAATGTCCAGGTTGGAGACAGCTGCAAGACAAAAAGGGAAATGGGGCATTATACATCAGTAGCTTTAAACTGCATTTGGCAGACACTGGAGTGGAAGGGGGCAGGGGCGGAGTTCAGGTAGAGTGGAAATCCTGATTGCTGTATTCACATTGGGAACTCACTCAAGACTGAAGAAAGGTTTGAAGTTTACAATACAGAGAGGAACAACCTTTGCCCCCATCCAAGGGATGGGAAACCCCAGAACACCAACCAGCTAACTTCTTATCCACACCTTCACTTTGTACTGTGATCAACCTGGACAAGCCTGTGGCCAGCCATGCTTAGGGGTGGGGGTGGGTCCTACCTTCCAAGAAAGCAGAGAAAAGCCTCAGGGATGAGTCCAAAAAGTTGCCCCATCTCCAGTCTTCTGGCTGCAGGGCTGCAGAACTATATACACTGAGTGGCCAGATTATTATGACCACCTGACGTTTGTAGGCAAATTAACTATAATTTCACACTGAAGTTGCTAGAGGGCCAGACCATTATAAACATCTGAATAGCACAACATACTTAAGTATTGTTGCTGATCAAGTTCATCCTATCATGTTGATGGCGTATCCCAATGGAGATGGATTCTTCCAACAAGACAATGTGCCATGCCATGGTGCTCATATTGTGCAGGAATGGTTTCAAGAACATGACGAAGACTGTACCTTGCTTAGGTGGCCCCCACAATCACCAGATCTCAATCTAGTTGAGCATTTGTGGGACGAAGTTAAAAGAGCCATCAGGCAGCTGGTTCCACAACCATCAAATCTCACAGAACTGGACAGTGCTATTCATCAGGCATGGTGTCAGATTCCTCGCATCACCTTTCAACATCTCGTGGAGTCAGTGCCAAGAAGAATCACTGCAGTATTGAAGGCAAAAGGTGGCCCAATGAAGTACTGATGGGGTGGTCATAATAATCTGGCCACTCAGTGTATAGTTCTACACACCTGCTCCTGATGCCCACCTCAATTTGCCCCTTGCTTGCCCTGCTTTCTGTCTCCTGTGATCCTTGGCCCCTAACCCTCACTATTTAAACCTTATCCTGCCTTTGACCTGCCAACCTCATTGCCTGCCATGTTTCAAAGCATTACTCAGTCTCCCTAGTTTCACCTAGGGAAGAACACAAGCATTAAAGATCCCATTACATGGGTATGGGTGTTAAGAGAGGGAAACCACAGACAGTGCTGGTAAGGAGAGGAGCACGGTCCTTGCAACTCATCCAAGAGATCAGGGATGGAGGCCTCCTTCCTCAAAGCACAGCAATTAACCCATTATATCTTCTTCATGTACACACTGAGTCTAGGATGGCGATCACTCATGAGTTGAAGGCAAATTCTTATGGAAGAAGCTGCTCCTAAGAGGGAGGATTCTGAAGAGGAAATTCTTGCACAAAGGAACTCCTGAGCACCTGGGCAGCCTGCCAGCCTCGGGAATTGTGAGCACTGGCCCAGTCTGCCTTACCCTCCAGACCTACTTTCCAGACTAGACCCCTGTTGTCCTGGGCTCATTAGCTCCTCCCAGTCTCATTGTGTCTTTCTGCTTCTTTTCCTTTTTCCTGGTATGTGATTGGGGCATTCTGCCCAAATGTGTATTCCTGTGCCCTAAACAGACTTTTGGTTTTTCTCTGATCCTTTTCTTTTTGAGGTGAAGTCTACCGTTTCACTTTGTCTGAGAAGCCATACCTAGAATAAGATACTCTACAGATAGAACAGAAAGGTAAATGAAAAAGAAGGAAGAATGCTTTTGCAGAAGGGGATTAGAAAAAAGAAAACTGGGGAAAATGCAGCCTTTTGATAATGTACCTCCCTCCAACTACTGTATTTATGGCAGTTATTTTTGGTTTTGCTTTTGTGTTAATTCAGTCATCAGTAGTGTGTTTTTCTAGAATAATGCATCATACCCACAAAGAGTACCAAGAGAAACAAAGACATTTCCAAAGATGCTAAAGAAACACCACATTGACAGGGTCAAAGGGCAATGCCATGCCCCTGAAACAGTGCTGATGAAATGCTCTCTATAACTGTGCCATTCAATGTGGTACATTGGCTATTAAGTACTTTTAAAATTTTAATTTAAAAAATTTAATTTAATATAAATAGCCATAGGTGGCTATTGTATTAGCCAACCATAATAATAAATAGTCTGTTATATTTTCTCACCTTCAGCTACAGAGCAGATTACTCCCTTTGACCTAGATTTATCTTTTCTTTGTGTTTAATTGCCAAGAATTCAAGCCCAAGGGTTAGAGATCCCAGGATTATCTTCCTGGGTAGGAGATAGTATTTTAGGAAAGAGTTTTATGGAGCCAAGAATAAAAGCAGCAACTTTTTTCCTTGAGCTACTCTAAAACTTCAATCCTTTCCTTGGAAACTATAAGTGTTTGGGGAACCAGTCAGGAGTCACTAGGTCCTGGGGATAAGAAAACCTAGGAGGAATTGCTGAGAGAGAAGTCAGCCTCTTCAGGCATCAGATGAGGTATGGGAGGCCTAGGGATAAAAAGAGCGGGCCATATGTGGATCAGATCTTCCCTTTTCTCAAGTGTAAAGTAAAGGAGAGTGCTAAAAACAGAGGCTTTATTTAGCCACCATCAGAGGGACACTCAGATTCAGTGACCAGGATTGACTAAAAAGTTAGCTTCTCTCTGGATGCAGAGGTCAACTCCTACCCAACAGAGGTGGCTGTGAATTAATATGCTAGTTGTGGCTGGGAGAAGGGACAGAACAGAAAGCTTGCCTGGGGGAAAGACGAGGCATGAAGTTCAGTGGGCAGTCCCAAAAATAGAGGGGCTTCCAAGTACTTCCTCTCCTAGATCCATTCCTTTAGGAAGGGAGGAACCAGGATTTGGAGCTGGGCCCATGTGACTTGGGAGTAGATGAGAACTCTTACAGCCCCTCACTCTCTCAGAGCTGGATCAAGTGGCTGTGGCTCCTCAATCTTTGTGTGGTGAGAGCTGAGCTCCTGCTATTTATCTCAATATTGATCTAAAGAGAAGACTCATCAGAAGTAATTATCAAAAACACAGATTCCTGGGCTCCAGCCTAGATTTCTTAAACCAAAGTTTCCCACAGAGAGGCCTAGTAATCTGTGTATTTGAAAAGCGGCCCTGGATTATTTTTTTATCAACAGGCAGTTTGAGAAACACAAAATGTTATCTGATTATTCCTTGGAATCTTTCGGGAGTGAAGGGAGATTGGGCCACATGGGAGAAGGAAAGAAACTGATGAAAATGGAAACAGCCTAAGTGCCCATCAGTAGATGGATGGATTAGAAAACTGTGGTACATCTACACGATGGAATATTATGCTGCTCTAAAAAGGAAGGAGCTCTTACCATTTGCAACGGCATGGATGGTACTGGAGAGCATTATGCTAAGTGAAATAAGCCAGTCAATGAAGGAAAAATACTACATGATCTCACTCATTCATGGATAATAAAGACCATTATATACCTTTGTAATAAAAATAAATTAATTAATTAAAAAATAAAATAAAATTAAATAAAATAAAAAAATGGAAACATCCATGCACACATGGAATGTTTTCTAAATAGCTATTATGTCCCAGGCACAGAACTAGGTGCTGAGATATAGCACAGAACAAAACATGGAGTGCACATTTTCTGATTCTGTGTGAAAATAGTTTAGGTATGATTCTACCTGGAAGCAACAGGTTGGAAGATGTCATCTCTAGCAGATTCTTCCTGTTTCATTATACAAGTCCCTGGGGATTGCTTAAGCCCACTAGACCCTAAAGGCCACAAACACCAAAAAGATTATACTCCCTACTCGTCCACTTCCACCTTTTTGCAGTAGGTCTCAAATTAAAGAATAAATTGTCATATTGTAAAATAAATGTAATGAAGTTCAGCAAAATTCTCTTTTCTTATTAAATATCAGGTTATTTGAAAAAAGCAGTTTTTGGTGCCCCTGATTTTTGATGCCCTAAACACATTCTTACTGTGCCTACTGGGCAGGCCAGCTCTGAGTTTCTGGGCTGCTAAACCGCCTGCTGCTCAGGGACTGGATTTGCAGATGCAAAGACTAATATGTGAGCTCCAGAGTGGGCAGCCAAGTTTTGGTTCCTGGGAAGAACCAGCTCTCACAATACAGCCTTCAGGGCTCAGAATCCTCACCTCTTCCCTGGTATTTTTCTTTATTTGCTGAGAAGCAATAATGGATTCCTGCCATGCATTAACAAGTGAAAATTTCACTCATCAGTGGCTACAATAATGTTTATCTCTTAGGGAAGGGAAGGAAAACTCTGTAATGACTTTGCTTTCAGTTTTGTCCTTTGGCTATAGAGCATTAACAGTATTATGTGTCCACCAGAGGCAAACAGACAAACACTAATAATAGAGCTCTTCCAGGGAAAACTATCTCATTTTCCTTCTTTAAAATATCTATTCCTTTTCCTAAGTAACAGTCCAGCAAAACTTGAATTCACTCATTCATAAGCTCACTCTACCATTGCCATTGCAAGGCTGTCCCAAATCTTCAGGTTCACCCTATCCCCTTTTCTCCCTGTTTAACAATTTCACCATGGCTAAGCCATGCAATAGAGCTGGCTTAGTACTCCCAGTAATGTTTGTTCTCATAAATATGATACAAAGAGATCCAAAAAGATTTCTCCCCTGCTTATTTGGATACATCCAAGGATCACTCTGTGGTAGGTAGAATCCTAGGATAGCCACGAAGATCCCTGCCCTCTCATGTACATATCCTGTATAGTCCCCTGCTCTTGAGTTTAGGTAGAACCAGTAAATTATGTATGTTGCCTTACGTTGCAAAAGGGATTTTAAGATTCCCTATTCAGTTTACTTCGTTAATCAAAAAGGATATAAGTATCTTGAATGTATCTGGCCTAATCAGGTGAGTCCTTAAAACAGTGGTGGGAAACCTTTTTTTCTGCAAAGGGCCATTTGGATATTTATAACATCATTCCCTTAATATAATTCACTGAATATAAATTTATGTTCCCATGGAAAAAGCTTCTAGATTTATATAATTTCGAGTCCCATCTGAAGTTGCCTTGGTAGGGTCAGACCAAATGATTTTGCGGCCTAATACAGCCCATGAGCTTGACATTTCCCACCCATGCCTTAAAAAGAGACAAGAAGCAGAAAAGACTCTCTCCTTCTGGCCTTGAAGAACAAACTGCCACAATGTAGAGAAGGCCACATGACAAGTAATGGTCAGTAACCTCTGAGAGCTAAGAGTCTCAGTCCTATAATTTCAATGAACTGAATTCTGGCAACAACCAATGAACTTGGAATAGACCCCCTCATCAGGCCTCAGGTGAGAAATGAGCCCAAGCCAAAACCTTGATTGCAGATCATTGGGACCCAGAGCAGAAGACCCAGTTAACCTATGCCCAGAATACTGACCCACAGAAATTGCAAGATCATAAATGGGTGTTGTTTTAAGCTGCTAAATATGTAGTAATTTGTTATGTGACAATAGAAAACTAATACACCTTCTCACTATTTTATCTATTTCCCTAGAGCCATTTACCTGCCTTACCTAGTTGTCCTTCTGTCCTCCCTTTGTTACTGCTCTCCAAGAAAGGGACAGATAATGGTATGGGTTGCAATATGAAATAGGGCTATGTGTCTTTTTTTATCCCCTACAGCAGGAAAAAAAGTTTATGTGTAAGTATCATTTCTCCTGTCCAAGACTATAGGCTCTTGCAAAGAGCTCCAGCCATATGCTAAGCTCTAAGCCAAGTTCATTATATTCATGACATTGTCACATAATGCAAGGATTAAAATATTGCTCCCATTTTACAAATAAGGAAACAGAAACTCCGAAAAAGTAAGTAAATTTCCCAAATTGCATACCTGGCAAGTGGAAGATCTGGGGTTAAAAACCATCTTTGGTTTCTAAGCAAGTAGCTTTCTAAAACCAATCTAAATATATATAAAAGCCCAGAGACAGTTATGGCAGAATGACCAGAACAACTGGTTGCTATGACGCACACTGACCACCAGGGGCCAGACACTCAAGGCAGAAGCTGCCCCTGGTGGTCAGTGCACTCCCACAGCAGGAGCGCCTCTTAGTCAGAAGCCGGGTTCATGGCTGGTGAGCGCAGTGGCGGTGGCAGGAGCCTCTCCAGCCCCTGTGGCAGTGCTAAGGAGCAGCAAGCCAAGCAGTAAAGAGCGAGCAGGCAGGCAGTAAAGAGTGAGCAGGCGGGCTGAGGGACCCCCCCCCCACCCAGTGCACAAATTTCATGCATTGGGCCTCTAGTATTGAAATAAGTTTGCCTAAGATAAGGCTGATTGGGGAGTGGGGTGAAGTGGGATGTCTGCCATATAAAAGTATTTAGTGCTTCTCAAAATCAAAATAAAGGATTCAGAACTGATACTTTTTGTGTTCACCCATAGTATTAGGTATAACCAAGAACTCAGTGAATCTTTCAAAAAGTGCCCAGTAGACTTGTCATATTATAGAAACACAAACAGCACCGCAAACACCAAACTGCTGGAAGAAAATGACATTGTAGGAAATGTCTACAGAGCAGTGAAGTCTTTATAGACTGGACTTAATTCATTCCCCCTGTTGAGCTCTGGGGATAATGGAATTGTCTAGACCTTGATTCACAGTGATGTATTGAAAGCATGGGTCACTGGGTTCATCTGAAATGAGCTGATATGGAAGTTGAGGAAAACTAATGGCTGCCACTCTCTTGGAAAGCCCAGGCCCTTTTTTAAGGGCAGGAGGATACTTGAGTTTAGGAACTGTTAGGAAGGGGTAAAATTCAGGGGCAGATATAATCTTGCCCCAACCCTCTCAATTCCCCAGTATCTCCCTGCCCTGCTAGGTTTGGTATTTGTTCAACACTGCCTTTCCTGGCTTCATGAGCCTCTCACTCCCTTAAAGCTTTATTAGCCCTGGGAGAAGTAAAAAATTGTTTATTGTTGGCCTCTCTTCCTAGAAAGCTTCTCTACCTCAAGTCTCCACCCCTGCCACTGGCTCTCTACCCATGCTACATTGTATTCCTTCTCCCAGCCTCTCAGGACTTTAAAAGGGGGAAGGTGACAGCTGAAATCAAAGTTTGAATAATACCTAGGGTGAAAATTTCAGAAAAAGTTGCAAAGTTACTCAGAAATGGAATTTCTATCTCTTCAAGAGAGGGAAGATATTTTTATTTTTTATTGATTTTTTAGAGAGAGGAAAGGAGAGAGAGAGAGAGAGAGAGAGAGAGAGAGAGAGAGAGAGAGAGAGAGAAAGAAACACTGATATGAGAGAGAAAGATGTTCAGCTGCTTCTTGCATGCACTCCAACCAGGGATCAAACCTGCAACCTGGTTATGGACCCTGACCAAGATAGAACCCACCACCCTTTGGTGTACAGGATGACGCTCCAACCAAGTCACATCTGCCAGGACAGGAGGGAAGAGATATTTTAGAATGTTCTTGGAGTTCTTACAGGATTAACTACCCACATACACCTTGCTAACCTCCTGCCCTTCAACCTATCACACCCACCCCCCATCACACAGCTGTCTTGCCAGGAACATACTTCTCCACAAACCATCCACTCTGATGTTCTGTGACAGAAAGCAGCAGGGAGTGTGTTAGCACATTAACATATTAATGAGCATCTGAAACAGTCAGTGTCACAGATATGTCACAGATTTGTTCCCTGGATCCCTGCTATGTATAAGATAATCCTCAGCAGTTATCAGTTTGGTAAGCAAAATGAAAATCTACTTAGGGTCTCTGTTGCTGCTGTATGAGTTCTCAGATTTGTTAGGGAACTAGGGAGGGAATTTCACCAAGTGACACCATTTATTCCCGCCTCTCTTCCTTTGTTGGCAACCAGCCCCTTGACCACTCTGCTTGGCAGTGTGGGGGAGCAAAGGCTCTGCCACCTGTGGAGCAGCCCAACACCATAGCCAGGTTCCCAGTCTGTCCCTACTGCTGGGTTTCCTAGTCTGTAGGACCATAATACTGACTTGTCCACCACTATTGATATAGCATCCGATGTGGACCCCTCAGCATCAGAAAAATCTAAGCTTCCTGACAAGTTTCAGTGTCCTGATGTTACCATAAGCAGCTATCAGTCCTGGCTGGAAACTTTGGAGGGGTGGGCTGCAGGAACATACTTCTCCACAGAGGACCCCAGCACACCAGGATCCAGAGGTGTCCTGTGGACTCAAACTGGCTCCCTCAGATGTGCAGGCACTGTGTCCAGCATGGGGGGAGGGGTGCAGCATCAACTCCAGGCTTCCTGATGGGGGTCCTGTAGCCCCCCCTCTTTGTTGCTGTAGACAAGCAGGGAGCCTCGGGGAGACTCTCCTACTGGGAAGATGGCACAAGGGGCAATTCTTACACCCAGCCCACCAAAAGTTAGAAAGATAATTGGATGGGCATAAAAGGCCTCCCCTCCCTATCCCTATAAGAAAAGCAGAAACCTTGAGCAGGAAGGGAAGATGGTCTTTGAGACAGGAGTCCACCATTCTCCTAGGTGGTGGCACCTGAATAAAACCTCTTTCTTTTTTCACCAGTATCTATCTCACAAGTTTGGCTTTCCTTACAGCAGACAGCCAAACCTGCATTTTTTTGGTTACACTGAAACATTACAGCACCCAGAGAATGAAAAATGTATGTGTATTTATTTATTTTTCCCATAGAAATATTTCTCCATCTTCTAAAACAAAATACCAGGAGTACTGTTTAATTATTACTGATATTGTTGTTTTAATGTCCAACATTCTGTGGAAAGATCACTAGAAACCTGGGTTCTACTTGCTGCTCTGTGCCCTTGTGCTTGTTACCAAACATTCCTAGGATTCTAGTCCCCATCTTTATAAATGAGGATTTGGACCTTCTGTTCTCTGAGTCATGAGTCCTGTTGTGTTCTGGTTATGACTCTTATTTCTACTAGTCACCAAAATTAAGTGAGGTTATATCATCCACTCTGAAAGACTTTGTATTCAAGCTATGGCAGGATGCAGTTGGGGAATGGCCCTGGGCTCTGGGATGGAAAGCTGGGGATTCATCACAGCAGCAGTGGATCCAGAATGAGTTAGTGAACTCTTTGGGCCTCTCTACCCTCCTCTGTTAAGTTGGAATCCTAGAACCTTTATAGAACAGTTCTGAGGATCCAATGAAATGACCAAGTCCTTGCCATGTTACTGCTTACTAAAGGTTAGTTCCCTTTCCTGGACTGGAAACAAAAGAAGACCAAGAGGCCAGGATTGGTGTCTAAGTTCAAAAGAGGAAAGTACGGAGCTCTATAAGTTTCTCTTTTTCTTTTTTCTTTATTTTCCTGTCTTTTGATAAGTGATGTATAAACAAAGATGAGGACACTAGAGAGCACTCTGGTGGTGGTGGTAGGAGGGCGGGTGTCTGACAATCTGAAAACTGAAAAGAAGGCTGCCCACTACCAGAGAGTCTGTGACTTCTCTGGCAGTTCTGATCCTCAGTCTCTGATGTTGTTGACTTGGGCAGCATTCAGTGTAATGACTTGGAGATCCTAATTCTCTGAGTCACTGTCAGAGCTGCAGAACTGTAAACTCCTTGGAGCAGTTTATAATTTACTTGTTTATCTTCAGGTCATTCTGCTGCCATGTTATACACCATGCACTTCCTCCAGAATGTAAGCATGTAGCCATCTGTCACAGTTCATCTATTGTTTTAAGAAAATTCCTTTTAGGCAGCTAGCAGAGTCATTAGATACTACCACTGGAAGGGACCTCAGAAATTATAGAGTTGTGTGCTTTTTTTAAACTACAGAGCATGACCCATTAGTGGATTTTTAAATCCATTCAGCAGGTAATGACTAGTATTTTTAAAATAATGAAATAGAAGAAAATAGAAAAATACCAAAGTGCACTACATGAAGTATTGTTTTATGAAGTTATTGTTTCTGTTACATGTGTGTGCATGTGTAGAGTATATGTATGTGTGTGTATGCAGGGTTGTGATGTAAAATGTGTTTCTTGTTCTGGTAGCAGTCAGCACATTGAAAACTACTGTTTAGGCCACTATTCTCATGTATTGAAGTTCAAAGATTTGACCCAAGATTACAGAGCTGATATTTGGCAGAGGCAGAAGTAAAGCTCAGGTCTCCTGACCCTGGGTCCATGCACTTCCCTTGGCAACCTCTTTCTCCCATGCCAACAGTCAACCTGGCTGCTGCACCCTCATCTCTCTCAGTAATGATTTGCTACCTATTACATCTATCAGTTTGTCCTTCCACCGAAAAATATCCCACACTTTCTCACTGTTCTCTAAGGAACCAGCCATTTTTATTTTAGGATTCCAGAAGCATGTCAGCCCAGAGAGTAAAGAACAATTTCTCTAAGGATGCTGATATCACCACCAGTTAGCAGACCTCATATTGAGTAGCACTAGTTTAAAGAATGAGAGATCAAGGCTACAAGATAGGTATTTGATTGAACAATCATAAATTAGTGAGAGTCAGCTAGTTTGCTCTACAAAAACTACATTGATAGCTCAATCTAATAATTAGATCAACCATGAAGTTAGCTTTATCAGAGGGGACATAATGTTAGTGATAAAGTACTTGCTTTCTAGCAATTTGGACTTAAAATGACCAGCCCATCACCAAATCATAACACATTTGTTCCCATTTTCAAGGCTTTCATGCCTAAGTTTAAATCAGAGTGGGAGGAATAGGAGCTTGGCTCAACCCTTGCTTTATTAGCCCCACGCCCCTTAAAGAGACACTGGCAGTTTTAAAAGTTTGCAAGTTAAAGTATAGAAAAAGATAATACTCATCAAAAATAAGGAATTTGATCTTCTAGGAGAGCCAAATGGAAAGTTAAGAAATACTTCCAAGATTAAGAAAAGGTTGAATGTCACAAATGTTTTCATTATTTGCAAAGAACCAGATGAGGTTGGTTACAGGGACAACCATGAGTATCATTCTTTGGTACTTTTAGTTCCTTGGAAGAAGGGAAATAGAGAGGAATGATGACACTCTGCCCACAAAGATTAATATGTTTTCAAGTCCCTTCGCTCCTGCTCAAACTACAGATGCGATGTCATGAACATGGGCACCTTTGACATTCAAGGGTAGAAAGTGGAGCTATAGTGGGAAAGGCAGCTTAGAAAAAGCATGTGAAATCTCCTTTTTATTTAGGAGACACTACACACAGCCACTGGATGTAAGAGGAAAGGGTTCTACTTTCAGTATGGTGCACAGAACTTCTCTGATCCTCCTGGATAGATGTCCTTATCTTAGTTAAATCATGAAGCAATAAGGTAATTAGCACGTGACACCCAATTATATATACTAATAAATATCTTCTCTTAGGTAGAGGTTAGTCTCTTAAAATTTACTTAGAGATTATCAGCAACAATGAAAAATTTAAAAATAGTTACAAAAGGTCCCACATACCACCTCCACTGCACTTACTTAGAATTATTACTTGCTAATTAGTACTTTTGTAGGTGGAAGAGAAATGATGCCCTTTATTGGGCCAACAAAGAAACTATAAATATATGAGCCTGCAAACCAAAAGGAATTCTTTTCTGAGGATATTTAGAAACCTAGACACTTATTATGAGTTCTGTGCTCTCTTATAAAAGAGACAGTATAAGCTATATGAGCGGGAGATACTTAACACACAATACACTGAATCTGGAGTCAGACAAGATGTGCTATCTTCTGACTCAATTAGCCTGAATCTAGCTGAGTCTGCAGCGATACCTAGGGAGGTCCTCTTTCTGTGGTCAATGCCTCAATGCCTCTATATGCCTGTGGAAGACAGGCTCAGAGAATGAAAATAAGACTTTGGGTTTCCCTAAGGCAGGCATTTAAACAAAGGTTCAGGTAGGTACAAGTAGTTTATTTGGGAGGTAATGCTAGAAAGCTACCAAGTAGGGGGTGCAGGGAAGTAAAAAGGGGAAGGGAAGGAAACCAATAAAGGGTGTGCTTAAGAGCATGCTATCATGGTAGGTAACTGGGGCTGGATCACACCAGAAGCCAGTGTAGAACACACACCTCAGAAGCAAGAGAGTTGGGATATTTATCTATCACTTCTATCAGTCATTGTCTGAGGGCTACCTAGGTAGCAATATTTCCCTGGTAGTTCTAAAATATAGGCTCCTGGCCAGAGAAAGCCCTCAGGTAAAGAATGCAAGGAGATGTAAGTCCAGCTTCTGTGCACTGAAGTGGTAAGGATGAGCGAATATGTGCAGGGAACCCATAATCTTAGGTGTTTCAGGAATGTAACCACTGCCCCATTTAGGTGGATCTAGTTTATAAATAACTAAAATCCAACTAAAGTTTCTACATTTTTAATTTACACTTTATTTGAGAAAAATGTACATGCCTTTTTGCCCTTCATGCTAATATGCCCCCATGTGTTGCAATATTTAGAAAACTAGAAGTTCCTTCCCTTCCCTCCTTGTCTCTTGGGAACTCAGCCACTGGCCCTTAGAGAAGCTGGACTGGGTTTGTTGAGTAACAGCACAGAAAAGTCCATGTGGTGATGAAGAGAGACTTTGATCTCCAGAAGACTTGAAAACTCAAGCTTGGAGGTCTTGGCATTTATCCCAGAGATAAAACACATATGTTGGCACCTACAGGGAAAAGGGAAATGAACAAGCCATTTTTTTTAATCCAGAGCCTGTGATGGAAACTCCATAAGCAATGGCAGAAACTACTGAAGGCCATGAGCCCTGAGAAGTTATAAGAAGCCTCTCTGGAGAATCTCTTTACCAAGACTTTGACTGAATAAACTACACACAGGGATCAGACCACTTCGCCTGTGAATGATGTAAATGAGCCCAAATACCAAAACACTAGGTCAAACCATATGAAATTGGTATTTTTGTAGGTCAAAATAGTTGGGTATTGTGGACTTCATGTGGTTCAACCTTATAGCTCTTAAATAAGCAAATGATGATCCAAAAACTCAATAATCTTTTAAAATGGATAAATGCCACCCTATTTTCCTCTCCCAACTTCAAGGCATATATGTCAAGTTTCTCTTTTCAGTTTGATTTGCTAAGGAGGCAGGCAGAGACAAGAGGAGAAGAGTAGGGGAAAGATACGTATACAGGCAACTACTCTAGAGGGTCTCATTAGAGAACAAGGGCCTCTGGCCCAGTGCTGCCCAACATGGTTCAGAGGCCTACCAACAGATCTCCCTATCTAACTGTACTTGGGCCTGGGAAAGAGAATGTCATTTCTCATTAAGTGCAAGGTACTATGCAGATGTACTTTAAAGATAAAGAGATGTTATCAGTGCCCTGATGGGTTTAAAACCTAGTAGCCAAATAAGACAGATTAGATTATTATCCCAGGTGGGATCAAGTGTGCACCCTGAGAGAATCTCTGTGCCAAAGATTCGAAAGAAATGCTCTCTGCTTTGGCAATGAGTACAAGGAAGCGGTAACCTTGATATAGTGGTAATGGGGTGGGGTTGACAGAATTAGCAGGGAGGTTGGAAAATGCTAGAAAAGAGCCATATGAAATTTCCATTTTGAGGTAAGAAATATTTTAATACTTGCAATTTTCTACAAGGCAACCCAATATGAAGGTTGGACAGTCTCAGTGTGGGTCCCAGGAGGACCACTGCAGCTAGGTCAGGAGTTGTGTGAAGTAGAGGTAGGCAGGTTAGAGGCTGCCAAGGAGAAAGACAATATCACTTAGCATGTGCATGAACCAGGCACTGGGTTATGCTCTTGATAGAGGTAATCTCATTTGGGTCCCACAATAAACCAAGGAAGTGCATTTGATTATCTTCAATTTACTGAATAGGCACAGAAAGGGTAAGAAACTTGCCTAATTGCTCAAAGATTATAAATGCTAGAGCTAAGACTTGAAGTGAGTATATCTGATCTCAAAGCCTTTCACCACTTTCTGCCTTGCTACTCCACTTTCTAACTTACACAAGAGCAAATGTCCATTTGGGAAGACAATGGTCATTCTGGAAAGGAAGACTGAAATCTTTCACTGGAGATCCCTGGTGGCCAGGATGAGGAACCTGCTACATAATGGAGAATGTCTTAGTTGCCTCCCAAAGCATAACTCAAGACACGTTGCTTGAGAATAGAGATGGGCTTTCTTGTGTATCTTTTGCACCCTTTAGCTAAGCAACAGTCTCAGACCACTGATTTATATGTTATAGAAGTTCAAGTATGTGGGTTGAAAGGATGTGGCTAAACTATGTAAATGGTTCAAGCTATGCATTTTGTGGCCCTTTTTGTCTCTTTTTTAGTCTACTTCCTGTCTTTTCCTGATTTCTTTCCTCCCAGATAAATTCTACTCAATACCCAGCTCAAATTGTACCTCTTCCATGAAGTCCTTCAAGATCCCCAGGGCCCATTTGTTTAATTCATTTATTGAGCAATGAGCGATTAAGGACCTCACACATGCCTGTCACTGTGCTAGGCACTGGAATATAGTACAATGGTGGACATGACAGACACAATCCTTGCCCTTGTGGAGCTTATATCCAGGTAGGAACAAGGCCAGGAAACAACCTGATTAATAAGGAAGGATATAATCAGGTAGTAATAAGCACTCTGAGGGATGGATATGAGAGAGAGCAAGGCTAGAGGGAGGCATGGCATGGAGAAAATGACAGTACAGCTCTAATGACCAGGAAGGCCTGAGATTCTCAACTAGGCCTCAAAGGGAGAGAGGGTCCCTATCCATATGGACCTGACCTCTAATGGAATGACCTCTTCCTCAAGTTCAGTGTGGCATTCTGGCTTAGCTGGTTATTAAAGTCATTTCTTCTTCTTCCTGTGCAGACAGCTGAATGACTTTTGCCAGCCTCCCTTGCAGTTGAACATGGCCATGTATTTAAGTTTAGCAGTAGAATTTGAGCAGAAGAGATATGTACCACTTCCAGCACAGCCCTCCCACACATTCTCCTTCATGTTCTTGATACCTTAGAAGGCATATACTGAAGATAGTAGATTCATGAGATAGAAGGAACCTAGATCATTGAACTTCAGCTAGGAGAGGAGCTACCCACCAATGAAGAAAAACCAATTTGGACACTATGCAAGTTAGGAATAAACTTGAATGTTATTAAGTCACTTAGATATTAGAGGTTATTTGCTGTAGCAGCTCACATTACGCTAATTCACTAAAGTTATTGTATCAATGCCATGGCTACTTATTTGGTCCCTTCTGGGCCTCTGACATGGTTCCTATTGTATTACTGTTTACCTCTGTACTTTCAGTACACTTTTCCTTCCTGTGGGTCCCATCCCCTCAACTCAGATGCCCACACTGCAATCAGAGGGTTGCTCTTCTTAGGGGAGTGCTTTGATATATTATCTGTTCACCAAAGTGGGATTCTGCTTTCACTATTATATCCTGTCAATGGATGCTTTTATGGCTCTTGAAGTCATTTGTATTTTTAGGTAGGGGAATGGTTAATGCTTTCATCTTTTCTCTTTTAGTTTGCTTTAAAGACATGTTTTCTAGTTTATTACAAATACAATCCTTATATCAATCCTTCCCCAAATTATGATCATTTCTGAATTGGTGGGGACAGGGTCAATATGACAGTACTATCCATACATTGCTGTAGTTGCTTATTTCCCTGTCAGGCTGTATGCTTTTCAGGACAAAGAGTATTTCTTTTGTATATCTCAGCATCAAGCACAGAATCAGGTACACAGTAGGTACTCAGTAAACGCTTGTTGAATGAATGAATAAGGTTATTTAATGTTGTTAAATATGCTGGCATGCTTTGGAAATAATCTGCAAACGATTTTGTTCTTCAGAAAACATCTCTAAAGCCAGCCCCTCAATTTACAGTCAGCATTAACAAAAGCTTTCCCTTGAAAACCAGATGCATGGAAATCAGGCTGAATTACAAGTCGCTTCAGGGCATCCACAGAAATGGGGATTGTGTGGAGGGCACACTAAATAGGACTCTGCTTTCCTGCTGCTCTAAGTGCTGGCTTTTCCTCCTCCTTTGCTCTTTCTTCCAAAACTAACTCCAAATTATCTCTAGAAGTCTACAGGCAGAGTCATTCTGTCTAGACACACACCTCTGTAAGTCATCTGCTCAGTGGAAGCTGCAAGCACCCAGTTAGCCAAAACACTGTGCTTGATTTCTTTTCAGGGCCAATCCTCAGGCACTGCATGGGTTCCAGGGAGTGACTGCAGCTAGTCTATGCTGAGATGTCTTCTCAGTGCCCTCAGACCCAATTGGCCAACCCCACATGGTTCTTGCCTTCACAGTGTCCTTCTGCTCCAGATATCAACTTTCCTTGAGGGTCACAGTGCAGAGCTTCAGCAATCAGAGACACCAAAGCCAGAACAATTTGGCAAAAGAGCAAGATCAGGAAAGGAATGGTCTCAACTTGGGAATGACTTTCAGCCAATGTTCTGACTCTTTTTTTCCCCACTTTCTTTTAAAGGCTGTCTAAACAATAGTTTTGGTGAGCACATTTCTTTGCCTTTATCTACCCAGGTAAAGGTTTGCTCTTTCTAGAACAAAATCCACCTGGAACAAGTGATACACAAAGGTGGCTAGATTCCCATCTCTCTCGCCATTGTGTTAGCTTACCATTGTGCCCTCCCAGGTCTTTTTTAAATATTGGGTACTGGCTGAAGTCCATTGCAGGAATACCAGTTTCCTCTGTGGTAGGGCTTTCTGCAAATCCACAGAGAACAAGATCGGCTAGGGCTGTCTAAGCAAACTGCCTTTTCAGGGGTGACAAACAAGAAATCTCTCCTCCTGGGGTGAATTCAAACCAGTGTCTGAACTCTGGGACTACCGGGGCCTTTTTCGTAACAAGTATGGATTTAGGGCTTTGGAGTGGGATAAACTCAAAAAGGCGCATCTCAAGAATTATGAAAATCCCTGTTGCATATTAAATTGTTAGTGAGAACTCAAAGATTGTTAGGCTTTTCCTTTGTCTGCTACTTCCCTAGACTGAACTTTTCTCCATCACTGTCTTTCTCCAATTCCTTTTTTCTGTTCCCTAAACACTCCTTTCCCTGTAGTCCTTGGTGAGGGCCTGGCCCTCTAACAGACCATGACTAGCCTGCTCTTTTTAGATATATTACATTACCGGCCTGTGAAGAAACTCCTGTTATTGGTAGTTTTCTACATTTGGGATATGAGGCAAAAGTAATAGCTCTCATGACCATGACAAGAATGAAATCCTTGAGTATCCAGAAAAATCAGACTAAGAAACTGGACTGACTAGTCATGGTCTATTCTTCATTCTTTGTCCATTAAAAAAAAAAAAAAAAAAAAAAAAAAAAAACAATGACACTGCTCACTCAATAAATATTAATCAGGCACCTGCCATGGCCCTCCATTGTATAATGTTAACCTTTGTTCCTTCAAGTTATTCTGCCCTGCTTCTCCCATACCTTCATGTGCTGAGGGTAATAGTGATATCAACATGTTTTTATCTTTCTCTGAATAGTCATTATTCAACAAATAATTACTGAGCATCTACTGAATTCTATCCCTGCCTGAGGCACTGAGACACATATAAGATCTCTGTCCTCCTGGAGCTTGCTGGCTAGTAGGAGAGACAGATGGCAAATAAGCATACAAAAATGTCAGGTGATATAAGATCTGTGAGAAAGTAAGCAAGTGGAGAAGGGATAAAGAGTGGTAGGGGCACTATTTTAGAGAGGATGGTATAGCAGATACGCTCAGTTCCTTGACAGCATCCCCTTAGAATTCACCTACACATTCCAAAGGGAAGTCCCCATTAATCTGACACTCTGCCCAGAAGAGATCTTTTTGTTGTTGTTGCTGGCAATGGAAGAATGCTTGGCCCACAAGCAGGGCAAGCAAGAAGTATTAGAGAATGCATGCCCCTGAGAGCAGCTCTCACCAATGACAGATGCCTTCTTCTGAGGGCACCAGGAGTGTGGTCTTCACCTCTTCCCGAGTTCCTCAGCAGGACTGAGCTCCAACTGACTGTGTGGTGACTACTTGATAGCACATGTTTATTAGATACGTTCCTTCCTCTATCTCTTCTCCCATGCCCCTGCAGGTGTTATTGGATTACCACTCATATAAACCACTTGTACTCCAATCCTTGTTTCAGGGTCTATTTCTGGGGAAACCCAAACTAAGATAGGTAGTTAGGGAAGGTGACATTTAAGCAGATATTTGATCCCATGAAGGGGGCAGTTAAGTGAAACTGTGCAGTAAAAGAACTCCAAGTAGAGAGAACAAAAAAAAAAAAAAAACCAAAGGCTCCTGGGTGGGATCATGTTTTAGTATTTGAAGAACAACAAAGCCAGAGTATAGCAATAGAATGGGTAAGGGAAAGGGTGTTAGAATATATCGTTTTTACTTTCCTCATTTTATAGATACAATATCTCCTTTAATCCGTTCTTTCACTATTTCCTCCAGTTGGTTCACTTCTTATTTCTCTGATGGCTCATTTTCTGAGTTCTGCCATTTTATTTGCATTTTTTTAACTTCACTCTATTTAAATGTGTCTACCACTGATTGGTGCAGGGGTTCTGTGAGACTGTGCACAGTTCTGCTTAGGAAGGCAGCCTCAGGAGAAAAGCAGCAGGCTCTCTTCAGTAGCACCCATCCCCAATTTTTTTTTTAAAGATGGGAGACTTCATTTTCTCCTGTTTCTATCATCATCTTCATCAATGACACCTCCTGAGAACCCATTATGTGCCAAACTTCATGCCATTGGCTTAGCCTTCATCATCTCTGACCCTCATACCAGCTCTGAAAACTAAACAGTAACTATAGCCCAGCCCAGGAAGGCAACTTTCCTCCTTTGTCACTCTCTTGTGGCAGATGAAGCCTCTGACTCACCCCAGCAGTGACTGCTGAGGCCACAGTGCCTTCACCATGCATTCTGGGCCCTGCTGAGGCAGCTACTTTGATCCAGAATGGGAGATTCCAGATCACAAAGGATGTGGAGTTCTCTTTAGGCAGCTGGCATGAGCGCAGATGCCTCATGGAGCAGGACTGCTTTGCTGCCTCCCAGGAGGTTCATCATCAAAACTTCCAGCCCTGACCCATATCGTACCTTTCTCTATTTGTGCTTTTGGCTAGAGCTACTGGATAACTGACGGCGAAGTCTATTAGTGATTTGTTCTGCTCGCAGTTCCTTCTGGAGGAGTTGGCATCTAAAAATTAGTTTAGCAGTAAGCGAGCCCTGAGGTGATAACTATTAAGGCCTAAAAGGCAGACAAGGGAGACTCAGTTTTATTGGCAGAACTGGTCTATGGTCTGTGTGGGTGGTCCTCAGTAAGTCCCTTAATGTCTCTGGGGCTTAGGTTTTTCTCAGGCGGTCAGCAATAACAAATAGTTATTAGGATTCACTTATACTCCTTTCTAAATGTTCTTCTTAGTGTTTACCCAATGTCCATGTGCATATCTACATTTTCCCTTTTCCTATACAGTTAGATTAGGGCCAAGTGACAGAGTACTGGCTACTAGCCAGTGGGATGTGGGCGGAAGTAATGGACATCACTTTGATGCTTGGTCCTTACAAAATATCCCAAGATCTTTGCTTCTCTATTTCCCTCTATTGCTTGGTGACTATGTGTTATAGACTCACATCACACTTTATGTGAGGAAGAAATGGAACTTTTATTGTATTAAGGCACTAAGCTCTGTTGGTTTATCTGTTATCATAGCATTGCATAGCACAGCATAGCCTATACTGACTAATACAGTTTTTCTTTATTCTGCCTATTCATTCACTCATTTACTCATTCATACTTTCAAGTGTCATTCATTCACTTGGTAGTAATTGGCTACTACATGGCTATGTACTAGTACTTTAGCATCAATAAACCTTGAGTTTTCCCCTGGAGGTGCTGGATGTCTAGGTGATGAGGCAGATATGGGAGCAGAGGCAATAATAATAACGTGTGACAAGTGTCCACCAAGTGCATAATATTATGCTGTGTGCAGAGAAATAAATATTCAAAGGCCTTTACCTTAAGAAAGCTTCAAGCTCTAGACTCTTCCTAGTTAAATTTTTTATCAGACTACTTTCATCTAGGTAATGCTCACCCCTGCATACTGCACCCATTCTAAAAGAATCACATTTACCACTACTCCTTTCTACTAGCACATTGTTTCAAATCAATCTTTCTAAAGTACCATTTCTATAGGTCATACCCCTGTTTGAAAGTCATCTAGGAGTTTTTCATTGCCTACAAAAGGTTCAAACTCTTCAATTTGGCATTGATCCAGTTGTGAGCTGTTTTTCAAACATTATTTTCCACTTCTCCTTCACCCATAGTTTCCCCTTCAACCAGATTGACATAACCTATGTCCAAAAATGTACACCATTGGAGATTCTTCTTTTCTTCTTAAGTCCCTTCTCTTCAGTGTTAATACATTCAACAATTTAGATGAAATGAACAATTCATTGCGGGGGGCGGGGGGGACCTAGCAAGGGACACAGAAGAAATAGAAAATATGAATTTTCCCATATCTCCTAAAGAAATCAAATTCTTAATCAAAACCCTTTCCACAAAGAAAATTCCAGGCCCAGGTGGCTTTAGCAGCAAATACCACAAAACATTTTAGGAAGAAATAATACCAATTGACACAAATTCTTTCATTAAATAAAGGGAGAGAACATTTGCCAACTCATTGTAGGAAGCCTGTATAACCTTAATACCAAAATTTGATGAAAGAAAGACATCTCTCAAAAAGCTCTAGCTAACATCGTATTTAATGGTGAAACACTAACTGCTTTCCCCTAAGATTGGAAAGAAAGCAAAACATCTACCCTCAACAGTATAATAAGATATAAGTATAAGAAAGGAAGTAGTAAATACGATCATTATCAGACAATATGATTGTGTAGGTTAAAAACCCTACAAAAATTGCTAGAAAAAGTGAATTTAGAAAAGTAACTAGATATAAAGTAAATATATAAAAACAATTGTATTTATTTTATCCATATATTAACATACTAGTAATAAAAATTGGAAAATGAAATAAGAAAGAATACCATTTACAATATCATGAAAATATCAAACACATAGGAATAAATCTAACAAAAGATGTGAGAGTCACTGTAAACTGCAAAACATTGCTAAGATAAATTAAAGATCTATATGATCCAAAGCTATAATATATGCAAGGATTGGAAGACAAAACACTGCTAAAGATATCCATCCTTCCAAAATTCATTTATAAATTAAAATAAATGACCAATAAAAATACCAGTATTTTTTAAAGAAAGTGATAAGCCGTTTCTAAAATGTACATGAAAATGCATAGGTGCTAAAACAATCTTGAAAGAGAAGAACAAATTTGGAGGATTTATACTACCTTATTTCAAGACTTACTATAAATCTGTGGAGGTCAAGACAGTGTGGTTTTGGCAAGAGAGGACATATAGATCAATGGATCAGAACAAAGAGTCCAGAAATACTCACACACATACAATTGATTTTTTGAAAAAGGCATTAAATCAATTCAACTCAGGAAAAGAAAGACTTTTTTGCTTATTTATTTGTTTCCCAAATGGTTCTGAAACAACTGAATAATACATATGGGAGGAAAATGGGTTTCGACCCCTACCTCACTCCTTACCCCCACATAAGAAGTAATTACTGAAGGATCATAGACCTAAATATAAAAGAACAATAAAACCTCTAGAAGAAAATGCATGTAAAATTTTTCATGAACTTTAGGAAATCAGATTTTTCTGGCAAGGCTCAAAAGGGACTAAGCAAAAAATAAAATAGTGGTGAATGGACTTTGTTAAAACTTAAAAATTTTCTGTTTATCAAAAAAGCATTATTAAAAATAAATTGGCAAGGCACAGACTGGGAATAAATATTTGCAATTCATATATTTGATAAAGAATTTTCATTCAGAATATATGAACTGCTACTACAGAACAATAATAAAAAGAACCCAGTTAAAAATAAGGAAAAGACTTAACTAGACATTTCACAAGAGAAGCTATATGAATGTCTAATAAGCACATGACAAGGTATTCAACATTATTTGTCATCAGAGAAGTTCAAATTAAAACCACAATGAGATACCATTTTATATCCACTGGAATGACTGCTGATGTACCAACATTTGGGAAAATGCAGAGCAACAAGAACTGTAATACATTGCTGGTGGGAGTGTAAAATGGTACAACAGTTTTGGAAGAATTTCTGCCAGTTTCTTATGAAATTAAACATACACTTACCCTATGACTATTTCACTACTTGCTATTTACCCAAGAGAAATGAAAACATAAATCCACAAAAAGACTTGTACAAAAATATTCGTAGCAGCTTTATTCATAATAACCTCAAACTGGAACCAGCCTAGCTAAAAGGATAAACAAACTGTGGTATATTCTTACAATGGATTACTGTTCAGCAATAAAAAGGAATGAACTACTGATACATGTAATAGCATAGGTAAATTTCAAAAAATATTATGCTGAATGAAAGAAGCTAGACATTTACTTAAAATCATACTGTATGATTCAATTTATATGAAGCTCTTGAACAAATCTAATATATGTGATGGAAATCAAAACAATGGCTGCCAAAGGGGGTGAAAGATTGGAAATGGGTACTAAAAATTTTGGGGTGATGGAAAAGTACCATATAGGCCAGTGACGGTGAACCTATGACACGCGAACTCATTTTTTTGGTTGATTTTTCTTTGTTAAATGGCATTTAAATATATAAAATAAATATCAAAAATATAAGTCTTTGTTTTACTATGGTTGCAAATATCAAAAAAAATTCTATATGTGACACGGCACCAGAGTTAAGTTAGGGTTTTTCAAAATGCTGGCACTCCGAGCTCAAAAGGTTCGCCATCACTGATATAGGCATACCTCATTTTATTGTACTCCACTATATTGCACTTCACAGATATTTCATTTTTTTTACAAATTAAAGGTAAGGACCTCCACCAGCAAAAAGATTATGACCCATTAAATGCTCAGGTGATGGTTAGCATTTTTTAGCAATAAAGTATTTTTAAATTAAGATATATACATTATTTTTAAGACAATGATATTGCACACTTAATAGACTACAGTATAGTATCAACATAACATACACACACACACTGGGAAATAAAAAAAAATGTGTCGCTTTATTGCGGTGGTCTGGAACAGAACTCACAATATCTCTGAAGTATGTCTATGTGTATATTATTTCAAGAGGAGGTAACAAATGTACATGTCAGAGCTCATTGAACTAAACACTTAAAACCTGTATAGAACTTAATTGTATTAATTGCAAGGGTTATTTCAATTAAAAAACATTATCCCTTCTTTCTCCCCCAAAAAGCATGTCGGGTGCTATTGTATTGTATTGTTACACATACTTATTATTTTCATATGTGGTTTTTCATTTTAAAGTTTCTTAGATCCCTTATCAAGACCTGCACAATACTTGAGACAGCATATTTGGTGAATGAATGAATGACTAATAATCTGACAGTATAAAAGGTAAAGGAAAGGTAAAGAAAAAATGAGAATATGATATCACACACATTTTCACTGTTTCTATTTTCCTAGAAGTCAACACCATTGCAAACATAGGTTCTTATGTCCCAACACAAAACAACAACCCAATATCTAAGAAATCTTGCTTTTATTTACAATAAAAGAGGAGGCAATGAAGTAAGAGAAAGCTTTTGTCTCCTATATTTTTAGGTAACACCACATAATTATTACTCTAGTGATTTCTTAACTCTAGTGAGATAGACATCTGATGAATCACCTTTTCATTCATGAAACCCTGCTAATATCTTTCATCACTTTTA
Organism: Myotis davidii; assembly: GCF_000327345.1. Classification (NCBI taxonomy): domain Eukaryota; kingdom Metazoa; phylum Chordata; class Mammalia; order Chiroptera; family Vespertilionidae; genus Myotis; species Myotis davidii. The sequence goes on along the minus strand of NW_006294875.1, from coordinate 923,630 downwards.
TCCTCCTAGAATAATAGCAGAGAAACAGTACTTGATTGGCCTGCATTATCAGACGCTATTGGAAAGGTCTAGATAAGAGTGCTGAACCATCTATTAGTATTCTGCATGCAAACCCTTTTCTATAACCCGGAGTCATCCGTATCCTGGCAACCTTCAAAATTTCATTCTCATTGAATTGCTAGATCTTTATCAAAATATAATTATAGCCTTAATTTGAAAGATAAATTTTGATTGCCAGTGCCATACCCAAAGGAAGAAATAATCAGGTGGGAGAGCGCTTAGGTACAATTGTTAACCATATAATCAATGTCATGAATCACCCATCCCCTAAAAGAATAACTTTGGGGGAAGTTGTGTAGGGTAGAGTAAGGAAGGCAAAAAATCATTGAGGCATCAGACTTACTTATGACTTTGTTATATGATATTTGCTCATTTTCTCATATTATTGCTTAAGTATTTGTCATCTCTTCCCAACTGAAAGGTTAAGGAAGTCCCATGCTGTGCATCCTGCTTCTATGTGTGCTACAGTGGCCCAAGCTGTAATAGGGAGTAATCTGGTATATAAGCCCCTCTATCTTGGGTCAAGTTCTCTGGAAGTAGACTTTCAGGCAGACATTGGTGTGTGGGAAGCTTAGTAGGAAATACTCTTTGGGTCAACTCCTATGGAGGAATTAAGCATGATTGGGCAGAGAGAAAAGTTGGGCTGTGATACAGTCACAATGGCTTGGCCACTCCCATGGGGGATTTCTGGAGCTGGGACGGCCCTGCAGAATCCTGATTTAAGGCAAGGTGACAGGTCATTGGATGTGTGCTGACCTGGGAAGGGGTATGACCTCAGGCAAGGTAGCTCTCTTCAGCCAAGGACAATTCAGGGACTTGGCTGTGAGCTGTTAGTCACCAGTGCCCAGCTCTGACAAATGAGTACTTAGGGAATGAGTGCTTGAGTCATGATGAGGAAGGGGAATGTGGGTGGTACATCAAAGTAGCCATTGTACCTCCATTGGTTATAGTGATTCAAGGGCCTGGGGAAGATGTTCTGAAATGGAACCCTGACAATTAAACTTACTAACCCATTTCTGCAGGAGAGCAGCTCTACCTTCTGAGGCAGTCAGGGGCTTCTGTTCTGCATGCTAAGTCGCCTCAGAATGTGTGAGTTGCTAGAAAACCATAGATGGAGATCTACTTGTTATTCTCCTGACTTTTCAGAAATTATTCTTAGTTTATGTCTGAGGGTGAGTACTGACATCATTTTAAAAATTAATATCTTTGAGATACAGCATAGGAGGGGCAAGAGAGCAGAAGTCACACACTTCAGTTCCCTTTCCTTTGGGGCAGTCACATCTACAGCATTGATACTTTCGTGGGCATAAATGATCCATTAGTCTGTGGATGGAGAAAGAACCAAGCATATATAACAGCCTCTCTCCATTGGGGTAAAAATAATGGACTTTATTTGACCTACATTTTAATGTACAGTTAACTTCAGAGACCTTTGGAAATCCTCAGATTTGTAAATACAGAAGCTTCTGACTTTACCACTGTGGCAGTCTGTTTCCTGGCCTCCTGGTATTCACATCCTTGGTTAATTCACTGCCCTGGAGTTGGGCCTGGATGTGTGACTTGCCTCATTCTGTTAGTAAAACAAGTCAGAGGCTCAGTCTTGAGTAATCCTGGAAGCTTCTGCCTTTGTGCTCTTGGGAATACTACCCAGCTAGGTAAGAAGTTCAGTTACCCTGCTGAGCAGACTATGTGGAGGGACCTCATGGACAGGCTTCTTGGAAAGGGAGAAGCCCTGACACTATAAGAAAATGAAAGAAGCACATCCAGCCCAGAGTCCCAGCTGAGCCTTTCCCCTAGGTAACATTCCAACTGACTGACCACCAGCAAGATTAGAAGATCTGCCCAGTGAACCTATCCCAGACTGCAGAATTTTAAATCAATAGATTGACTGCTGTTTATGTCAGTAAATTTTGGGGTAGTTTCTTATGTAACAATAGATAGATAAAACAACCCCAACTAACAATTTACTCAAGAGTCAAGTGACTGTGCTTGTCTTGCCCCACCCCAAACAAATCAACTGCCTTTTAACCTTGCACAGAAGAGTCCTTCATTGGATGTCTGCTTTTCACTACGTAACAAACATTTTTATTATTTAACAATAGTTACTGCCTACTCAGTGATAAGTAGAGCAAATTTTTTTAAGAGAAACAAAAAAGCCTTAATGGGATGTCAGAACTAAAGGTTGGGGATTGGGCTCCTTTCCTAGTTAACTAGCTCAATTCTGTGCAGCAATTTCGTATGCTTGGGGCTCAAATTCATGCCTCAGCAGATTTACAAATGACTCCCTATCAGACCTTCAAGGTCACTCACTAATAGAGGAAATTCAGAATATTATTAAGTCCTCAGTATCAGGGTCTGCTTCAATGGGACAAACCAGAGAGGGCTGGACACAGAGTCCACTAGATCAGAGATATAGTGTAGTAAAATAATCCAGGGCTGGATTCTGGAGCCAGATTGCCTGGGATCAAATCCCAGATCTATTACTTGTTAGCTGTCAAACCTTGGGCAAGTTACTTACCTCTCTGTGCCTCAGCATCCTCATCTACAAAGTAAGGATAATAATAGTCCCTGCCTCCTATGGTTATTGTGAGAATTGAATGAGTTCATACATGTATAAGGCATAGACCAGTGCCTGGCTATTCTGAGCCTGAGTATAAGTAAAACTTGGAAAAAAACTCACATGGATTTTAAATAATATGAATAGCTGTTTTTAGTGATTATACAAGATTAAAGGCTATCCAGTGACTATATATCAGCTTTCTGAAAGTATATTCTCTACAATTGTTTTCATAAGAGAGTAGTGAACAGAGCATGGTGGAAGGAACACTGAACTAAGAAAAGGATATCTAGGTTCTAATTCCAGACCTTCCATAAACTAGCTGTGTCATATTGGGCAAGTAATCTATAACATGGGGATAATGACAATGACCTTGCCTAAAGAGGCCAGATCAGATGGTTCTTCTAGGAGCCTTTTTATGTTTCAATACCTCTCTCCAAATCCCTGTTCAGACAGGAAAGTGCAGATGGAGTTACCACCATTTTTAAGATGGAGATCTATATTTGGCCACATGACTTGTCCAAAGCCAAATCCAAATCCCAAAGTAGAGCTAAAAAGAGGGTCTTCAATAACAGAGAGATTATTGCCATGGTACAGACTACATTTCCCAGCCTCCCTTGTAGTTATATGTGGCCAAGGGTTGAGTTTTGGCCAGTGAAATGTGGGTGGGGATGAGGTGTGCTACTTCTAATCCTCCATGCTCTCTCTTTCCCCTTCTGCTGGCTAGATGCAGAGGAACCCAGGAGGGACTCTCAGGCCTGAGGGGTTGGATGGTAGAACCACCATAGGGCATGAGGCTTAAGTCTTTGTCATCACAAGCCAAACATTGATTAGACTTTATGTGATAAGAAATAAACTGCATTGTGTTAAACTCCTGAGATTTGAGGCTTGTTACATTATTTCATTTTCTTTAGACAATACACTCAGTTTAAGTCTCTAGTTAATTGATGATTCAGGTTCTGAGCTTCAAGAGGAAGCAGGCCTTTTCTATGTAAGAGCAAGGGATCATTGACATCTTACTTGCTACAGACAGAGCCAAATCAATGACATTTATAAATCTGGATCCCAGCTCATGGTCTTCCCATCTACTCTTCTAAGTAGGCCAAAGAGTTAGCCACTGTTGCACTGGGCCTTTTGGCTACATTGAATCATCAGTAATCTTGATGATCAGTAATCCCCAAACACAAAGATTGGGGACATTTTAAAGATAAACCAGCACTTATTCTCAAGTCTCTACTGGAAGACTAGGGGAATGATGGATTCCTCAGAGGTGCTGTTTCTTGGTCTCTTCCTCCCCCCAAATCAAGCTATCTATCCTAATATTTGCTTGGTGATTATATTTATGACTTACAGAAAATAAATGTAAAATGTAAAAATCAAAGTTCACTTTGAAAAGGATGGAAGAATCACCTGGTAAGTTCTATCTTGAATAGAGAGAATTGAAGGTAGGGATTCACACCTTCCCTCATAAATTCCCATGTTCTTTAGTCTGTTTCCTTCACTGTAGAAAAATTAGGCATTTGCATTTTTCAGCAGTTACTGAAACATTTTTGCAAATAAATAAATAAATAAAATCCATGGCTCAAACAAATCAAGAACTTTTTGTCTTGGCTTTGCCACCAAGAAAAATGTGAACATAAGGGAAATAAAGGTGTTGGAAAATAAATAATGGGAGAGGCCCAGCAGGTTCTCAGAGGGATTCAGGACCCACAGGAGAAACCTGGGCCTCCATTGCAATCACTGAAAAGTCTCCATTCGATGTGGTACCTTCCCCATCAGTTGGGGGCTGCCCCCTTCAGGCAGACTGAGTACCACTTGCTTATCAGGAAGAGGTTCCTCACTCAACTGTCCAGGGGTTTCCATTTAGAAAGGAAAGAGTAGCACCCTAGCTACTATCTGCACCCGGGAAGACAGCATGACTTAAGTGCCACCCTAGACCCTTTGGTCTCTCTGTATTCTGGGCCAAACTCCTTTCGGGGGAGGGGTCTGCTGGCCCCTGAAGCACAGAGGAGGAATCCCCATATATGGCTGGGTGGAACTCAAAGGGAATATAAAGCTACAGATATCCATGGCTAGGGGCAGGGAAGGGGTCTCTGTTGGGGATCCCATCCCCCAATCTTGCAGCCCAGTTGTTCAGGCCTCACTATGAATGGATGAGCTATTGCCCTTCTCACACAGAGGAGCATCTCAGCATCCCCACGCTGCCTTGAGACTGAACTATTCTGAAGGATGTGTGGACCTGGTCTCAGATTGTGGGGTGGGGGCCCAAATTCGGTTCACACTGACACAGCTGGGTAAGAAGACCTCCATCCTTGTAATAGTAGGGTCAAGCTAAGCTGCATCTCCAGCCGCAGGGCTATTTTTAGATGCTGTTATCTTTGCCTTGCTCACAAGCAGCTGTGAAAAACAAACTGGTGACCAGGAGGCACCAAACTGCAAAATAAAAATCTCATAAAACAAGAGCTCCCAAACTCAAGAGGAGACCATACTATGGCAAAAATACTGTGCACCATCATGGTGGGGCCTGCTTAACCTTTTCTGGAGGGGGTGCCAGGTGGGGTTTCACTCTTTTACTGCCCACACATTCCTGGCATGGCATGTCCTGGGCAAGTCCAGCTTTGGTCCACTGACCCAGGCAGAGCTAGTCAGCCGGGCAGACCCACTTACACCCACAGATGGTGACCCAGGTGGACAGCTGTGCCAAGGGAGCAGGCTGGATGGGGTTAACACTGCCACAAAAGGAAAAGCTCCTGCTCTCTTGTCTCTCTTCAGTCTCATCCTAACAGTCCACTTGCCTTACAGCATCACAGACAGCTCCATGACAGTGAAATCCCTGCACAGGCAAAATGTCACCTAAAACCAAGTGCCAGGGCAAGGAAATAGGATGGGACACCAGGCAAGATCCCTGACTTCTCCCAGCTCTCAGAGCTCCCGAAAGGCTGAGCTTCAGGACTCACTCCCAATCGCAGCGCCCTCAAGTCCCCGAGTCCTCTGCAGAAAGCCCACCACTAGACCCTGCAACCCCTGCAGCCCCCTCTTAGCAGCTGGTGAGGGCCTGGGCAGCTAAATGGAAAAGTACCGCCCCGCCCCAGAATCTGGGATGGGGGTTGGGGAGGAGGCGGCAAACTTCAAAGCTGCAGCGGCAATATGCTTAAAAAAAAAAAAGACCCCTGAAAGCCAGAGCTGCTCCCCCCATCCCTTGGAGCTATGCTCTGTCCATCTTGACCACCCGCTCACCCTCATTCAGCTCTGTCAAGGGTACCAAGCTCTCAGACCTCACTCAGCCTGAGGGATTTCCTCTCAGGCTAGCACGCGCTGGGGCTGCGGCTCTTGCCTCCTTAGTCTCCCAAGTTCACCCACCTCCCAGAGCTGTGAAAATTTAGTTTAAATTGATGTCACCTGCCCATACCCCCTCCCCCCACCAAGCTGGTACCATCTCACACACACCCGCGTGGCCTGGGCTGCGAGTCGCAGAGCATCCCGGGGGGTTGCCAATTTGAAGAATTTCTACCTTTATTCATTCAACCAATATTTTAAGTACACACTCCATGCCAGGCATGGAGGTTGTACTAATGAACAAAAACAAAAACAAAAGGACAGCCTTTTTGGAGTTTAAAGTCTAGAACAGATAGACATTAATAATCTCACAAATACAACCTTATAAACTGCTCCAAATATTTTTTTTTATAAATGCCCTGTTTATGGTGTTAACAGAAGCTAAGAGTCAGGGAAGGGTTCTTATTTGCATTGCTGTCTTAGCAGCAGCTGGCTGGGGCGCTGGGCTTGGGATCTGCTTCTTCTCCCTCTCCCCGCAAAGAAGAGACCTCTCAGGGGCTTTCCAGCGCCTTGTTGCGTTATGACTGCATTCCCCCTTTCTTTTCCCTTTTATCTTAGTTTCTTCTTCACAAGCAAAAAGAGAGATTCAGGAGTCCATGCCCAGCTCCAGCCTAACTCGTTCCACAGGCAGAGAGAGAATTATGAATGGATGCTGCCTTCTGATGAGGAAGTCGACTGGGGAGGTCTCTGCGCACGGCGCGCTCCATCAAAGCCGGGGCATTGGCCCCTCCACTGCTTCAATGCTGCAGGCTGAGACACCTAATTGACCACTGGGAAATCAGGTGCCGGGAGACCTGGGCGGGACGTAGCCCCAGGGCCACGCTGGGATCCAGCGCCTTGCCGGTGTAGACAGCTTCGATTTACAGCCCAGTGAATGGAGGGGACTGCGGCAGCCAAACCTGCCAGGCAGCCAGCACGGTTGCACAGACGCTCTGCAGACAGCCGCCTGGCTCTGCGAACATCTCCTGGCTCTACTGGGCTAAAGGAAACCTGCTAAAAATAATCCGTCCCCTGCCGCCAGCCGCAGTGAGCTGCAGGACTCAGCCCCTAGCCCCAAACTCGGTGGCGATTGCGGGAGCCGGCCACAGCGCGGGGCCCTGTGCTCTTAGACAAACCGGGGGATGCGGAGGATCCCGGATCCGGATTTCTGGTACCTGTGCGTTTCCTTCTCGGGTAGCGCAACCGCTGGTGCTGCGCGTTACCCATGCCCAGAGTGGTGGCGGGCTGGGCACATCACCAACAGGCTGGACCCACCGCGGCTGCTCAGCACCGCACCCCCGTGGCTCCCTTCTCACCTCCCTTTTCTCGGGTCTCTAGCCAGCAGCAGAGGAATCAGAGACACCGACCATGCCAACTCCTCCAGCCCCAGCAAGAGGGAGGACAGAGACTGCCGTGGGGCATGTGCCCGTGTGTAACAGGAATAGAGCGATCATAAAATTGTAACATTGCGTCCCTTCCCCCTATTCATCCCATAACCTGAAACCTCCCATCCTAGACACAACTCACCCTGCCTTGGCTTAAAACACTGCAAAGACAATGCCTTTTCAGCGATGTACTCATCTCCAGGGAAGAGTGATTTACTAAACCAGCTCTGAGGTTGAAGCAGGGTTAAAAACCATGGCAGTGTGTGCCCATGCCTTAGGCGGGCAGATTCTATATATAACAGACACATGTAGAAGACAGAAAACCATTTAGGGCCATTTAAAACACACCACTTAAGGGATAGGTCCTAATATATAATAAGGGAGAAAGTCAGTGAATGAAATTATCAAAAGATGCTTTGTGGGACACAGTTTTTGGTAATTTGTATTGAAGCCTTGGAGACCCATTTAGGAAAAATTTGGCTATTTTCTGACCAGGCCACCTATTTCCAAAAAGTGAGGTCTATGCCCTGGGCAGATTTGCATGAGTGGGCAGTACTGTGTTCATGGGCCTCATGATTCCTCCATAATTCACAAATTGTGATGAAACACTGGACTTGCCAAGGTCACAGCAAATCACAAGGTTTGCGCGAGCACTTCCTAATTGACATTACTATGAATTATTATTGGGTCACATGAAGTATCACACTGAACCCAAGTTGGCTGCTCACCTCTGACTCCACCCATGCCGCCCTTCTGGGAGGGCTGCCAATCACTAGTAAAGATGGGGAATCTGGCTGGAAGACAGAGTATGACTAGGAGAGGAAAGATAGGGCGGGAGGGGTGGCATGGTCTCTCTTCCAATGAGGGTAAGAATAGATACATAAACCCCCAAATTTAAGGGGTTCTAAGGAAAAAAGAGGCCACCAGAGAGAAAGAGTGATGAGTCACAGAAGCAAGAGACCAGGAGGGAAGGAGGACTCCATCTCAGAAATCAGGGCACAAAAGGGTTTCAAGAAGGCAGCATGATCAAGAATTCCAAATGTCACTGAGAGGTTACTGGAAGTAGTTCTGCCTACCAAGGGCAGACCTGGGTCCCTTGGGCTTCAAGAAGGCCTGATGGAGTGGACATTGGTAGGAAGTGTGGAATGGGTGTGAAGGCTAGTTGGAACTTCTAAAAAAAGAAGGGGAGTCTTTCCCTTAGCTTTGCTCATCCAAGGACCAAGAGCACAGGAGCACCCATAGCTTGTTCGAGGTGTACATGCTCAGGCCCCACCCCGACAGGCTTAATCAGACTCAGGGTGAAGCCTGACCATCTCTTTGTTAACAAGCTCCCAGACTGACTTCACTTGAGGCACCAGAAGCACTATCATGTGTGGACTCAAAGACCTCAGGCCTTGAAATGAAAATTTATTTTCGGGTGAGCAAAATGGCTGCTCTCTATAGCAATCCCTGGCAAGATCATGGGAAGCTAGTGTCCAAGTCACTGTGTTGCTCTGGGTTTTCAGGGCTGCTTTATCAGGGGAGAGCTTTGGCAACGAGACCTGCAGAACTCCATAAAGCAATGAAAATGGCCATGTCTTCCCCTTTGCATTGATTTTTATAATAATAAAGTTGCTGTTAACAGTGATGATGAAAATAATGATGTAACTGGATAGTTTACATTTGAATCAGGTTTTAGCAAATCCCATGGTGTAGAGGAAGAAAACCTGGGCTTTGGTCCTTGAAAGACCTGAGTTTGAATCCTAGTTCCTCCATCTTTTAGCAGCATGATCTTGGAAAAATGATTTAACTTCTCTGAACCTTGGTTTCCTCATTTGTAAAATGCAAACAGGAATACATAATTTATGGGATTGTTAGGAAGAGTAAATAAAATAATACATATAACGCACCATGATGGTACCTCTCATATAATAAAAGCCCAATGAAGGCAGTACCTTCCTATGTTTGAGGTCTTCACACATATGCTCATATTGTAGTTTTTCTGGAATCCTTATCCCCTGTACAGCGGTTAGAGTGCCTGACACTTTCTATAGCTTGATGATTCAAACAAAAGCATTTACTGAGCATCTCTTATATGCATCTCTTAATTTCTCCTGTAACCAGTTTCCACTGCAGTTCTGTGCAGCCATGGAACTGGGTGCTAGCCAATAGAATGTGAGCAAAGGGATGTGTGCCTCTAAGCCTGGCCCATAAAAACTCCTATACAATTCTACACGCTCCCTTCTCTGCACTGCTGGCTGAACATAGAAGCTCCACAGAGGGTGGGGCATTGGAACCCCAAGATGGAAGGAATCTGGGTACCCAAATAACTGTATGCTGACCTGCATTAGACTGAAATGTACATGAGAAATAAGCCCCTGGAATGTTGGAGGTTTTATTACCAGAATTAGCCTACCTTGAACAATTCACTTTCCTATCTCTCTAATCAGATGATACAAAACACAATTTAATGCTTTGCTGATTAACTTAGGGTCTTTATTAAGAAGGCTTATTATTGGTCTCTATGGTAACACATTTCAAAGACTCCTCTTTTAAATTTCCAAGCTCTTTTCTTGATATTTAGCTCTCCACTGTCATTCCTCTCTCACCCTCCTTCTAACTCTTCCCCATAGTTTGAGTCTACAGTGGGCTAAGGAAAACAGACACCATGGCTGGGTAATATCTGTCCATTAAAAAAGTCTGAGCAAGATGCTAAGCCATAAAGTGCATGGGCTTGTTGACAACTATCTGTGGCCTTGGGAAGCTCCTTTTACTTACTTTCAGGCTTAGTGCTATGTTCAGATTGCTGAAGTTATTGAGAACTCAGCATCTCTGAAAAGAGTTGGACATTTTGGTATTATCTAGCTTACAAACTTTCAAAGTTTTAATTCTTCAACTAGTCATCTTTGGAGAATCTATATATATATAACCCTAATATACAAATAAACTGAATGGTGAAACAACCAAACAACCAAACAACCAGTCATTATGACGTGCACTGACCACCAGGGGGCATGTGTGGAACATGGCAGGCATCAGCAGCAGGCGGCAGAGCATGGAACATGGGGGCGTCGGCTGTGGCAGGATGGTGGAGTAGGTAAGCAGTGGTGTCAGACCAAGGCGGGGCACCAGTCACTGTCATCGGGGTGAGCCTCTGGTGGTTACTGAAAATTCTTTGCTCCCGTGTGCCGTGGTCCCACCTGGTGCTTGCACCTGCTGCCAGCACTGGAGCTGCTGTTTGCATCTGTTGCCAGTGCGTACACCCATCCAGATTGCTCGGCACCATCAGCGTGTGGGAGTGGTGGCAGCAGGAGCGTGGCTGCTGGCAGACAGGGGACCAGGGGCTGTGGTGGGAGGGGCCGGGCGGAGGCGCAGAGGATGGGCCACGACCTGCGCCTATGCCCACCACAGCTCCTTTCAAAGTGCACAACTTTGTGCACTGGGCCCCTAGTCCATAATAAAGTTCTGGTTTGTCCCTTGACATTCATGGGCTACTCAACTTTTGAAATACTGTCGCTACCTGATTTTCTATCATAGATTATACTAGTTATATGCTCATCATATATTTTAAACTCACCTTTTCTGCTTAATTATTTTGTTGGTCTTAGTTGACCCCTATCTTATAGGAGATGGAAGAACTGATGCAAAAATGCTAAATAATTTTATTCCTGTTACAGAGATGGTATATTAACTTTACTATATCTCAAGGCAATTTACCGAGAAAACCCAACTGTGTTTTAGACCTGGTCTTTGGATTATTCTGAGAGGTGGAGATGTGGTCCTTTTCTAGCATGAGGTGGAAAGCATGAGAGGAATTGGTGGGATGGATCAAGGGGAGAGAGACTAGAGGAGGTTGACAAAGTCCAAATACCATGACAGTCTGATTTTACTTGTTTATTGAAAAAAAAAACACCAAGATGATCATATTTAAATGATCAATCCTCTTTGTCTATTTCTTCATCCATAAGACAAGAAGGGTAAAGATATGTAAGGTTTTCTCTAAGTTTCTCATTCTGGAAACCTATTGCTCTTTGAAATCTAGAACCAAAAACACCTTCTGAAATGATTTCTGATCATCACTACTTTTTTCTTCTTTCCATTTCTGCTCATCATCCAGAACTAACCACTCTACACATGAACTTCAGTATCTTCAAGGGCAATATGTTCTGTGATCTGCCCAGGCAAGGGCAATATGTTCTGTGATTTGCCCCAGACTGACCTTGCTGATGACCTTGGGGATCCCAATTCCAGCTCTTCTCTCTGCCATACACACACCTTCCTTATGTTTATCTAGGATTGCTTCCCTGCTTTAGTCTCTTTGGCTTCAATAATAAAATCTCAGGTTGGCTCCAAAATATATTTCTGTGGAGCAAGTTGGATATCCCCTCCATAGCTATGGATGTGGCTGGGTAATATATCTCCTCTATCCTAGCAGCAGCACATTACTACTGCTGCTGCCCCACCACTGCTTATATGAGACCTCATGACTTCCAGAAGAAATCACTGCTATAAAATGGCTCACTCATTCATAAGTAACTATGTGTTTATTTATATAGCATAACAAATGTAAATTAATTTCAGGGCTCAACTACCCAAGCTAGTATCTATATGGCTGCCTGTATAAAATTTCTCTCTCAAAATTCTCTAAACCATCTGGCATAAACTACTGTATTGTGACCTGTTAAAATAAGTAACAGCTGTGATAATCCCTCTCTATTTATGGCATGCTATAAAGCTTTGCATATACTGGCAATGCATATAAAATAATAAATAAAACCATTATCATTCTGTGCTGTCTTGGTGGGAATTATGATGATTTAGCCAAAATGAAGCCCTATGGAATGCATCAAAGAAGAAGCAGAGGTTTTGCCCAATCTGGCCCCCTCTGACCCCAAAGACTAACCTCACTATTTAGAGCCCTGGAATATGTTTTAAAACCTTACCTGGTAAATGTATCCTTTCTGAGAGAACGTCATTCCCATACATTGCTGCTCAACTTCTATTATTTCAAAACTTTCTTTTCTGATGGTGTGTTTTTCAAAACTCCCAAGTATACCCAGACCATAAAGAAAAAACAGCTATACACAACTAAACATGTGAAATAATTTGTTGCACCAAAACTAAGATTTGTCTTGGAATTTTTAACTGTAAGCTTATGTTTGAGAACACTGCCAAGATCCCCAATTGAAAATTTCTATATCAAAGTCATATCTCAAATATATGCAATGCATAGACAAAGAAAAGCTGGTATCTGGCAGAAAAGGGGACTGGGCAGCTTTGATTCTGAGTAGAAGAGATTTACTAGGCCCTCTATACATGAATTTCAAAAAATTAAGGGGACAGGGAAGGAAGCCAGAATGAAATGGCTCTTTACTATGTGTTGGGCATTACACCATAATTTCATTTAATCCTCACAACAGCCCTGTGCATTAAGTATTCTTTTTTAAAACAATATATTTTATTGATTTATTTACAGAGAGGAAGGGAGAGGAATAGAGTGTTAGAAACATCGATGAGAGAGAAACATTGATCAGCTGCCTCCTGCACACCCATAACTGGGGATGTGCCCGCAACCAAGGTACATGCCCTTGACCGGAATCGAACCCGGGACCTTTCAGTCCACAGGCTGACACTCTATCCACTGAGCCAAACCGGTTAGGGCTAAGTATTCTTTTTCTTCCTGGTTTTTGGTTGAGAAAACAGATGCTTAGAGAGGCTGAGTAACTTGCTAAAGGCCACCCAGGTAACAAGTTGGGAGACAGTTTGAACTCAGGTCTGTCTGATTCTAAGATTCATGGTCTTCCACCTCACCACACTACCATTTGGATAGTTGTTCTTGTTCTAATATAACCCACATCCATTTTAATTTATACATTAAAATTTTGCAAATAAGAGTGGTTTGTTATTGTGGGAGATTTCAAAAATAGCTATAGTACTTTTCAGCTCTTCCCATCAAGACTGTGACTTGATTTGGCCAATAGAATGTGGTAGAAGTAACAACCTGCATGATCTGAGCCTGGGCCTCCAGCAGCCTTGTAGCTTCTACTTTTGCTGACCTTAGTACTTTCCCGTGTTTAATGCCACTCTACAAACAAGACTGAGATAACCTTTTAGATAGAGACACGTGTGCCCCAGTAGCCCATCTCAATCTGACCCATAGCCTGCTGACCACCAGATGTATGGATGAGGACACCCTATGTTTTCTATTCCCAGCTGAGTGATTACAGACACATAAGCAAGCCCTGCAGAGCTCAACCAAGCTAGCCCAAACCAGGAGAACTACCCACTAAATTTTAAGCCACTAAATACTGGGGTGATTCATACACAGAAAAGGCTAACTGATCAAGTTCTTTAAAATAAATTTCTAGCCATATATCAAAACAGACACTAATGGTTGAGAATTGTTAGTTTACCAAGATATCATAAACTGAAGCCTTCTTTAAAATAAAATAAAACCTTTTTTATGGCTCAAAATATTGTGATAGTTCAAAGTCTTCTCATCATCTCAATTATGCCCTGAAAGTACCAGTTCAGAGAGGCTTCATATAGATAGCCTTCAGGCTCAGAAGACCATCTCCCTTTCTCCAATCCGAGGCTTGTCAGGTTGATGTTGGGTCACATGGTTTAGGGCAAAGAATCACCAAGGTGAGTGGCCCAGAGCCACCCTCAAGAGACAATCAGAAAATGGAAGGAAGAGAAGAGATGATGTGTTTAAGACAACAAATGCCAACACATAACCCCATAAACCTCTCAAATAAATAGAGGAGTAATGCCATGGAACAAGAACTGCAATGTGCAAGGATATGGTGTCAGTTTTATAATATTCAACAACAATGGTCATGGCTGTCTTCTTAAGAAGACAGAGCATCCAAGATACAGGTGAGAAAATTAAAAGAAATGTACACCTTCCCTTTCCCACACACTTAGGAAACTTACAGAGGAAGAGCCTTGAAAGGGATAAAATTATAAACTAAATTAGAGCCAAATGAACTATCTAGTAAAGGAAAAATTGATCATTATAACTAAATACCTCCAGCAGTAGTTCTCAACCATGGCTGTATGTTGTTGCAATTTCAACATAGTGAAATCAGCTCCTGCAGTCTTAATTACAACATTGCTTAACTTTATTTAATAGGAAAAAATGTTCTGCATTTGGAGTTCCCACAGATTTTGACAAAAGCCATTTCTTCTGAAGAAAATGCTGGTGAGTAAACATAGTAGCAGATTCTTTGGCTATCTTAGCATGTGGATGCTTGGGCTTTTTTTTTCCCTTTTCTTATTTTCTTAGTAAATCTTGGAACCTTTGAACTTTGAATAATTTATTTTTCTTCCTCTCAGTGCCCTCTAGTTATACTAACACAAAAAAAATAATTATAGAGGCAGTATTTACATCTATATATCTATGGCCTTTTCATTTGGTATTTATAGTGGTAAGTGAATGAATTAATTTAGTTCATTTTACTTCTTGGGGAAAAGTATATGTAATGAAATGGGTTCCCTTTTAGTTGACTCTGGCAAGGTTTTATAAGGAGCATATAAAGGAGAAAGAGAAAGAAAGAAACCTTCTTTGTAGTTCTGAGAAAATATGTTGGTCAATCCTAAGCAATTTTTCTACATTTGTGGTTAAACACATACTAATTACATTCCAGAAAAGAGGTTGTTTTACTGAGAAACTTTATAAATTAAAGAAAAACCTTCTCTATACCATTGTTTGCCCTTATTTCCAATTCAGGCTCTGAACTTGTTTCCCAACAGCTTTCCCAGTCTAAGAATGTGGCCAGGACACTGGATTTAGGCTCTAGGCTGGGATCTCCATCAGTTACTTTCTAGGTAGAATCAAAAATGAAATTTTCAGATCAGAGTCGACATAAAAATAGTATTGTGTGCCAATTGGGAAGGGAGATGGTTTTTCATTTAAGGACTAGAGGCCCAGTGCAAGATTTTGTGCACGGGTGGGGTCCCTCAGGGTGGCCTGTGGAGATTGGGCCCCAGCTCATGTTCCCAGCCTCTCAGCCTCCAGCCCCACCTGGCACCCCGCCTTGGCCTGGCACCACCCCTACACCTGCTCCACCATCCCACCTGCGAGGGTGATCAATCGGGCCGGGTCCCTCCGCCCCGCCCATCTCCCTCAGCACCTGGGAGCCAGCCAGCGGCCCTGCCCCCTGCTGCCGCCTCTGGTCGCCATCTGTGGGGTGATCGGTGGGGCCATCAGGACCCTGTTCATACCCGCCTTGGCCTGGCACCACCTGCTCACCTGCTCCACCATCCTGCTGCAGTCCTACTCTCGTCAGAGACCATTGGGCCCAACAGGCCAGCAGCACCTCAACTGCCACCCACTGCCAGTGCCGCATCACCAATGCCTGCCATGTTCCATGCCACACCCTGGTGGTCAGCACATGTCATAGCAAGCGGTGAAACTCCCAGTCTCCCAGGTGAACTCGCGGTCAAAGGACCGCCCGAGGGGACAATTTGCATATTAGGCTTTTATTATATAGGACTAGAGGCCCAGTGCATGAAATTCATGCATGGGGAGTGTGTCTCTCAGCCCAGCCTGCACCCTCTCCAATCTGGGACCCTTCGAGGAATGTCCGACTGCCCAATGGGATCAGGCCTAAATGTGCAGTCAGACATCCTTCTCACAATCTGGGACTGCTGGCTCCCACCCACTCACCTGCCTGCCTGTATATTGCCCCTAACCGCTTCTGCCTGCCAGCCTGATCACCCCCTAACCACTCCCCTGCCAGCCTGAGCGACGCCCAACTGCTCCCCTGCTGGCCCAATCACCCCCAACTGCCCTCCCCTGCCAGGCCAATTGCCCCTAACTGTCCTCCCCTACCAGCCTGGTTGCCCCTAACTGCCCTCCCCTGCCAGCCATCTTGTGTCCACATGGGGAGGCCATCTTGTGTGTTGGAGTGATGGTCAATTTGCATATTACCTCTTTATTATATAGGATAGGGTCAAATTGAATAACAGAAAGAGAAATGACTACATGGGGAGAAAATGGTCCCTATAATGTACCACACTGGAGAAGCCAGGTAGAGAAGTCTGCCCTTCTTGCCAGAAGTCCTTTATCTATGTTTTACCACATGGAGAAGAATTAAGGCATAGTTTGCCCTTTTCTTGAAGGGTTTTGGTTTCAAGTAATTAATTTCAAAAAGAAAAAAGGGGAAGCAGTGGGAAGTTTACAAAGAATAACTTTATAATAAATTTTAAAAGTTACTTTGCACCTAGGGAGCTCTTTTATTCATAAATATTTCTTAATAAATTTGATTTTTTTTAAATGGAGAGATAACAGATGACTCAGGTGTTCATTTGTCTCAGAGAGGGAACAGTTTTAGAATCATAGAGATGCAAATGTCAGTAGCATTTGTAAGAATGAATTTTTCTGACTTCCTGAGAAAGCTAGCCTGATGATAATGCCCACAGAACCCTGAGAGACCCAAGGGAAGGACCAATCTGAGGTTCTCCTGCCCATTCCAGTGATTCTGGGATGTCACTCCATGTCTGTAACTTTTGTCTTCCTTCCCCCTACTTCAGGTTGTGGACAGTAACCCATATAAACTGAAGCTGTTGGATGTGGGAGTTTGATAAAGTCTGTCTCCAGCCTCAGAATATTCCAAAGTTCATTTGTAAGTTTTTCTTTTTAATTCAGGCCACATTTTCCCATGAAAATAAAAGTTACAAATGGCATTTAGAATTCCAGGTTTGCCCATTAAGTTCTAATTCCTCCACAATATTGCCGGGGAAATATGCATTTGCAATGCATAAGAGTGGTAGCAAATAAACGTTAATATAACTCAAGAAAATGGTTTTAAAAATTAATCTTAAATGCTAGTCCCAAATGAAATACAAGAAAAAGTACAGAAAGAGTAGTGGGCTGATGAAGACATTGGATCTACAACTAGAGGATTAATAACACTGGTTTTTTATTATGCCCAATATTACTGGAAAAATTCACTCATTCCTCCAAAAATATTATTTTTTAGTATCTGAATTTCACTAGGAAATATTATAGTAGACCTAGTCCCTAGTCCCTAGCCCCTTCAATCACAGACTAGAAAGAAACTGTACTATACATGGCTTTCAGAGGGACTTACGCCTACTTCCGAGATACAGTGTGTTGTGCCTGGGGGTTCAGGAAGCCACAGGATAGATATGGACCACTAATTGTACTCAGTAATTCTTGGGGGATATTATTTTATGTTAAGTAATGTACATAATAGTGTTAATTTTATAGGAATTTTAGGATGACACATATGATTAAAAAGAAATCTTAAGATTTATGGAAGGCTGTTTATGCCATACCCAACTCTACCCCACTCTGTCTCTACCATTTGGCTCAGATCCCCTTAGGAGTACTAATCCATCCTCTGTTCTTAGAAGAACCACTGAAACATAAGCATGCACACCATATAGGCTATGGAAATGGAGATGGCTAAATCATCCTGGGCAATTTCAGGAAAGATTTCTCAAGGAAGGTGATACTTAAGCCAAAGCTTCCAAACTGACTAGGAGTTGGCCAGAGGAAACAGGTCATAAAAGATTATAGAAAGAAAACAGGATACATAGATCTGGAGGTGTGTGAGAGAGCTTGGTGTGATGAACAAATGTAAGCAATTTTGCATGACTGAAACTACCCAGCTAGTGCAGGGAATTTCAGTGACATGTGCATTATCATCTCAGAGGACACAGAAGGATGTTGAGTCCAAGAATTCTCTGTTGTAGCCAACAAGTGGTGCTGTTGGCCCAGGGCAGCTTGGTGACTATCCAGAGCACCTGGCTTTGGGAAATTTTGGAAAGCAGATGGTGGTATGAGGATGACCAAGTATAGAAGGGAAACATTTAAAAATTGGTTTTTGTGACTCCAGGAAAAGCTGTAATCATATCTGCTACTTGTTACTTTGCTCTGAAACTTTGAATAAGATGAAATATTATCCCTGCAAACACCTACACCAGGATGTGAAGTTAAGAAATTAGAAGACAAAATATCCTTTTTGTCACCACTGAAAAACACTATCTCTGCACTCTGAACTGCCAACACATTCAAGCAAAGGTGTGGAAAATTCTGTATTGTAACTTCTTAACCTGCCACAACCTCCAGCACTTGTAAACCATCACCTTTTATGATCCCAGAAGACATTTATAACCCTATTCTAGGAAATGAATATTTAAACAATATGTCATTGATAAACAATGCTGGGTAATAAATATATCAGTCACAGGCAGTCAAGTTAATTAGCAAAAAGTAAAATCATTATAGGAATTGAAAGAGAAAGTAAAAGGCCTTGCCTACCCTTCTCTGTTTTGTCAAACCAAAGGACACTATTGATTCTCTCCCTTGTCTTTCTTCTTAGCTCACAGTGTCATATTTTGGTGGGGGCCATCTCTGTGGATTGGTTTTTGTTCCTTCAAATCAAAACTGAGTTTCCTTCTACTTTGGGTGACCTAACCTGAGATTGTAGCATAGGCCAAAGCAAATCTTTTAAACCTATATAATATAAAAATGCCACCCACATGTTTAGTCTGGGGTCATTTTTTTCAAACCCTTGCAGGCAGAATAACCTGGTGGTAAAAAGCCCAGGTTTGGGAATCAGACAGAATTGGATCCAAGTCCTGGCTCTGCAACATCTGAGCTGTAATCTTAGGCAAGTTACATAAATACTCTAAACCTGATTTTCTTCATCTACTGAATGAGCATAATAATTGTGCAGTATCAACTATGACAGAGCAATTAGCTAGTCCTGCTGAGCACATAATAAGGGGTCATTAAATGACTTTCAATGTTAACATCCTGGTTTTTCCCTAACCACAGGGCCCAAATCTCCTCAGCCCCCAATGCCAAATGGACAAGCCCTTCTCAAACACATTATATTGATTATGTATGATGCAAAAGTACTTAGCTTTCTATTTTAACTCTCAAAGTTTAGAAGAAATGTTTCATTGTTTTTTTAAAAATATAATTTAACAATGAATTTTTATTGCTAATATCTCTATAATTCTATTCTGTAACAGCATGTTTTAATTCTTTATTGTTTAAAGTATTACATAAGTCTTCTTTTCCCCCCATTAACCTCTCTCTGCTTCTTTCCAGAACCTCCTTTCCTTTGTAACATGAATGAAACCAGTGAAGGATAAACAGGTTGGAAGAAAAAACATACCCTGAGTGAATATTTTTTGAAGTTGCTAAAATAAGATGTTGAAAACAAAGACCCAAGAGAAATGCTAACATACGCTACTGGTTTTATATTTACACCTTCACTCAAATAGCCACCCACTACTGAAATTATAAACAAGTGTATAAAATGTTATATTGGGAAATGGAGTAAGGTTAAAAACATCTTTTGATAATTGGTTGAGTCCGCTTTCATTTGCCAGAGGTGAACTGATATTAACCAAAGTATGCCAGGACATGAAAGATGAAGGTCAACCTCAGAAAAAGTAGAGTAAGCTTAGAGGGACAGGGGTTTTAATTACCTGTGACTGATAGTACCATTAACCCATGAAAGACCCTAAAGATTTTGCTCACACACTTCCAATACCAAATCCTGATGATGATGATGATGATGATGATGATGATGTGATGATGTTGGCAATGACAGTGATAATGATAATAACAACAGTAAATATTCAGCTTTATCATATGCCAAGAACTGTGTTATGCACTTTATTTTCATCACATCACGACAAGCCTATGAGATTTTGCAGAAGAAACAGCAGCTTAGAGAGGTTTAACCTCAGAATATTTCTCCTGACTAACAAATTCCTACCAGTCCATCAAAGTCTAGCTCAAATTTCACCTCCTTGGGTAACTTTCCCTTTCTTTCTTCACCTCCTTCATCCCCCATTCACTCTTTATTTGATCATTTTGAAGCCTGTAGTGTGTTTTTTGTGGGGTTTTTGTTGTTGTTGTTGTGTGTGTTTTTTAGTAGACACACTGGGAGACATAGCCATACACCAGTTTGTTTTGGTTGCTCTTTCACGGAGTACTGGCTGTGTCTCTGGATGTGGCTTTAATACCTTAAAGGTTTTGCCCCAAATATAGGATAGGATGTAGGGATATTCTGTACCTACAGAATCTGATCCAGGCCTAGACATCTATAAAATTGTACTGAATTGGATTTTTGCCTTTTAGCAAGTTTTGGATTTCATAGTTATTTTCTGCTGGATACTTTAGACCAAGGGCTGAGAAATGTCACTGTCTTACAGAGAGCTCCATCCACAAGAATGTTGTGGAACAGGAAAGGAACTCATTTTTTTATCATCCAACTCAAAAGTTTCCCTTCTTACATAAATCAAAGGTATATCTTATCTCCCAGTTATTTCTTCTGAGTCCATCAGTGGCTAGGCCTGTCACCCTCCTGTAAAAGGAGAGTAGACAAAGAGAAGCAGAATGCAATTTGGTGGCAAAGAACATTTTTCCCCCGGCAGAAAATGGAGTGACTTTTAGCTTATCTGCTGTCACCTTGTTAATGTGATCATTGTTCTTCAAAATAAAATCTCCTCCTTTTACCCATGATGTCTTTGGTGTAAAAAAAAAAAAAGCAAGTAAATGACAAGAGGAGAGGGGCAGAAGGTGAAAAATAAAAGGCCAATTAATCAAGAGAAGCCACAAATCAACTTCTTTCCAAGGAAAAGCACTCAGTATACAATTCAATTATCTTAATTATCTCAGGCGGCCATTTTCCTTGCTTTCCAAGGTAGGCATGGAAAGTACTAGAAACCCGTGGCACCTGTCATCACTCCTGGTATTCAGAGCAGGAACTGTAGGTCTATGTTGGTTGGGATGAGTAATTTATCACTCATTTAAGCCAAGGGCTCTGTGGTTGTTGATGTGTGCCTCTGGCCTATTCTCAAGCACATTGTTATTTTCAAATTAATCATCCAGCTCCAACTTGCTGGTGAAGGTTTCCAGCGATAAAAATTTAGATGGAAGAGGGATCCTAGTTGTTAATAGCCAAATGCCATCTATGGCAAGCATACCAGTAAAACAAGGCAGTTAGCGAAGAGTGAGTATTCTATCTTGAAGAACAATAAAAATTTCCTCTTTGCTTCATTGTAGGGTAGGGCAAGAAAGGAATAAAGATAACATTCCTGGGAGGCCTCAGTTTTTCAAAGTTGAGGAAACATTTGTATTTTTACCTTTATTGGAGTTTGACATTTGGCATGGGTAGGCTTCAGAGAAGACTAGAAGATTCTTCCTTGAACAGTCAAGTAACTTCCACCTGAATTTACATACAGAGGGCTTGTGCAGGATAGAGAGAATGTGGACAGCAGATTATAATTGCTGACAACTTCCTGCAGTGTTACCCTTTCCTAATCTTACCATCTCCTCTACCTCCCTACCCCCCAGACTGTGAGAAGGCAAGAATCAACCCAAAGCAAATAGGCTGTAATTTTCTGCAAAATTTTGGCATATAGGATGTTTCCCTTTGTTTTAGAGACCAGGAACTTTTTTTTCTTTAGTTTTGAAAATCATCAGAGTGAGCTCATTATATTGTATTCTAAAAAATAAGACAAAACCAAAAAATCCCCACAAACAATAACACACCTAAAACTTTATATGTCTTAACCTATATACCATAACAGAGTTGGTTCAAAAATCACCTCCTCCAATGGTCCCAGTTGACTAGCTGAGCCACCCCATGAGAGAGAGTTGGCCCCTCCTTCCTGTGGATGGGCCCTGAGGGATCCAGCTTTCCGGTGCCCATGGGTCAGTATCCTCCTAACTCGGAAGTCCTCAAGGGCAGAACTGTGTCTCTGTCATGTATCATATACAAAGCCCAGCACCAAGATGTGACTTCAAAAAGTTTAGCTCCCCCAATGCTCAGTTCCCTACAGAATGAGAAGCGTCTCAGTTGAGCAGCCAAGAAAGGGGCCAGATCTGAGACAGAGCAACTCAAATATTCTATTCCACAAGAGACGGGGAGTAAGAAACTTGGGAGGAATTTCTCAATGGCAAGATTTTGTGTGCTGTGCCGAGTTTTTCCTGGCTCACTTCAGCATGCTCAATCCAGTGTAACATTTGGCTGCATGCCTTCCCCTAGGCACAATGTTGGTATTTTCATGTCCCATCTGCCAGTGCCTCTGGAGGACATTAATATAAGTGGGTTGATCCAGAAAGGACACCCACTGTCCTGGCCTTCTGCCTAAGCCATGCAAATGGAGAGCAGCTTCACAGCCACAAAGCTTTTGCCTGTGCCAAAGGCATATTATTTTAAATATGATTATTATCCATAGCTACTATAGATTGAGCAGCTACTAGGTGCGCTATGCTAAGTCTTGTGCTGGCATTCTTTCATTTCTTTCTAATTTAAAGACTACACAAGGAAGATATTATCATCTTCATTTGAAAAATTAGGAAGTTGCAATCCCGGAACTTTCCCGAAGTCATACAACTGATAAGTGGTAGAGTAAGAATTCAAACCCAGATCTGACAGATACCAAAGTCCATTTTCTCTATACCATGCTGCCTCTTTAAAACCTACCTAGAGAATGAAACCCATAATAAACCAACATATAAAACCAATGCAAATTACCAAGGCTAAATTTAATTCTGAGTTAAATTTATAGTTCTCAATTATTTTATTTATTTATTTATTTATTTATTTATTTATTAGAGAGAGAGAGAGAGAAAAGGAGAGGGGGAGAGAGAAAAATTGATGTGTGAGAGAAACATTATTCAGCTGCCTCCTGCACACCCCTTACCGGGATCAAGCCTGCAACCCAGGTACGTGCCCTGACCTGGAATTGAGCTGGCACCTTTTGGTGCATGGGAGGACACTCAAGCAACTGATTGCCACTTGCCAGGGTCTTATATTTATTTTTTAAACTAAGCATTCAAATTAAGAAATAGAAAAAAAGTTAAAATCTCAAGTAAATGAATATAAAATCAGATAAGTTAAAACCAGAAAACACCAATAAAATGGACAAAACAGACATTGCCATAAGATGATGGCAGCCTACACTTTGCTCTCCCTGAATGTGGAGTTCCCAGGAATGAACTAAGGGACCTGAACTGACATTCATACTAATATGAATTCTTTCTTTCTGGGAAATACTAATGTCCAGAGATCTGGACATAAATAATGGCAGTAGCTATTGGGCCCCCTGGCCCCTGACTATGGACTGGCTTAAGGGTCTGTCTGGGCCCAGAGAGCTTTCCCAATAAGCTTAAGTGATTCTCACTCCTGCCCAAGCCACCAGGACATCCTTGTAGGCGGTATGCAACAGAAGCCTGAAGCTTGAGTCCCATGTTCCATTTTTCCTAAAGACCACATTATCCTTTTGATGTCCACTCAGCTATAATCTATCAGCTTTAAGATCTAACATTGTCAGCACATGTGGCTGTGCCTGTCCCCAGGTCGGGGAGATTGAGCAGGGGTTAAGGAGGAAAGAAAGCACAGTTTTATTTTCCCCTGAATTATTCCTATGCTTATAAGGCAATCATATAAAACAATTGTTCAATAGCTTTAAATCTTATAAATAAAACTCCCCTTAAGATTACAGTTTGATGGTGAAGATCAGAGAAACTGCATTGTTTATGTAGTAAACACACACCTAAAATTATAACACTTTATAATAAAATCTGGTATAATAAAATTTGTGTTGAGCAAAAAGCAGTCATTTTCTCCTCAGCTTTTATTGTGCTGAATGCAATATCTGCCAACTCCTACTTGGAGGCATCTTTGATTAAGGGCCTGGTCTCTATACTTACGTGCTGTCCAGAGTTGGCAGGGGGTGCCATGACCTTTTGGAACTAATGCCAGAAGATGGCCAAACTCATAAAGTGCCAGCAGCTGCAACAAGCTTGAGCCCTCTGTCTGTAGCCCTGCAAGCTTCCACTATCCCTCCCTGGCCTGCCAGCCACCCCATGCCTTGGATCTCCAACTCTCTGAGGTAAACTGAGTCAAGCTATTCTAACAGCCTTCTCCCATGTTTCTCTTTGAGCTTAGAATGGAACCTTCTGGAAGGTACCTGGAGGGGACTCATTTCTTTGGTCTCCATCCCATTACTTAGTCTTCTGGCCTTATGAATACTTCCTGGCTGTTGAACACTTTCCCCTGAATCCACTGAAACTTATGAAAATGTGTGGACTTACATCTTTAATTGTCTCAGTTCCCTGAGGAAGTTGGGGTTAGAGTGGGAGTGGAATTCTTACTTCTTACCTAAGTCAGTGATTTTCAAGCCTGGATGCACATTTGAATCCACCCTGGGAGCTTTTTAAAAAACGCACTGATGCCTGGGTTCATCCCCAGAGATTCTGAGTTAATTAGTCTGAAATGTGGCCTGCACATCAAATAATGCTTATTCATCATAAGTATATATGATACTAGGAATTTGGATTTGAACAGCTTCACCCCCAAATTCGGAAACTGTAATGCCCTGAAGAAACTGACAGAGGTTCAGGGGTACCCACCAAAAGCTGCCTGGTCCACAAGCATGATTCATTCCCTTCCTAAAGGATTTTAGATAACAAAGCAGGCACAAATCAGTGCCTCCCCGTCACCACACCTGGAAAAGCAACTCAGAGGGTGTATTCTGAGATGGCAGGACAGAATAACACTTTCACGCAGCAGGGCTGCACACAACCATATTGGGAGTGGTTAGGCTAACATGTGGCTCTTGGAGCATGGCCATGCCATGCATCAGTCTCCACAGAGACAGTGGAGGCAAATCTACAACACTGCTCACCCATGAATGTTCCACATTACTAGGGGAGGAGGGGGGAGAAAGAATATAAGAAAGGCACTGTCTCTGACATTTAGGAGTCTGAGTTAAAATGGAAGGACTACCCCAATGCAGGACGAATATCACAAAGAGTTCAATACTTTTCAAACAGCATTCTGTTGTGTGGCCAACATTCCATAATAAAGGAATATCATGAAGGAAGGTTTAAAGGACTAAAGAAGTCAAGACATACTACCAAATGGTTTGAGACTATTTAAGATGGAACAGAAACAAAATATTGGGAAATTTGGGTCTAGGGACTCCCGATTCAGGGCTGATTTGAGCCATAGAGAGATAAAGAAATCTCTCTGTGTACTCTCAGGGTAAGGGTAGAATATTGAGGAATTCCAAGAAGACAGGAGTGGGGCGGGGGTGGGGGGGAGAAGAAAGGGACAAGCCAGCCGGAGGGGCACAGTGCAATTGGAGGCAGGATGCGGGCCTGAGCCTACTGCAGCCTCATCCCAGCAGCCCTGGGGAATCCTACCCTGGAACCCTCTTGGAAGACATCCAAATGTTAGAGTGGAAGAAGAGGAGGGAGAAAGTCTTGTCCTTTCTGTCTTAAGTAGTCCAACACTTCAGAAGGAGCAAAGTTGCAAACATGGCCAGCCCATATGAAGACCCCAAAGTCTTTAAAGCTTAGTAGCCACTGGCCCCAATTGTCAAGGTCATCCCTGAGGTTCAGGCAGAGTCTCCCTTGTTCATGTCTGTTCCTGTGCAAGGGCTCACATTTTTCAAAAAACATACTTAGTACCCCCAGAATAGGAAGCAACTGCAGCTCATGCCCCTCTCCATTATGTCTGGCTTACCACCCCCCATTCCCCTCCCCCTCTGTTTAGCCAGGAAATGCTGCAAACCCCAAATACCTGCATTCTTGGGCATGCAGCAGGGGAGAGGCATGCTTGGATTCCAGCTCTGCTTCTTAAGGACAGGCCTTTTCTTTTATCCAAAGCCCTCTTTGGAGTCCCAGAGAGCTGAAAGCTGATCTGCTTAAGTCAGCAGGCAGAGCAGGGGGTGGCGGGAGGGTGAGAGAGGGCAACCTTCAGCAAGGATGGTGGCAGATTTTCACACAACATCTGTGCTGCCTCCAGGACTCCCCCATGGAGGGGCAGATGGTCTCACCCAAGTGCTGGGCCAGCGGCTAATCCCTCTGGGGTTCACTTGAATGGCAAATCAGGACTCCGGGGCAGCTTCGGACACACCCTGTCTCCAGAGGAGGAGCTTAGTACTTTCCTTTTCCAGCCCTGGAGGAGTTTAGAATGCAGTGGTACATTTTTACAGCCTTGCTGCTCCAAGTTCAATAGGCCAGGGGTCAGGCATCACCTGGGACCTTGTTAGAAATGCAGACTCTCAGGCCCCACCAGCTTAAAAAGCACTGCCAAGTGCCATGTGGCTATGGAAATCATTGGCACGATGCCAGAGTAGGTAACTGGACAAATATTAAAACCCAGGGAGCCACAGCAGCCCAGCCCCTATGCCAGTTGTCCTGTAACAAGAAGGAATACATCCCATTCCATCACCCCATGGCTATCCCACATTGCCACCCATTCTCTCACCAGACTGGGGCTGGTTCACTTGGCTGTGTAATTTTAGGTATGTGCGAGGGTGAGCTGTTCAACAGGTCTGCATATGTTTGCACATGCACTGAAAGGATGCAAGGGGATACAGCTTCAGTTTTTCTTTGCAGGCTAAAGATCAATTTCTGATAATTATCTACCCTCAACACACATACCACCTGTATCAACATGTCAGATTCTGGCGATGCCAATAACAACAGTAATAGTGCATGGCAAGAACCTTTAAGCTCCTTCACAAGCACCAGCCATCCTGAAGCCTACCCAGATCATCCTCTTGGCAAGAAAGGGAGAATTTAGGGACTTCTACAGTTTTGCTCTAATAGCCTTTATGTCATCGAGGCATATGCCATCATGGCATATGCTTCACCTCCCACCTGAACCCAGCAACTGAATCCATATGCAAAAGCTGGATGGGTAGAGAGAAAGAAGGAAGATAAAGTAATGGAAAGTTGGAAAAGAGCTTTTGTTTTGTTGTATAGAGAAAACATTGAAACAGCTAATAGTGAGGTATATGGACTTGCTTTCTTCTGAGAGTTGCCAGGTCTATGCAGATGGCATCAGTTTCCTGCATTGGATGTTTCTACTCCTTAATCATGTGGATCAAGAGCCAGAGTAGGTGACTTCATTTCTGAGGAGTAACTGAATGGTGCTGAGTTTCTGGGATGCATTAAGCTAGCCCAAATCAACAGAAAATCTGGCTAGAACCTTGGGGAAGTGACCCAGACAGAATCTTCATCCTTCCAAGCATCTGTTAATGGCATCATTGGATGGCATGGCCATTGCCTAAATACTATAAATTGCAATGCTCCTGCCTAACATTTCCCTCTCATTAGCAGAGGGTCAGGGCCCTGCATGAGGGAGGAAATCAAAGGGCTGGAGAGAAGGTAGAGGGAAAGTCAGCCAGGGATGAAGACAGGGGAGAGAGAAAGCAAAGAGGGTGGCCCAGGACTTTACTGGGATTTGTGTGGCCTCTTAAAAGCAATCATGGTGGGCTTTTGAGTAGACAACCAAGCTAAAACTCTTCTTCAGATCCCTAGTCTTACCTCAATCACTCATAAAACGACTTTCATGAATGGAGGAAATGATGCCATTGTTTTATTTTCTATGGGAAGTTGTAAGAGTTTTTAAAAGGTTAATCTCCTTCTCAGTCCTGTTTTTTTCCCTTCCAGTGACCCCAAGCTGAAAAGGAAAAATATTTGCACTTGGTGTTTAAAAACCATAGTGAATTAGCTTTTGTTGTTCATGGCAAAGCCACTATTTAGTTGCCCAGAATCAAACCAGATGTCAGAAAAGAAAGAAGACCCAGAATCCTGTGAATTTTCCTTTCACCTTTGCAGAAGGGCCAAAGGGAAGTCTGGGATGAGAAAACAAAATGGAGGGAGTTTGATGATCAACAATCCTGACATATGGTTTTGATGCAACTGCTGGCTAGCTCTTTGTAGGGCCTATGGGAAGTTCTGGGACCCTAGTTGCACGATACCTCTTGACTCCCAGAGTTTCTTCTGTGGACACTAGGCCAGCAGCACTAATCCCATAGAAGACAAAAACCAAGGTGAAAAAAACAACAAAAAACACCAAGATGAGCAATGGAGAAAAATGGAAAAGAGAATTAAAAGACAGAAAAGAAAAAACCAAAAAGAGGTCAGCAGGACTTACTGGCACACTAAATCTATCAGAGAATACAAAAAAGGGAGGGGAGAACCCTAAAACAAATAGAATATATTTTCTTTCTGCAGACTTCTGGGAGAGTATGAGGAGTAGATTCTTATTCAGTCTTGATTTTCTTTAGCACACCACCCACCACAACTCTCATAGATTAAATTAAGGGGAAAAAAAGTTCCCACAGGCCTCGTCTATTTCTTACTGTTTCCTAAATCTACAGTATGAGAAAGCAGGAAGTCCTTTCCACAGTGAGATGCTTTTTATCCACTCAACCAACATGTATTAAGCCCTTATTCTGGTAAGATATTTGGGTGATACCAGAAGGCCTTGGGTACTATTCTTGCCCAGGAGAAGTTTACAGCCTATGGGAGAAGATAGACATGTTTATAACAACAATAATAGTGATAGGTACCAGTTTTCAAATTACATTGATGTGTAAAAAATTAATGATGTGCCAGTGACTGTGCTTTCTACACAGAATCTTATGTAATCTTTACAACAATGCTATGCATTTTGTTATTCCTCATTTATAGATGAGGAAACTGAGGCCAAGATAGTTTGAGGAACTTGACTAAGATCACACAGCTATTAAGCTAGCAGTAGTTGGCCTGGCTGGATATCTCAATTGGTTAGAGCATGCATGGCAAACACAAAGGCTAACACGGGCCAAATAAACAAGGTTTAAGTTTATGTGGGCTGCAAAAAAACAAAAGCTTCCACTTTCATAGAAACGTAGGTTTATTTCTATAGAGACATGTTGAATACAAAGGGCTGAAGTAAATGAGTAATCGTTCATTAGTATGTGTTGTTGGCCTCATGTAGCCCACAGGCCTCAAGTTTGACATGCTTAGGTTAGAGTGTCATCCTGATATGCCAAGGTTTCAGGTTCAATCCCCAGTCAGGGCACATACAAGAAGCAACCAATGAATGCATAAATAAGTAGAATGACAAATCAATGCCTCTCTCTCTCTCTCTCTCCCTCTCTCTCTCTCAAGTCAATAAATGGAAAAAAAATTAAAACTAGCAGGGCACCAACAGCATCCACTACCAACTCCAATCTGCTTGGCTAAAATGGAGTTGGCCTCAGTATTTTTGTAGCTTTGCTCTCCACTGAAGTCTTAATGTCTGCATTCCTTTGCTGACTTGATCTGAGTTTACCTTTTACAGAAGGGTCTTGGAGAAGAGTTTAACCTGTAGGAAGGCTTTCAGAATCCTATATGGTCCTTTCAGTGACCAAGGCCACTAAGCTAGCACACCTGGTTGCCAATGCATCTGCTGGGGTTATCATTTGCAAGCTAAATTGTGTCAGGAGTTGGCCCAAAGTCACAGTCCCAGAACCCTTCTCATGAGTTTCAGCCATATTCACTCATATGCTCCATAATAAGTGACTCAGGGCATCTGGCAGTCCATACCCTCTCTCCCTTGACAAATCAAGATGCAGGCCACTGAACTTCCTTTGGCTCATTCTCAATGACTCCTAAATAGGTCAAATCACTTTGGAGACTGACCAAAAGATAATTTTGTATTAACCACTGACCTGTTTTATTCCTCTGGCATTTCAGGAAGAAGTTGAGTGAACGCCTTTTCTCCTTGTTTGTCTAAGTCCCTATTTCCTGGAGCTAAATTTGCAGCCCATGCCACTGTGATTTATTCATAGATACTGATACTTGTCAGTGGATTGTTACCCAAGTTTACTTGCAGTCCACATGCTGGATTCCTGTACATATCTGTACATGTATGGAAAATTAAAAGCCCAGTAGGCCCCAGCTGGGATTGGCTTGCCCCATAGCTGTTCCAGCCCCACCAGGCTTAATGTCAGGGTCTGTTGAAGCAGTCCTTACCACATGGCCAAGAAATGAGGAGCATGAATGATAAAGTACACCCAGATCCCCATCTTTCAGCTGCTTTTCATCAGGAGATGAGCCAAGTACAATTTATGTAGTATTCCATCCCTCCATGGAGCCCACAGTTTCTGTTCTCATGAAGGAAGTGCCACCATTTTGGTTTCTTATATTAGAGCAGAGTCCCAGGGAAGGAAGCAGAAAAAGAAGCAAGATGTAAGAAGTGCTGAAAAAAAGGAACAATAGTCTTTCCTTTTGTGGTTTATTCAAATCCAAGAGGAAACTCAACACTTGCAATTAGTCAAAGTCTTGAGCTAGAAAAATAAAAGACCCAGGCCTGGCTCAACTGTCTCCCCAGTAGTTGCTCTGTGGCAATGCCTTTATTTAATTTTAAGATGTCAATCCCCTTCTCCATCTCATCCCCAATTTCATTGTTTTTTTTTTTTGTTTTGAGTCATTTAATTGTTGTTTTTTCTTTTCCCTTCATATACTGAGAAATATCTGTAGATGAGTCTGCTTGGCAATCTGGCCCTACCATAATAACAGAAGTTGTGATACTGAATAGGGATCTCCTCACTCTTCCATCACATAATGAAAGTTTCTCATGGTAATAATATAATAATGAGAAAATTAATATTCTATTAATTTAGAAGATATTTATTGAGGACCTACTATGTGTTTTAAATGCTCTTTATATGCTATTACAGTTAATTCTCACAATTCCATGAGGTAGATAGCAGTGTTGAATCCATTTTACAGATCAAGATACTGATGTGCATAGAGGTTAAATAACTTGACTAAGGCATTGGAGGTGGTAAATGGTACAGCCTGGACTCCTAACCACTATGCTAGATTACCCCAAAAATATAGATGAGGTAACTCATTATCATGCCTCAAGAAGCACAGACTCAACATCTCTCATCACTCAACCCCAAGTCAACAATAAGGCAAGACCAGGATTGAAATCCTAGCCACCCACAGAAAATGCCTGTCATTTGCTTTGCTGAGTGTTTCAGGAGGAACATTCGTGTGTGTGTGTGTCTGTGTGTGTGTGTGTGTGAGAGAGGAGGGGGCAGGCTACTTCCATGGGTATGTGCATGCATGTGCATGAATGAGTAACTACATATACTGTCTTATGCAATGCTCTTCCTTGATTCTGGATAAGGAGTTC
>NW_006294875.1:887861-891883 GCF_000327345.1 Myotis davidii | reverse complement strand
AATAGACGGATGAATCTCAGAGGGAAGGGGCGGGGAGAGCGGGAAGAGATTAACCAAAGATCTTATATGCATACTAGAAACCGGGTGCACAGATTTGTATACCAGTGGGGTCCCTTGGCCTGGCCTGTGGGGATCGGGCAGAAACTGGCAGTCCAATATCCCCCAAGGGGTCTGGGATTACAAGAGGGCGCAGGCCAGAAGGAGGGACCCCACTGGTGCATGAATCCATGCACCGGGCCTCTAGTTCATAATAAAATTAAAAACAACATCCTAACCTCTCCACCTTGCATAACTCCCCACTGCCATTTCCACAAACTAAAATTCAAAAGGTACTAACATACCCTTCTGGCAAGGTTGAGAACGCTTACCCTGGGCCTGAGCTGCCCCTCAGTATCAGAACCTTCCACTTGGCAAGTGCTCCAGTTTTGGCAAGAACAATTACTAAGTACTAGATCACCGCAGGAAGTCCAAAGATAAATTCATAAAAATGCAGATGTTTTGGAAGAAAGAACCAGAGTTTGTTGAGCCTTAAGTAATGCCCCCCAACTCCAAAACAGAGGCTTCTTGTCCTTTCAGTTGGCACTCTCTCTTTCTCCAACCCCCTTGCCTTACTGATACAAAACACCTTATTTTGACCCCATTACCAAAGTGAAAATAGTTAATTATTAGCTTTTCCCAGGGTATTTCTATTTTAATGACAATTTGAGGCCTATGGCTGAAAGGATAAACCTGGAATGGGGGAACTAGATGTATCAGTCAGCAGGTGGAAGATAATTTGGGAATGGAAGAAGATAAAGCATTGGGCTTTCTATAGTTCTAGAACTAGCTAACACTTCATCAATGATTTCTTGAGGATCCTAGTAAAACTATATTGTACCCAGAAGATGGAAAGAACATTAAAATGGTCTTAAGAACAGGACCATTCAGAGACAGAGAGACAGCATTACATAATCTCCAAGGTCCCTAATAGTCCCAATACTTTTATTTAACTTTTTTAAAGATAGTGATTGCCTTTGTGGAGGAATAAGAACCTATGCGTAATTCTGGGAGTTGATAACATTCTAGGCCTTGACCTACCTGGTCATTCATTTATTTTCTTTTTTTAAAATATATTTCATTTATTTTTTTACAGAGAGGAAGGGAGAGGGATAGAGAGTTAGAAACACTGATGAGAGAGAAACATTGACCAGCTGCCTCCTGCACACCCCCTACTGGGGATGTGCCCACAACCAAAGTACATGACTTTGATTGGAATTGAACCTGGAACCCTTCAGTCCACAGGCTCTATCCACTGAACCAGACTGGTCAGGGCAAGGGTCATTCATTTCTTAATAATTCATTGATCTGTATGATTTGAGCACTTTTCTGTATGTATGTTAGACATCACTCAAGGTTAAAAAATCAAATATTAATTATTTGTTTTTACACCTGCTTGACTAGGCACAGGAGAGGATAAAATATAATTTTCATACATTGCTTATGGTTTCTAGTAAATAATAGCAGATTTAATTTGGGGGAGGCAATTTGGTCTGTTGTTTGGGTTGGATAGCATGATGGCTTGTTTTTAATTTACTTTGAATGCCTTTATTTACTTAGAATGCACACAGCATGTCAGTCCCCACCACTCTTTATTATACTATACTGGTTCTTTCCCATATTTAAGCTATATGCCTGACCCTTATGGGACTTGAGTTTGAGGACTATAACATAAATGATGTCTCTAGAGGTGACTTGAGCTAGTGTGCAATGGAGACCCAGCTCATTGTATTGATAGTGATGGCCAAGAGTGTAGCTAGAGAGAGGGCAGGGATAGGGTGAGGAAGAAGAGCATGGAGGGTGGGAATGAGCCAGTTTGTGTGCTGTGTTCCCAAGGGCCCTCTGAGAGAAAAGGTTAGCAGAGAGATTGACATGCCAGGATTTATGATGAGGGCACCTAGGGGCTATTAATGTGACCTTATGAGCAGGCCTGTGAGACAATTCTGCAGTCAAGAAGTCACTTTGCCATTCCTGTTACTTCCAAAAGCTGTTTCCTGTCAGTCAGGACTCATGCCTGCATCCAGTCATTCACATGGGTCTCTGGGAGGAGACTATAAAGACCTTTCAGAAGACCCAGCACCCTAGCCCCCACCTTAATCAGGAGTCAGCTACACCTCCTAGCTTTACCTCAGTTCCATTCCCCCTGCCCTTCCTCACACAGGCACATGCACAAGAAAGGTGGGGGGAAAGCCTAGGCTCATAGTCCAGCCTGACTCCACTAACTACAAGGAATGGCGGGAAATGTGATCTAGTAGTATGCCCAGGAAAAAGAGGAGAACATGGACACTGGTAAGAAGTATCTGTCTCTGCCTCATGTTAACACCCATCTTCCTGCCTGGAGAGCCAACACTCACAATGGGGCATAAAAGAGGCCACTGAGATGTCCTTCTCTGCTCTGGCATCAAAACTCACATGGAGCTCTCCCATGTGCCTTGCCTCTACCTCTGATGTTCCAGACTCCTGGACTGCTCATACTTGCTTGAATCCATAACCCAAAGTGTGTGGCCAGCTGGACTACAATACCTATCATGTCCTACATCTGCCAGGATCCTTGTTCTGGGCCCTGCTACCTATTCCACCACTACTACTGAGTGAATCACAGCCCATCTCTTATGGTTTGTTCACCTGGTGAACAAGCTGGAGACTATGAACTTAGGACTACTCCTGAGCAGAGACAGACCTATTTCCTCTCTTAAGCTACTCTGAAATGTTTGCCTAAACACGGGACTCATTCATAAGCACATGTTGCCATGTAAGGAGCCCTCAATTGGGGATGGATAATTGTGCACTGGAATCTGCTTGCCAATGGCTTCAAAACCAAAGTACATTCTCTCCTTGTGTCCCTAAGACTTTGAAATTTCTTCTGCCCTCAATATATAAAATTTGGGAAGCAAGAGGAGGGGTTGCATTAGGCCTGTGGAATAGTACCTCCTAACACCTACACTGGACTCTTAAGAATTCAGATGTGCTCTGTCAAATGGTCAAAGTTTGAAATAGAAACAAAGCAGGAGGTTTGTGTATGTTTTTAATTAAAGCTGAACAGCTGCAGCCCACCCAGCCTCCACAGGGCCTTGCACAAAAGAACAAAAGCTACTTGGGGTTGTGAACACACAATACAGAAGATGTGTTATAGAATTGTACACCTGCAACCTATATAATTTTATTAAGCAATGTTTCCCCAATAAATTCAATGAAAAAGTTAATAAATAAATAAATAAATAAATAAATAAATAAATAACAATAGCATCCCCCCCAAAAGAACAAAAGCTATTCTCTCGCAGATATTGATGGCTATTATACCAGCTCCTAACTGTCAATTTTGGAAGAGTGCACTCACTTCACCCTGAGAGCTGAGACAACTTAAATTCAGAAAACATTAAAACTCAAAGTGCTCTTCAGTTCAATCCCTTCATTTTCTAGATGAGGAAAAGGTGGCCTGGACCACACAACTAGAGAATGGCAGAGCTTGCACATACATCTAGACTTGCATACAGACTCCAGCAGCACCCTCCTCATCAGTAATGTTCAAGGCATAAGCCATCACTTGGGGGCTCATTTCATAGAGCTGCAAAGAAAAAAAATAAAGGAAGGGGGAGATCTCTGAGGAGAAAAGCCAATGGGTAAGAAGCAGAATGGAGACTAGGAGAAGTCAAGATTTGGGAAGACCAGTTTGGAGAGGCAGAAATGACTCTTCAGCATCTTAAAAAGGAGATGGGTAAGGAAGCAAAAAAAAAATTCACATAAAATCAAGTGGTTGAGGTTCAGAAACCTGATCTGACCTGTCTTCCCTTATATCTTTCCTACGTGTTCCGACATCTGATTGCCTACTCAAAATGCCCTCTTATTTTCTCTTGGCCTAGTCACATATTCACCTGTCTCCTGCCATGTGCATCTCAGATTCACCATTCTGGACCACTTTAGACTCCTATGCATACCTGCTCTTTCTCAAGGTTTCCTGTCTCAGAGGAGGGTACTCACCTCCACCA
>NW_006294875.1:884469-887810 GCF_000327345.1 Myotis davidii | reverse complement strand
GAATGCCTTGGATTACACCCTCTGCTTCAATCCCCATGTCCAGTCCATTTCCAGGTGCCATAACTTCTACCTTCCAAGAAGCTCCAAAACTGGCTGCTTCCTTTGACAACTTGAAACCCTCCTTCTAATCAGGCCTCCAGTTGGTGCTTGGGTTGGGGCAGTTTTTCCACAGGGCAGTCAGTGTTCTTCCTAAAATACACATCAGTTCATTTCTCTCCTCTGCTTACAATCTTTCTCATGGCCCCCATTGCTCACAGGCTAAAATCCTGACTCTGGAAACAGTAAATGAGGCTCTTCATTAACCACCCTTTGCCTCCTTCTCTGGACAGGCTACCCTTTTACCTCAGAGCCAGATAAAACCTTACGATGTCCCTTTGCCTGGAATGTTCTCTTTCTGGATTTCTACGTAGTTGGTTTCTTTTTGTCATTCAGGCTTCAGCTTGCATGTAATGAAATTAGCTGTTCCCCAGAGGCCTTCCTGACCACTAATGAAATCTTCCTGACCTGGCATTTTTTAATCACAATGACCTGTTTGAATTTTTTTCACAGAACGCTATCTCCATCTGCCATTTTCTCATTTCTGTTAATCTGTTCCCCACTTGACTGGAACCTCCTTGAGAGCTGGGTAATTTTTTGTCTTGTGTACCATTTGTCCCAGAATCTAGAACCAGACTCTGCCCTGGAAGCAGCTCAATAAATGTTTGGCAAATGAATTCATGAAAGAGTAAAACATCAAGATCTGTCCTGGTCCATAAACAAAGTGATCTGGCTCTAACTGCTACTTATATTTTTGTTCTTGAATGTTTTAACTAATGGACTCAGGACATAAATTAATTGAGCTGCAGCTCTTAAAAACTCATGGTGGCTACTAAAATAAAATCTGAAAATGGCCGAAACCGGTTTGGCTCAGTGGATAGAGCGTCGGCGGGGAGTGTGCAGGAGGCAGCTGATCGATGTTTTTCTCTCATCGATGTTTCTAACTCTCTATCCTTCCTCCTCTCTGTAAAAAATCAATGAAATATATTTTTTTTAAAAATCTGAAAATAGAAACTGTTCTTGTTTCTAATACTGATTTGTACTTTGACTCTTGACAAAGCTAAAGTCAGTTTACCCCCTTTAAGTTTCCTATTTATAATCAGGAAATTAAAAGCATTTCAGCCTGTCATACTTGCTTATGAATGATCCTAAGGCTATTGCTCATGCCTGATAACCAAAATCACATTGTCATTCATTCCCTTAATCATTCAGTCAACAACATGTATGTGCCAGGCAATGGGCAGAATGCTGGGGATAAAATAGTGAGCCAAGTTGAAATGGCCTCTGTCCTCTAAGACATATGGTTAGAGAGGAAGCTTCCAGATCAAGAGCTAGACATTACTAGACAGTGAAGTAAGAAGTCTGATGAAGATACATGGATGGTGACAAGACATAGGGTATTAGGCATTAGAAGTGAGCAACCCAGACATGGCTGTGGGTTAAGGAAGTCCTGTCAGTGAAAAAATAAAGCTAAATACTGAAGTTCTTGGTAATTTATATGAATTTCTGCACCCTCTCCTCCCTCCTTTGGGAAAGCCACTTACTGAAACCATCAGTTTTCAGTACATGAAACTCTCCATGGTTGTATCTGCCCCAGATAAAAGGCTAACTCAAACCAGAATATCCTAGTAACCATGTGTCTTAATTGGACATGGTGATCAGAGAGCCACATGGTTCACTGGTTACACATTTTCACAACCTACTGTTAAATTCCAGCAATGTGTTCTGCATGTTCCATGACCCCTTGCAATTTTTAGAATGTTTAAAAGGAGAGTATTGGTTTTCTGCTACATTTATACAAATATTAGTTAGGGTAGGCTAACTGGTGTAACAATCCCCAAATCTCACTGGCTTTATACAACAAAGTTTAATTTCTTGCTGATATCACACCCAAGGCAGTTCAGCTGAGATGCTCTGCTCCATGAAGTCGTTCAGGAAACTAAATCCATACTATATTGTAGTCCAATCATCTCCCAGAGGCCCAGGGTCTTCCACCTGATTCTGTGCACCTATCTAACAAGCAAAGAAAGAGAGAGAATGTGGAAGACTAGAAGGAAAAATTTCAAGGCCAGGGCTGAAAGATTCCATTACTTCTGTTCACATCTCATTGGTCAGAACTCAGTCACAGGGTTCCACCTGACCATAACGCATGCTGGGAAATGTAGTCTGTATACCTGGGAAGAAAAGAAAATGGGATTGGGTAAACACTTAGCATTGCCTCTGCCACAAGGGCACTTAACAGTGAGATATAATACAGAATGGGTCAATGTAGTGGAAATAAATTGGTGGAATTATGTAAACTCAACAAATCATGAGCCAAGTCTTAAATAACTGACTCTATTTTTCAATTGGTGAGTTAATCCTGCTAGAAATTTAGTTAGCATTTTCTCTTCCTGGTAAGAGTCAGAAACAGTTCTTAATTGATGAAAACAATTTCTCCATTTAATGTACAGGATATAACTCTGAAAATGTCCAAGTATATAAAATTAGTAGAAGAAATTAATGCTTGGCCATATTCTCAAAGGTATACCTGACTCTATATCTAATCATTTACTCAAGGGATATTTATTAAATATGTCAAGTCAAATTTAATTCTGCACATTACATGTCTATATTCCAAAGTGAACACATAGAAAGCCATAATTTTTCTTGCCCTTTGAAAAAAACCCAGTATGAATAAACACACTTAAGTATGCAGGGCTCTCTGAAGATATTTATTTGTACTTAGAGAAATAAAAGTTTACAGAGGCCTTGCAATTTTCTGATGAAAGTTGCTCTCTAAGCACAAAGCAATATTTGATTTGTCTGAGCAAAACGATGGAGCAAGGTGAAAGACTGGAGATGTTGGGAAGAAGCCAAGAATTAATGATGTGGATTTGGCTGCAACTGTGCCCAAGAATTTTTCATATTGGCGGCATTGTACTAACTTCAAAAGTAATAGTTATTAAATATACTGAGTACTTATATATCATTGACTCCTAAACAAAGCCAAAAAACAGATAGTTCCAAGGTCAAGAAATGTGTCAGCACCACACTGTTACAGATCACAAATCCAGACCACCCTCAGTATGGTTATTTGGATATGTAATGAAATAATTGACAAAAGACATTCTGAGGGCCATGACTCAAATATGTCAGCAGATCTGAATGTCTAAAGTTCATGTAGCTTGGTAGCAAAGAGGCCTGCACACATTTTTCACATTAGGGAACAGATGGAAGCTGTAATTCCCGCTATAGCTGAAGGATGCCTTGCACCCAACAGCAGCAGAAAATAAGCTCATTTGGGGAGAAATTTGCCATTTTCA
>NW_006294875.1:883085-884457 GCF_000327345.1 Myotis davidii | reverse complement strand
CGGAGGGCAGGAAGAGAGACTGCACCTGTTTCAAAACCCTTAAGGATCTCTAGACTCATTTCAGTTTCTCCTTAGGCCTCAAATCTTACATCAGAGCCAGCCACAGGGCCATGCCTCACCCTCATAGAATTCTGGGGAAATCAATTCCTAACCTTGGTTTCCTATTATAAGTAAGTAATGCTGAATGCTTTGATGGTTTCGCATGAGGCACAGGTGGTTAGATACTAGGTTAGGTGACACACCTCTTTTTTTTTGTTGTTCCAAAATATTTTTGCTCTAATTTCTCAAGCTTTAAAATTGTATCTGAGGTGTCATTCAATGGGAAACTTGAAGGAAGTGGAGGTGGGGGGACATTCAACTATTTTGGATTTGGAAAATATGCTGTTGGCTGAGAAAGACATTTTCCACATATTTGATCACTCAAAAGTAGTTAAGCACTGAAACTTCAAATATGTTTTAATCTGATAAAAGTTGTGAGCATATAAAATTGTTATTCCTGTGCTGCAGATGATAAAACATGCCACTGACACACGCAGTTGACACAAACGTTGTCAGATGCTGGTGTAGATATTGACCGCAAAAGGAAGCACAGATCAGCATGGTTGTGATAGGGCAGCTACTGTGCAGACACATACCCCAATCCACAATCCAGCCTAGCAAACAAGCCTGAGAATTGCATGGGTTGTTTCATCCCTGGATTTTCAACTGCTCCCTCAGTAGCACCCTATTATCTTTCATGGCAGTCCCAGGAAGTCACCAGCAGGCTCCAGTTTCATGAAGGACTTTGTGACAATGCTGGCTAATCGGAGTTCTCTAATAACTCTCCCCATCACACTTAGTTCATAAAAAAAAATTGTAGGAGCAGAGGAATGAGCTAAATGATACTTAGTAATCTTTGTATCCTAGGGCTGCACGTTCCAGAATAGTAGATACTAGGCACATGTGGCTATTGAGCATCTATAATAATAAAAGTGTAATATGCAAATCGACTGAACAACCAAACAGCTGAACGACCATCTGGACGACCTTCTGGATGACCATGCTATGACACACACTGGTGCCAGGCCAGCCAAGGTGGGTGTGATGCAATTGGTCAGGGGGCCCTGCCATTGCCCCATGATCACCCCGCAGAGGGAGGTCCAGGCCACCCTCTGCTGGGCAATCAATCACAGAGCCCCTGCTATTGACCACCCCACAGAGGGAGGCCCAGGCCACCAGCCAGTGACGCTGTGGCAGGTGTGCGGGGGCAGCCCCCACATGCCCTGCTTTTCAATTGCCCGGCAGAGGGAGGTCCAGGCCAGCCAAGCGATTGCACCCCATGCTTGTTGCCTGCAGAGGGAAGTGACCAGTGGCAGGGCGGGGTGAGGGAAGC
>NW_006294875.1:860552-882891 GCF_000327345.1 Myotis davidii | reverse complement strand
GCAGTGGCAGTGGCAGGAGCAGGGCCAGCTGCCAGCCACCAGGGGAAGAAAAGCCCCAGATAGGCCCTGATTACACCGGCCAGGCCTAAAGACCCTACCCGAGAGGTCCCAGATTGTGAGAGGGCCCAGGCAGGGCTGAGATGTGCCCCCATGCACTAATTTCATGCACCAGGCCTCTAGTTTGAAATAAAACTAGAACTACTGAGAAATGGAATTTTAAAACTTTATTTTATTTTAATTAAGTTTAAATTTAAAAGCTGCTGTTAAATTCAATTATTGGAAAAGTTGTAAACACATTTGGAAGAACTTAGATATGTGACTCTACCTTTTCAACTATAAAGTTTATGAAATCTAGACATAGATCAAATATTTCTGAAAAAAATAAGCATTTGAATTAAGATGTGCTGTAAGTGTACAATGCACACCTGATTTTGAAAACTTAGTACAAAAAATGTGAAACAATAATTTTTAAATATTGGTTACACTCTGAAATGGTAATAGTTTGAATATATCAGGCTAAAATACAGTGTTAAAATTAATATCACTTTTTATTATTAAATTTGAGTACAGCATACCTTGAAGATATTATAGGTTCAATTCCAGACAACCACAATAAAGCGAATATTGTAAAAAAGTGAATTACACAAAATTTTTGTTTCCCAGTGCATATGAATGTTATGTTTACACTACATTGTAGTCGAATAAATGTGCAATAGCATTGTGTCAAAAAAAACCCAACAATGTACATAACTTAATTAAAAATACTTTATTGCTACAAAATGCTAACCATTATCTGTGCTTATGAGAAAAAATGGTGACAATAGCCTTGATTGATGTAAGGTTGCCACAAAACTTCAGTTTGTAAAAACTGCAATAAAGTAAAGTGCAATAAAACCAGGTATGCCTGTACATTTGTGGCTAAAACTGTATTTCTATGAGACAGTGCTATCAGAGTAAAAAGGGCCTCACACAGACAGGTATCATCTACCTGCTTCCCAAGTTCTTGCCTGCAGAGGGAAGTGACCAGTGGCAGGGTGGGGTGAGGGAAGCGCCGCAGATGCACATATATACAGCTCCCCCTCCAATGTATAAAATAACAAATGGCAACTGAACACCTAGTACCAGGATCTTAGAAGAGGTGGCATCACCCAGCCACTGAGGATTGTCTCAAAAGTGACAGTGTCATTGACTTGACTTGTCATTTGAAGAACTTTGACAAATGAATCCCTTTTTCTGTCCTACAGCAGTAGATGCTAACTTCTCTTTACCTCCAACACATGAATATCATTCACTCACTTAGTTCATTTATTGAGCTCTCCTTAGTGTCAAGCCAATTGCTAGGTGTCATAGCAGGACCCAGAGACAAATGAGATATCATCCTTGGGCTCAAAGGGTTTGTAGTCTAGCACATACTTAACTAGTTTCCTAGTTAGTTAATTATTTCAGACTGAATAAATGCTGAAATTGAGTTCACAATAAAGGGCTCCAGAAGTATTGGGTAAAGAGTGATGAGTTCTGCCTATGGAGGTAAGGGTGGGGTTTCCATACATTGACATGTAAGATAAACCATGATAGATAAGGAGTATTTTATCAGAGGAGAGGGGGGAGGAAGCATTGCAGATGAAGGAAACAGCCTGAGGCAAGAAAAGGATGTAGGTATGTGCATGGTGTTTCAGGAATTGTAAAGGAGGCAAAAGGAGGGAAGTCCTGACAGATGAAGTTGGAAAAGTTCAGAGATCTGATGATGAAGAACCAGAAATGCCAGATGAATCTGTTGGGACCAGTGTGGTTTTAGAAGACAGGAGTGACAGGCTCATGGAGACCATGTCAAAATGTCAAGAGCCTGCCCTGAGATGAGGGAAGAAAAATGCCAAAGAGGGGGCATATGAAAAAGGAATTGTGGAGGAATGAATACTAGGCTATGGGGCCAGTAAGAGAAGAGAAGATGGAGTTAATGGTTTTGTCTTTAAGCACAATTAGAGAACATGGGAGGAAGAGTGGATTTGACATGATGTGGTGTATTTAAAAAAATAGCACTGCAAATTCTTTGGAAGAAAGCCTGGATTACCATAAAACACTGATAACAGACCCACAGACCCACAGACCGTGGTGTGCCTAATGCTGTACTTGGCTGTTACTAAAAATGTTTATCACGCCGAAACCGGTTTGGCTCAGTGGATAGAGCATCGGCCTGTGGACTGAAAGGTCCCAGGTTCAATTCCAGTCAAGGGCATGTACGTTGGTTGCGGGTACATCCCCAGTGGGGAGTGTGCAGGAGGCAGCTGGTCGATGTTTCTCTCTCATCCATGTTTCTGACTCTCTATCTTTCTCCTTTCCTCTCTGTAAAAACTCAATAAAATATATTTAAAAAAAATGTTTATCACACAAAGATGGGAAATTTCCAAGGGGGGAAATCTTCATTTTGGGATTTCCTGAATTCATTTTCAAACATGAGATAACATGAGTGTAGATTGTTGACACTTAATACATAAAACATTGGAAATGAAACAAACACATATTAAGCATGGGTTCTGGAGTCCTAACAATACAACTATAATCAGTTAAAAGTCAAAGTTGTGCGCTTAAAAAATGTAACCTGCTGTGATTAAAGGATTTTGTAATTTTTGAGGGGTCAAAATTATCAGAGGGTTTGCTTGTACAAGTGGAACAGACACCAATCTCTCCAACACCCCCTCCCTCACAGCAACAAGAGCTCAGGTTTCAAAAGCAAGCTTTTTGCCTAGCCCTCAGGCTGAGGTTCTGTGGTTTCAGATTGGTTTTGGCTTCAAGAAAAGGCAAGTCCTTCCTTCTGCTCTCTGAACTAATTCCAGCATTTAAGGTTGAGCCTTGTAGCCCCTTGTCTGCTGACCATGTGGGGAGCTTCAAAGTCTTTTAGATGTGATTATTTGTTCTGTCAACAGCTCTGTGCCTCTGAAAAGGGAGGGCCACTACTTATAGCTATCACTCATCCGCTCTCTCTCCATATCATTTCTCAATAATGCAAACCTTCTACTGGAGAATGCTCAGCATTTTAGCACCACCTCCCTACCCCAATTGATACTAAATGATACTAGGCACTTCTTTTAATCTCACAAGAATAAACCAAACACTATATTTCTGATCCCACCCCCAAGAGGAAGTGTATATTGAGCAAAATGGAAGGTTTAATAGCAGATTAACCACAAAACCATTAATTTATTCCATTTCACAGAAGGTGATGGATCTGAAGCTTCTTTATATTGTATGATTATTTTTAGTTGTCTTCAATAGACCCATTGGTCAGAATGATCCAGTCAACCATTATCCAAAGTGCAAGTCCTTAGAACTTAACTGCACTCTTCAGTATTCATCCGGGTGCCACAGTCAATTGACATTTCTTTAAAAGTCCATCTCAAGAGGAACCAAATGAAGTGAATGTACTGTGAAGGGGAAGGGCTGTTCTCTTATAGGAAATTATGAAAAAAAAAAGTGGAGATGTGCTGAAAACATAAAACTGGGTTGAAGTCAGACACCAGGGATTGTGTTTCCCCTATTGCTGCCATTAGATATGCCTTCCTAAACTCAGTTTCTCAAGCTCTAAAAAAGAGATCCAACATGCTGCTTTCATCACAGGCAAAAT
The DNA here is from genome assembly GCF_000327345.1 of Myotis davidii. Classification (NCBI taxonomy): domain Eukaryota; kingdom Metazoa; phylum Chordata; class Mammalia; order Chiroptera; family Vespertilionidae; genus Myotis; species Myotis davidii. The sequence continues at coordinate 879,272 of NW_006294875.1, read as the reverse complement.
CAGAAGGAAAGAGCTCTTGTTCAAAACATTATGACAGAACAAGTAGAAGGTCTAAAGGAAATGAAGCCAGGCTCCACAAATAAACCCAATCTGGAAGAATGATTACTTTTAGTAAGAATAGCCATTCAGATCTTGAACCCGGAACTTGAAGCACTGGAACACCACAGTAAAGATGGATAGTGAGACCCCACCCTGACTTCCCCCTTAGCACGAGTACTTTGTTATGCAATCATTATTGCATCATTACTATGAAATGTGTGGAAGAGTGATTACTTTTGAAAAATAATCAATCTATACAGCTTACCTATTATCCACAGGCAGCTGAGAGTATACAATCTAGTTTGGTAGATAAGACATGCACATAGGGGAAAAAATGATTGGAAGGCTGTGTTTGAGGGTAACCAAGGGAGTGGTACAGACAGAGCTATAATTTAAAGAGAGATCATTTCCAGCTGTGGGAGCCAGGGCTGGACTGGAGAAAAGAGCAGAATTTTGATGGGTAGAGAAGAGGAGGAAGGCACATAAAGCATGGGAAGCAATGGCCCAGAAATGGGAAGATTCTAGGTATTTCCAGGGTGCAATGGAGAATAGCACAGTAATCTGGGCATAAAGTAATAAGGATCTATTTTCTCATCTGTAAAATATTAACCCTATTTTCTCATCTGTAAAATAGGGTTAATAATGGCCTTCCTCATTGGATTGCTGTGAGGATTAAATGTGATAATGTGTAGAAAGTGTTTTGCATGCAGTCTGGCACAGAAAAAACACTCAATAAATTTCTGGGCAGTAGGGCAGTGGCAACCAAAAGGAGCAAAGAAGGCTTGGAAAGATGTTTCCAAGGGACCCACCAGGATCCCATTGTACATGGAGAAGAAAACAGGGAATACCAAAGGTGGGTCTGAAATTTGGAGTCTGGGAAGTGGGAACATGGAGAGATAACTGGCAGAACCTGGGAGAAGGGGTAGGAGAGAACATGCTTCAAACATGTGGTGTTTAAAGTGCCAGAAGGCAATGTTTGTATATTTCAACAAGATGAAAAATCATGTTTTCACAATAATAAAAAGCATCTAAAAGTTCAGGGGGAAATACACAAAGTAAATTTGGTGTCTGAATCCATCTGATTTCAATTCCTGCTATTTGTTCAAGTTAGGCGATGCTGGGTCCTTTGGAAAAACTGTGCTGTCTGTTTGAAAATTTTCATAATAAAATGCTGGGCAGAAACAATCCTAGAAGAAACTGTCGTTGAATCTCATTGACCAACCATGCATTTATGCTTTCCCAAAAGTTAGATTCTAGTTTACTTCAAATGCACAGGATCTAAACAGCAACTGAGATTTACATTTGCTTTCTTGACAGTTCTCGAACTGGCTGTGTCTATATTCCCTGAGAACACACAAATCTGGCAAGGTCCCCAGCGCGGATGGCTGGATAGTCTGGATTTAAAGACCCTGACTTTCACTCCCAATAAGACACACTCTACATATTTAGAAGGGAACAAAGAGAGGACTCTCTGCTGGTAAAAACAATAGTTCCTAACTTAACCACCTGATAAAGGCTCTCTAAACTCTTCTTCTAAGAATTTGGCTCTAGTTTGTTTGTGTAAAATATGGGAAGTTTGAGAGTTTTGCCCTACAAATTTGGGAATTTAGGAAAGCCTAAATTCCCAATAAATGGGAATTTAAAATCGCTAAGCCAATTTTATTATGAAAAAGCCAGGCAAGTTTCCATTAGGTAAATTGACAGTTCTTCTGGACTTTAGAAAACAAACAGGACATCAAGTACTTTGTTTTAGTAATGGGAGGGCTAAAAGCTGGAGGCTATCTGAAATCAGTTTGCCCACTGATTCTAGGTCCTTATGTGCCTCACTGTAGGCACAGCCTTAGGCCTGAATGCAAGAGAGGTGCCTCTAGAACAAGGGAAAGGAAAGCCGAGGGTGGGAAGGAATCTAATGAATTGTGTGAGTTCCCCTGCCTTCTATTGTGTTCACTGGCTTCCCTCATATAAATGGAAGTCTGGAATTAGTTCTTAAATCTGACAATGTGCCTAATGACAGGATATGGTTTGAGATCAAATAACCAGCCAAAACAAGGGGTCTGTTTCACCTCAGCCACTCAGCATTTTGCTTTTATCTCCCCTATTTGTTTCATGATAACTTTCAAAGGAGTTGACTGATGCTGATCAAATGCGGGGCATGGCTAAAGGGTTTCAAGATACATCTTAAGCTCAATTTGTGGTTCCGCCAGCCATCCTGAAACAAAACAGTAGCCCGTAAAAGTTTCTAAACGGGCATATCTGCTGTAATCTTTAGCAGACTTCACCAAAGTTCATACATGAGTAGTGGTTACAGATCTAAGTGATTACACAGAGTGAAGTTTGCAGATCACAGACCCAGGAAGGTATCTAAATTCACTGCATACAATGACTTCTCACAGCCTGGCCAGAGGCAAGTGCTATCTCTGCCTAGACAAGGGGGAATAAAAGCCTTAATAAAGAGGGACAAAGTTACATTACTTTGGCTATATCCTGTGAATGATTCATGAGAGCAACAGTTCAATAGATGTAGAGTCCAACCCAGTAAAACAAGTGAAGTCCAGTAGCTAAATCTCTGTAGTTGAAACAGGCTTTTCAAGAAGCAATACAGCCACTATTTGACAAATCTGTATGTCAGAGGAGAAATTGTTCAGTCTGACATATTGAAATGAAGTCTTTATCATGGCGGCTCCAAAAGATGGGTTGGAGGAATGTTAAACTCTCCAAATCTCCATCAGACTCCTACCAAAAACCATGCAAAATGAACAAATAATAATTTTGCTTCTACAAACCCATTTCAGTATCCTTTTGAATGAGAACAAGTATGTAGCTTGTTTTGTTTCACTCTGTGATCAGTCCTTGGCAGTGGATGACATCACTCATATAGGGAAGTAAAGAATTGTGTTTTGATAGTATTTCTGTAATAATTTATTTTATTTTCGTTCTTTCTTCTTGTCCTATTTTTATATATACAATATGCAATTCTGTTAAAAGCAATGAACTTCCCATGCAATACAGCATCCAGAGAAGCCCCCTTCCAACCAGGCTTTAAGTCCTTCTTAGGTAGAAACTCTGCGGCCACCACAGGACCTGGATTATTTGATTGTATAATGAATAAGGAAAGTCAATAGAATATAGCAGATCATTAACAACTCAAAAAGAACTGATAGAGAGAAGTCTTTATGCCCAACAGGGTTGGAATAACATGTTGATGGATTTCCAACTACATTCTGGAGCAAGCACCTCAAAAGTCTCCTGTCCAGAGCTGAGCATCCCACTTTCACCCAAGGGTGCTACACCTTAGCTAAGAATATCCACTTCTACCAGGTCGACTGAGCTAGAATCCTCAGAATCATCCTCATCTCCTCCCTGTCTTCCAAATCCAATAACCAATTGCTGTTGATCCTATCTTATGGCTCTCAACTCCATCCATTCCTTTCTTTTCATTGCCTCAGCTACTGCCAGAGGCCAATGGTCCCCCTAATTCTCATGTTAACTGTTGCCTCCTCACTGGTTTCCCTGACACTGGTCTATTTCTCCCCTCTAGTCACTCTGTCACATGGCTCTAAATGTCATCTTCCTTCATATCAAACCCCACTATCACTTACAATGCTAAAATAAATTTTATTGACTTTCTGTTGCTTACAGAATTAAGTCTACTTTCTGGCATGGCATTCATTCAAAGCACTTTCGAATATAACACCAACACAGAGCCCCCACTTAATCTATTGTACCACCTCCCCAACAACCACCACCCAAACTCTATGCTCCAAACACTTTGTACCTGTAATTCTGCTTTCTGATATTTTACCCCTTTTAGCTTTCCACTTACTGCATAGTCTGCCTAAAGGGCTCTATGTCTTGGTGAACTTCTACTCATCTTTCAAGAGCCAGATCAAATTTCACTTTCTTCAAACTTCCCTGATACACCCATGTCAAAGTAATGATTTCCTCCTCTGGCCTCCCACAGCTTTTTATAAACACTTGCATTTTAGCATTGACTCAAGCTTTTTCATAAGGTAATTGCTTGTTTGGATATCTGTCTCTTTCACCGTCTAACTCAATTTGGTGTTAAATAAATCAATGATGGAGTGACTCACTGAAATAATTTCATTTCCTGGAGCCTTGGCACAGCCCAGAAATTCAGGGGTGATATTCATAATACTTAATAAGTGCATGGCATGGGCAATGACCAATCCAATGGATTCCTGGCTGGGCTGGTGCATCCCAACTGAACCTTGGCCATAGCCCAATGGTCAGGGTTTCAGCATATGGTGCTTCATATCTGATCCAGTCTTTAAAAATTGCTCAGGTTTCAATCTGATTAGGTCAGTTAGGGCCCAAGGCTTTGGGTACTGTTTGTTAAATCCTTTAGGATCCAAGAAATTGTCCTGAGTGTAGACAGCAGATTTTTTTAAAAGTTGTTATCATAATTATTTTTAGAAAGTCTGGAGCCAAGAAGGTGAACAGTAGCTAATTGTGAGATTACTCTGTAGTGACAAGGGTTTCAACACACACACACACACACACACACACACACACTTACATTTAAAAAAGTCTTTTCATTGTCTCTGCAGTCACAGTATATCTGCACAAAGAAGGCTTTCATTTGTGTCTCCCTCTCTCCGGGAAGCCAGTCCAGAGAGTAAAAGATATCTTAATGTTCTCTTTCAAGGCTGCTGAGATGTAGAAACAAAGATTGGTAGGATGCTACAATATCAGCCTTTCTTTTACTCCCCTCCTGCCCTTTCTCTTACATTCTACTTGCCTTAAAAAAACAACATGATTTTTAAGCAGCTCGTGTTTTACTTAGCTACCTGGAAATGTGTTCAAAGTAAGCAGCAGTGGGAAGAAATTCAACTCTGAAGAGAAAGACTGAATGAATATGGGGGCTTGTGGCCCATGTTCATGGATTTAAGTTTAATCCAACAGCAAACATTTGAAAGCTATAGCTATGGTCACCTTTTTGTAGTGAAATTTAGGAACTTAGAATAACTTAGACCAAGTTGGGAAGAGAGGTCTTGATGCCATGTTCAGGTTAGGGAAGTTATAGGACTGTGCATTCCACTACAGAAGCCATTAGCCACATGTGGCTATTTATAGTTAAATTTTAATTAATTAAATACAATTTAAAATTCAGTTCTTTAGTCACACTAACCACATTTCAAGTGCTCAATAGCCACATGTAACTAGGAGCTACCCTATTGAATAGCAGAAAGTTCTATTGGGTGGTGTTATCAGTGATTTGACTTTGTTTGGTAGATGGTGGTGTGGCAAGGTCATGCTAGAAAACAGAACATCCCTTATGGGGGAGTAACAGAAAATCCTGGAACATTTCTCCTTCCTCCTGTTTCCCTTTTCTATCTCCTATTCTCCTCTTTGTCATCTTTGTGGATAGGAGAATGTGATCAGTACATACACCAAGATGGAATCTCCTTAAGGGCAGGCAGTTGGGGCCCTTTGGTTCACTGTTGTACCCTTCGCAGCAACCACACTGTTTAAGAATAGGTGCTTAGTAATTGCTTGATGGATGAGTGATTCCAATGTGGTGGGGTGTCTCCACTTCCCTCTATGAGGCAGGAAACTAAAACATCTTCCACTTCCTGCTTAGTCATTGGGAATATGCTGTATGTATCTATCAAGTATACCAAGGACCATCAGGGACACTCTTGAACAACCTCAACCTTCAACTCCCTGAGGCCGGACAAAATCCCGCCTTCATTATGACACTCAGAAGGAAAGCTTTCCACAAAGGTTGAAAAACTTGACTCCCTGGTTCCTCCACTTAAGTGCTGTGTGGCCCTGGGGGAAGTCATTTAACATGTTGTGTGCCTCAATTGCCTCATATTTAAAATGGGGATAATAAATAATAGTCCCTACCTTATAGGGTGGTTTTTAGATGTTAATACATGTAAAGCACTTGGAGCAGTTCTGTTCTCATAAGTTCTCAATAAATGTTAGTATTGAATTCCTCCTGTCAAGCCCATCCTGCTAACTGAGGAGTCTCAGTATGAACTGTTACCAATGAGTCCACAAAAAGCAGCAGAGCTGACTATACTGAATAAAATGAAACTCTGAAAAGCTGCTCCAGTCATCTGAAGCATGTATGTTAGCAGGCTTCTAGGAGTGTGAGTTATTTGAGAGATTTAAAAAGCAGAATGAACCACTCCATAAACAGGAAACATAAAACTTATAAAAACTGCGAGTGGAAATCCTTTTCAGCCCTTCCAACTGATCACTTTTGTTCAAGGAAAATAAATCAAGAGGTTCATTTTTAATGAATATGGATTGTGAATATCTTCTGAGGACAGAGAAATGAATTACTGCAAACTGAGATGTGAAGGGCTAGACCAGCATGGGTTCTGAAATTTGACAGTTAGAAAACATATCACATCAGCCTCATCAAGTGCAGAGAGCATGCCCACCTTCCTATGACTCTAATGGTTACCAGGGGCTTTTGTTGGCCACCATTGGTGTGAGTCTACTCATAAGGAAACTGGTTAGAAACCACCACCAGCCAACAGGCCAGCTTCAGGCATTCCCCCTTCTGTAGTGGTCCTTACAGGACCCCACATGCTGTCCAGAGGCTCATTTCTGGCTCCCCAAGTGGCAACTCAGGTGAAAACAGACAAGAGGCACATCAAATTGTACAGGACCCACCTTGGCTTAGAAGTTGCCTGGATGCCGAAACCGGTTTGGCTCAGTGGATAGAGCGTCGGCCTGCGGACTGAAAGGTCCCAGGTTCGATTCCGGTCAGGGGCATGTACCTGGGTTGCGGGCACATCCCCAGTGGGAGATGTGCAGGAGGCAGCTGATCGATGTCTCTCTCTCATCGATGTTTCTAACTCTCTATCTCTCTCCCTTCCTCTCTGTAAAAAATCAATAAAATATATTTAAAAAAAAAAAGAAGTTGCCTGGAGCTAATATCTCTTGTAAGTAACTATAGTTTCCAGGGGCACCAGAAGGGACATGCCAGTACCAAGAGTCCCATATTCAGGGAAGCCCAAAGCTATGGTGTCCTACCAGGTATTCAGATTCATTTACAATCCTGATGCACCAGAAGAAATCTACCAATCAGGTCATTTTTATTATAAGCAATATTGTCTGGTAGCACAGATGACATTCCATCTCCACCAGGTTTCCAGGGCAACAGAGCTAGAAAACTAGCACAAGGACAGATTTCCACAAAGAAGGGGAAAGGGTTAAGTTAGTCTTTTATCCATTGTGATGAACTTTTCTTTTTAAATATATTTTCATTGATTTCAAAGGAAGGGAGAGGGAGAGAGAGATAGAAACATCAATAATGAGAGAGAATCATCAATTGGCTGCCTCCTGCACACCCTACATTGGGGATTGAGCTTGCAATCTGGGCATGTGCCTTGACCAGGAATCGAACCATGACTTTGCTCAACCACTGAGCCACACTGACTGGACAGTGATGAACTTTTCCATAGAAGGAGGCTTGCCAGTCCCTGCTAACAATACAGGGACAAGATGGAATGCAGAGAAGTTGGACCCCAACCCAGGCCTAAGGGCAAAGGGTGGCCAACAGATATCCTAAGAGAGATGGTGTATCCTTGACAATGAATGATTAGGATTAGGATTAGGGCTAGTCCTGTGAGGGAAAGAACATGAGCCAAAGGTCTTCAGGACTTCTATACTATAGGACCTGAGATGACTGACCCATGGTAAGAAAGCATCATGATTCACACTTCAGATAAAGCATTATGAACCTCAAAAAAAGAAGAGGAAATCAAAGTTAACCAAACTACTCACTGATCTGCAGTTAAGGGACTTAACTAAGTTCCCTGACTTACCATTTGCTTGGAGGGTGCACTTCCCTAACCTGTGGCATATAGCACTTTATCATTTTGTTCCATGTAAGCAAGCTGTTTTCTCTCTCACTCAAGAAAGCAAATCAAAATGAGATGAAAATGAGCTATAGCCTTAAATCCACACTAATTTTTATATTTAAAAGTAAATTTTTCCCAAATGCCTGCCATTAATAAAAAGTATTTGAGACTTACAACTTGAGCTTACAATGGACACACAGATGTGTTAGGGCTTGCGTCTGAGAACCAATGTCCCATTATATCAGCATAGGAGCATGGAGAATTTAAGATCATTAATTCAATTAGAGCATGGAGATTTAGGGCTATAGCTCATTTTCATCTCATTTTGATTTGCTTTCTTGAGTGAGAGAGAAAACTGCTTGCTTACATGGAACAAAATGATAAAGTGCTATATGCCACAGGTTAGGGAAGTGCATCCTCCAAGCAAATGGTAAGTCAGGGAACTTAGTTAAGTCCCTTAACTTCAAATTCATGGCCCTCAAGGAGTCTACAGTCTTCTCTGAGATGTGATTGAAACCAAGCCAATTTTTTTTCTTCCTGGGCCAGGAGTCCCAGGGGTTTGAGAAAAGAAATTTCTAGTATCTTATTAAAATGTGTCCCATTCTAACTCTCACTCTAGTTTTGGGTGCCAATCAGAGTTAGAACTAAAGAGGCTTAATGACTTGGCCATGAAAGCAGTAACATTAGGATGGTGTTGAGCCATGGTGTGAAGTCACAGAAATATCTTTTAGCACTTACAAATATATTTTATTATGTTCTTTGTTTGAGCCATTAATAATGGGAATGTGAATGACTGAATAAATGTCTAACTGTATAGTAGGTTTGGCAGACATTCGTGAGAAGCTATGGACTCTGGAAAGAGAAAAAAAGAAAGCAAATTCCTTTTGTTCTATTTTCTGAGCTCTGAAATATCTTGGAGAGAAGTTTGAAATGGTTACAAGTATCAATTCAATGTCCCCAAATGAAGCCAGCATGTTTTGTCTGAGACTATTCTGGCACTTGGCCAACATATTTCTTGTATCCTGCTCTTCAGAAAGAAAGAAAATATTTTATCTTGATTTAAACCCCAAGTCTGAAATCACTGTTGCTAAATTCCTCAGAAAAGAAATGTAAGTATGTGTGCAAATGTATGTAAGAATGGAAATTAAAAGTTTAATAAGTTTGTCATGTTAACAGTAGCTGGGTTGTTGCCAAATAGCCTTATGTTCTAACCCCCACCACCACCACCAAAACACAAAAGAGACCACACTTAAAGAAATGTAAAGAGTTTTCTGTTTGAACTTTTTTCTTTCCTTAAACACTGTTCCCAGAGAGAGAAAGGTAAAAGCTGACATGCTTAGCAAGCAGCAGGGAACTTATAGCATCCATGCTAGGCCACTCCATATCACTTTCATGCAAGCCCATAGATACCTCACCAGGACATCTCTTCTCCAATCTATAGCAAATACACTACCTTTCTCTACTGGTGTCTCGCCATACAGAACCTACTTTCTTAAAGTGTACTGGGCCATCTCCAGTTGAGCAATTTGCCTTTTCTTCCACAGAGACCTACCTAAACCCAGTTTCTAATGAATGACAGTAGGCATCTTTAGTTACAACCAAAGACCAGAGGCCCAGTGGAAGAAAGCTGTGCTCTTTATCCCTTCTCTGTCTTACCAGTTCTCAGAATTCAGATTGCTTTCCTGGGAAGACTCTAAAATGATTTTGAGATTACCCCTTAGTGCCTTAAGGAACACCTTCTGAATCACATAGATTTTATTCTCTAACTGTGTGTGTGTGATCAGTTACTTAGGAATCCTAGCTCTCACTATTCAGAAGGGGGAATTGTGTTTGCTGTCCTAGCCAATAGCTCTAAACAACCCAGAGGACTTGGTTTCTGGTCCTGCTTCCTACCTGTCTTGCAGGGTTACCTCACATTTGCAATTTAAAGTCCAATTTATAAGAGAACCAATGGAAAGCAACTCTCAAAGTTAAATAACAGCAGTTGGATATTTGATTTGTGTTTTTAAATAAGCTTTGTTACTTTAAACCAGTGGTTCTCAACCTTCCTAATGCCACGACCCTTTAATACAGTTCCTCATGTTGTGGTGACCCCCAACCATAAAATTATTTTCGTTGCTACTTCATCACTGTAATTTTGCTACTGTTATGAATCGTAATGTAAATATCTGGTATGCAGGATGTATTTTCATGGTTACAAATTGAACCTAATTAAAGCATAGTGATTAATCACAAAAACAATATGTAATTATATATGTGTTTTCCGATGGTCTTAGGCGACCCCTGTGAAAGGGTCGTGCGACCCCCACAGGTTGGCGACCCACAGGTTGAGAACCGCTGCTTTAAATAGTGACTTAACGCCTCTGAGTTTAAATCTCCTTTTATGTTAAAGAAGCTGATCTCTCTCACAGTGCTAAAAAGAGCTTTTGGTTTGTTGCTCTTTTCCCAGAATATGAGGTGAGGTCAGTTGAAGCAACAGTTAACAGCAAAAACTTAAAAAAAAAAAACACCAAGAAGTTGTGATCCTCCCAGGCTGAAATATTTCTGTGTTATCATTTGCAGACTGTGTTCCTTAAGCCACTTAAAAATCTAAGTGAGATTGCTAGTGTGCAGGCAAATTCAATGAGTTTTTAAGCAAGATTTACTAGGACACGATAGAAACATCTTTTAAAGTTCTAGACATAATGTTCTCCTTCCTCATCCGATAATTATGTAATTTTAGGACAACTGCTCTTTTCCATCATCAAATCAAATTCTCTTAAGATGTATAAGTTGCCCATTGTAAACAATTCTGCCATGCTTGGGATCTTTTAGTATTTTCCTTCTCTGTTTATTCTTTATTTTGATAGGGAACTAAAGTTCATTTTCTGACCTGTAATTGTCAAGATTGTGCTTTCCACCTGCCCCCCAATCCCACGAAAGACAAATGATCTGCAGAGTCATGTCTCCATTTAACAACCTTCCCGCTTCTCCATGATTTTTCAAAACCTAATTGGCAAGAGACAGGGTGCCTATTGCTCTACTTCACCAAGCTATCCATCCATCAGATCTGTTGAGTCTACAGGTTTGAGTTTTCCAAGCAGCTTGAAAATTTCTATACCCTTCTTCTCTTCCAATGCCTGCCACCACCTCCCAAGGTTTTACCACCTCTTAATTAGTTACAACACTAGCTCCCACAATGGTGTCCCAGGTGTTTCCACCAGAATTTATCATTGACCTACTTTCTCTCTAGTTTCTTTATGCTTCCCTGTATCCCAAAACCAGACTGACAAATGGCTTGTTTTAGAGTCCCTCTATTTCAGTGGTTCTCAACCTTGGCTGCACATTAGAATCACCTGGGAATCTTTTTAAAATCCTGATTTCTGGGCCCGACCCCATAACAAAGAAACAGAATTTCTGAAGGATGAGGTCCAGAAATCAGGACTTTAAAGATTCCCAGGTGATTCTAATGTGCAGCCAAGGTTGAGAACCACTGTATTTGTATCTCAAGGTTTAATCTTAGCATTTATTATTTGAAGATTGGCACTTTACCTTGGGGTCCATCATGCCAGATAATATCCCTGTATAGAACACAGGTTATCAGGATTTAAGAGACACTTTTGGCCTCCATCCCCAGAAGTTTTGAGTCTTATTTTTTATTGTAATAAAAAAACTTGTAAGCTCCCACTCATACTCTCGTGTTTTTTTCTCTCCCTCTTTTACCCCCTACCTCCTTTCCTTCCTTTCTCCCCTCTCCATTCACTCATTTCACTCTTTCTAAATTCCACCTCTCTATGAATAGAGTCTGACAATACCAGACAGCTGAGATCTACTGGAAAATACTAAAAATAATTGCCTTTTGTTATTAAAGTCAGGATTGGGGTTGCTGCTCCCTCCCAGGAATTTGTAGTTTCCTGCAGGGATTCAGAGGTCTGTACCCCAGTGCTTTTTTAAAGAACACAAGGGCTATTTCAATAAACATGCCACTAAATTGATGACGTTGTCTTAAATTAATGTGTATTGTCTCTTGTTCCATTTAGCTCTGACTGCTGCTTTCCTGGAATTTGCCATTGGAATATTTTACACACTGATCTCTTCCTGCTGTGCTCCACACCCTCTTTGACATTAAAGTTCCTTTTGAGATTCCAAGGGGGTCAAGAGCCCTAACTCTCTGTCTCAGCTTCCTTACCCACTAGGGACCAGCTGCATAATTTATGTTTTCCAGTGCAATCTCTTTTAGTCAAGGTCTTGGGAAACCTAATTCAAGAGTCATTCTCCTTAGGACTCTGGTATAAACAGACTGTCGTTTTGCCCAGGAGCCTTTATTTTATGAAAGCACAACGTGAACTAAACAAGTGTCTTAGCACTAGATGCCCAGTTCAGAAAATGAGATGCCCCTGGATTTAAACTATTGCAGGCATTATTTACTGGGTTTGTTTTTCTGTCTAGAACACAGGTTACCAGGATTTAGGAGACACTCTTGGCCTCCATCCCCAGAGGTTTTGATTCTGAGTGTGGCATGGGGCCCAAGAGCTGGCATTTTAACAGGAGCCCAGTGTGCTTCTGTGGGCCACATTTGGAAAATCCCTGATCAAGGACAATGATCGTAGAGGTTTATACCAGGCACCTACTCCCTGCATCATCTGGTGGGTTTGACTTTAACAAGCAATGAATTGTATTAGAGCAATGATTTTCAACTGATATGCCGTGTTAGAGGCACACTGGTGTGCCACAACAATTTTTAAATATGCAATACCTGATGGTTTAGTAAGTGGCACTGACCTCTTTTCCCTTTAAGTGTCAAATAAAAAAGTGACAAGCCAGCACAACAATAGCCATCCAGTGTGAATGAATCAAAATTATACCTATTTTTTATCAGATTGGTGAAAAATATAGTATATTTTTTTGGTGTGCTGCAGAATTTTAGTAATTAGTTTATGTGTGCTACAAGATGAAAAAGGTTGAAAATTGCTGGTTTAGAGTCATCAACCAACCCCTGGTCCATTTGAATAATCTAACGGTGAAACAGTCACCTAATAGCCCTCAATTTGACAAAGGGGGAAGAAATTAACACTGTTATTCATTTCTCAGGTGTGTTTACTGTTTAACAAGCATTACATGAATGATAGGGTATCAATATTGGTTCATTAATTTCAACAAATGTACCATAATAATATAAAGTATTAATTACAGGGGAAACTGGGTGTGGAGTATATAGGAGCTCTCCATACTATCTTTGCAATTTTCTAAGTCTAAAACTCTTCCAGAAATAGGCTATATTTCTGTCCATGAGTTCACCAAAAGATGTGTACATAGCAGCACTATTCATACCATCCCAAACTGGATATTAGCAAAATATCCATCTATAATAAAATGTATTAATCAATTGTTATATGTTCAAAAATTGAAATACTATACAGTAATTAAAAACAAATAAATTTGAACTGTACCCAACAATAAAGGTGATACATAGAAAAAATAAATCAGACAGGAAAGAAATCATACTGTATGATTCTATTTGTGTCAGGATAAGGGTTATGCTTGGGGTCAGAGTAGAGGTGAAGGGATTCCTCTGGGACTGGTGATGTTCTGTTTGGGTTAGGAATTGGGTACTTGGGTGTGTTTACTGAAAACTCAGTGAGTCTTTGCATTTTTCTGTATGTATGTTATACCATTTTACAAAAGTGACCCATGTTTTCTTTGGGGGAAAGAACATATAAAAAGTCAGCTTAGTAGAGTTATATACACAAACTCTGAAACTGGGTGGCCTTGGTTCAAATTCCAGGTATACCACGTATAAGCTACATTAGTGTGGGTAAACCAATAAGCCTTTCTTACCGCTACATCCTCATCTGTTAAGTAGGAATAATAATGGTATCTATATCATGGGATTGTTGTATCAAGTAAGTTATTATCTGTACAACACTTAGAATACTGTAAGGCCCAGAGGAAGTACCATATAAGTGTTTGCTAACTAAAAGTTTTCTTGGGTGGGGGGGATGCACTTAAAAATGCCTTTTAACGATCACCACTCTAAAGGAGATTAAAAAAGAGTTAAGGAAATAAAGTAGTTGAACTTATTTCCTAAGCAGAGTTCTTGATTATGAGGGAAAATAATATCTTGGCACTTGGCCATTTAATTCTGTTCTTTTTGACTGGGAATCTGGACTTCCAACAGGCTCCTGGGCACTGGTCCAGAGGCTTGACAACAAGCCACATTTGGGACTGCCAGAAACTGCCACAAAAAAGTCCACCCCAGAGAGCCTGTGGGAATTGCTGGGGCGGGAGAGCACCATCCAGTTAGGAACTACACCAGGCCCTGCGCCAGGCTGGAGGCCACTGATGCTACCTGCTGGGTAGGGCAGGCCCTACACCCTTGCCAGACTTTCCCTTCCATCACAGGGCTTCTCCAAAAAGAGCTGACTGGGACAGGGCTGCATTCGCAGATAGGAAAAGAAATAAAGAGAAAAGAGAGCAGTATTGTCCTACATTTCCAGAAATCAGCCTGTGCATGTTTCAGCACCTACTCTCAGTCAAGTTTGTTCTTCCTTGAACATTCCTAGTGAATGAGGAGCCCGAGGAGCCTCTCCTTTGACAGCCCACCTCCAGAGTCTGCCACAATCAGGTGCTCACAGTGGGGCTCCACCTGCTCTTCCTCTCCCAGTTACTTTCTGACACAGCTGGGTCCTCAATCAAAGCACATTTCCCTCTCATCTAATCCTTTGCTTTAGTAAGTTGAACTCACTCTCTAAAGCCTGTGCCTGAACAAAATAAACCCAAATGAAGACAATTTTTCTCTTATTATGAGTGTTAGTGAATCTACTCTAACTTGGTACCTCTCCTGGAGTATCCCACTAGGTTTTAACTAGTTTCATGCCTGCTGTCTTTCTTTGCTCTTTCTCTAGCTCTCTTCCAAATGAGTATCCTCCCTACACCTTCCCCCCCCCCCTTTTTTAGACAAATTGTCTCAAGTTCTTGAAGCCATGTGTGGCAAACTGGCTAGTTTAACACAAAACCATTTGCCTTTACATCTTTGGCACACAGACTCCCCAGCCTCCCCTGCATGTTTGTGGGTTCATATGACAGCTCTGGCTAGAATATGGGTGGCCCCACAAAACTTCCCATATTATCCTTAATGCTCTTTTTTGCCTCTTCTGCTAGCTGGATGTAGTAGATCAGGAGGCAGAGGTCTAGAAGGGCCCAAGGGATAGTGAAGCCATAAAATGGAAGGAGTTTGCATCTTGGAATGTCTGCATGAACACAGCCCCCTTGGAATGTGACATGAGCAAGAAATAAACCTTGATTAATTAGTACAACAGTTAGCATACCCTGACTAATACACCAAGTTCCAGACTCCTGAATTCTTTCTACAAGTCTGGACACTCCAGTCCTCTCTCAATGGTTCCCTGTGCAGAAGTCATTGACCTCTCTGTGTAGTAGGCCATACCACATCAAAGTCACATGTCCTGATTCTCAACCTCTAATTTTGGTTCAGGTTTCAACTTTTCAACTGATTTCCTGCCTATTTATCAAAATGTACTTGTTGAAAGTGTACTGCAATTTTTATTTATTTTTAAAAAATATTTTTATTGATTTCAGTGAGGAAGGGAGAGGGAAATAGAGATATAAACAAAAATGATAGGAGAGAATCATTGATCAGTTTCCTCCTGCACACCCACACTGGGGATGGAGCCTGCAACCCAGGCATGTGTCCTGACCGGGAATCCAACCATGATCTCCTAGATCATAGATCAATGCTCAACCACTGAGCCACGCTAGCCAGACAGTGAACTGCAATTTTTAGAAATGGTGCCCATAACTCCCTTAACTGAGTCTTCAGGCCATATGCTCTGTGTGTCCATGTGTGCATGTTTGGAATATTTGAACTAATCTCATTGGGTACAGTGTAGACATATACAAGCAAAGAGACTGGAAGCATCCAAGTCCCTCCAAGCTGGATAAGTTATCCTAAGCCATCCTTCCCATTATAAGGCAGAACAATTACAAGTGCATTACAAAGAACAAGCCATCCAAAATCTTGGCTTTGCCTGTGCCCTGACTTGTACCCATAATGACAAGAAACAGGCAGTTTTGTGGTAAACAGAGGCTGACACAGACCTACAGACTGAGAAACTGAGTTGATTTATTATATTTGACTGTGTGAGATTTGGGGCTGCCAGATTTCAATGAATAGTGGTAAATACAATATATCTTCAGTATTTTGGGGATTTGGGGAGGAGGGTAGTAGGTGAGTAAACTATGTGAAATTTAAGCTCACCTCAGGGCTCTGAACATCCTTTAGTCAGTTTTAACTTGGTGGGAAATTGTAGCTCTCAGAGCTACATAAAATTCACTTTTCCATTATTAAAGAACCAACACAAGTAACTGTTTGACTCAAGTTAGCATTTACTCCTTGGAATAGATTATGAGTAAATATTTACCCACTGGCATAGCTGCTGAGTAATTGCCCATTAAGAAAGTTAAATGTTAATCACTTTTTTTCTGGGGATTGAATGATTTCAACACAATTCTATGACTAATCCTTAAGGTCTAAAGGCAATTTAAAAAGCCTACACTCATTGGTTTCTTTCAATCTTGGCCATAAAGGAAAGGCACACTCTTAGGAATGTCTCAAATTAGACACAAAACCAGTTTTCACTCCCTTAGCACTCAAAGCCAACCTGATTGCTTTTTCATTATTCTTCACCCAACAAAACATTGACAGGTTAAGTATTAACAGGATTGGAGAGTATTGGACAGGCATTTAGCAGGAATATGGGGAATATCTAAACTAAGAGGAAAAATAAAACATGGGCATAGAAGACAGAAGATATAATCTAGATGTCGTGATATTGGCTGTCCTACATCAAAGAGAATTGTGAATGATAAATGCCATTAAAGTAAAAACCCTAAGCTACACTTCACCAATAACATTAAATTTAGATGGACTCAAAGGGGGTATCCCAGCAGCATATGGCCAGCAAAGAGTGAGTGGGGAAAGTCTCTAGACTGGAAGGCTCATAGGAAGGATCCTTGCTTGGTACCCCCTTCCTCTAGGGTCAAAGAATGAACTTCTAGGTGGACCTTCTCCATCCAAGTCAGTCTTCATTCCTTTGAGAAGTTCAGTGGCCAAAACACCTGCAGAAATTCTGTGTACACACCATGCCAGCAAGATCATATTCAGGAGCTTGGTGGGTATATTGGATGCTGTTAATGTCCCACCCAGATCCCTTAACTGGGCTGGAATCCCCTTCCCCAGCTGCTATGAGTGTTGGCTGCTAATGGCAGTTCACAGCTCATCCTTTCTCTGGAGAATTGCCTTTGGTCAATTCGATGTCCCTTTCCCAAGAGTCAGTCCATAACCAATGATACAGTGATACAAAAGGCCAGCACTTGCTTTAAGGTGAGATAAACTCTGTGGTGCAATACCTGCTCTTATGAGATGAGGCTGAAGCCAATGTCTAGCTAAGACCATAAACGTGCTTAGATCTTTTCCCCTTGACCTATCCTGTTTTCTTTACTCCCCTTCTCCTGAGAGCACTCCCTCAGTGAAGCAGGTACACAATAATCAATGTCTCAATTTCTGCTCCTGTTCTGCTTTCTTTCTGAACTTGAACAAAGTACAGACAAGACATTTGGTATTCCTTCACTGTCTCCAGTTTGCCTGAGAATATGTTGGCAGAGGTTGCCCATGTGGACAAGTGAGGAGGTAGAGTAACCCACTTCACGCCTTCCAATCAGTGACTGAGATACACTTAGAGAAAAAGCCTGAGAGTATAAGACTGCCTGGTACCCTTTTCCACCCTCCAATGATCATGCCCTCCCCTCATCTGCCACTCACCATCCAATGCATATCCAAGTGAAGACGCCCCTTCTTCCACTGGATTTTCTTTGACCAGTCACTATCTGCCTCTGAGAAATGTATTTGAGTTAGTGACTTTCTTCCTCACTTCTATACTGGTATGAATGTTGTGGTTTTTTTACTATAGGTATGCTTGCATTGCATGATGTACAGGAAAGGAGCATGGATTTATATGGCTTGTGAACGTGAACAAGTTCTTCAACTATTCTGAGTATGTATTTCTGCATCTTTAAAATGGTATTAATAAAGCCTCCCTCATAGAGTGTTGTGAGGATTAAATAATATAAAAACTAGGTGTTCACTGATACCTTACCTAGTACACAATAGATGCCAAGTGGTAGACTATCCGGTATACAGTAAGTTCTCCTTACTGGGAATGTAGTAAAAAGATAAACAGGATATAAACAACTGAAAAATAAAATTATATTCTTAACACAGAGAGATACATCGGTATTCTGCCTCAACTCAATTTACACACCCACCTATCTATCCATCCATCCATCCACCCATCCACCCACCCATCCATGAAAAAAAAAGCAAAACTGTAGTCTTCTTTGTGAGCTATGCATTGGAGATATAGAAGTAAATTAGATACAAACTCCATGCAAGAAGCTCACAGATGATTGCTGATGAAAGCTGCATGCCTCTTCCCCTGGGAATCCAGGAACATCTGGATAGAGGAAGAAGCAGGAGACTTGGGGATCAGTTCCACACTGAGAAGTCATTTATTTTAGAAGTCCTTCCTGTGTGGATCCTTACACTCCCATCCAATGAAATAACCAGGTATCCCTTGGCATTTGATGGGAAGTCTCTCCATTTAGTTGTTATTGCAGCCTGGAAGAGGCTACCAAATCATTAAATTCCAAGAAATTGTAATTGCTGATTTTGACCTCCCTGAATGACCTGAGAGCTTCTGCTTTCCTTAGAACAAAGTGAATGGCTGCTCCCAAACCTGTTCTCCCCCAGTGAACCCACTGCAATCCATTGGGATTCTTA
>NW_006294875.1:815929-860505 GCF_000327345.1 Myotis davidii | reverse complement strand
CAGGAATCACTTTAATATAATGTCTACTAAGGCCATGTATTTTTATGTGCTTGACATATATTAATTTCAAATGGTCCCAACAACTCTGGAAGGTGGGTGCTGTTTCCTCATTTTATAGCCGAGGGAACTGAAGATCAGTGACTTGCTCATGGTTACAAATGGAGTAGGATAATTGACTTGAATCCATGTCCTACTTCAAAGTCTGTGCTCATTATAACCTTTGTGTTATGGTCTTATAATTATGTCTTGTATTATGTATGTTGTTTTTCTCTGCCATTTATATTTGTTGAATGATTTTGGCCAAAATGTTTCAATATTATTATCTTTGGGGTGTGGGTAGTTTAGGGTCTTACGGAGAGTTTTTAACTTGTCCCAGAGTAGATAGAACTTTACACTGAAACTCCCACATACACATCACACATGTGCAATACCCATTTAGGGCCCAACTGCTCCATTCAGATCCCCATCCACTATCCACTTTCACCCTCCAATATTGGCAATGCCAAAAATTAAACCTCACAGGTCTAGCTCCAAGACGCCTCACCATACTGGTCCCTTATTTTTTCCTAGCACTGGGCTTCCCAAGGCCCCTTAAATTATCATTTCTTATGTATAGTTCTCTTTTAAAAAATAAAAAAATGTTGTCAAAATGAATAAATTCGATGGAACAGTCAGATTGACTGTAGAGATCATTTCAA
The DNA here is from genome assembly GCF_000327345.1 of Myotis davidii. Classification (NCBI taxonomy): domain Eukaryota; kingdom Metazoa; phylum Chordata; class Mammalia; order Chiroptera; family Vespertilionidae; genus Myotis; species Myotis davidii. The sequence continues at coordinate 859,807 of NW_006294875.1, read as the reverse complement.
GGTATAACCTTAGACTTCCAAATGCCCACCAAAGTTCTAAGGTGCCATCACAAAGCTACGTTGGTGATTATTGAAATGATGTTAGAGAGAAACAGAATCCAAAGCACTTTTTCTTCAGGAAAAAATAAGTATATAACCCAATATCTGACCTGCTAATTGGGGGTGGGGGGGGCAAATTGTTCTTTTTCCTCCTCTTAATTCCTTTTCCTCCTCTCAATGGAACATTCTATAACACCCAGGGGTAAGTTTCTACTAATCTTCAGGCCTCTCTAAAAGCCAGTGCCGATGCAAACATTAAGTATAAAACAATATTCTACAAATAAAGTTCTGAGTCTCAAGACCTAAATGGTTCAAACATTATTTTTATTCATGGCCTACAAAGAAAATAACATGAATTATGCCAATGGTTCCAACACTTTTAGAGAGTATTATATTAAAATACAAAAGGCATACAAGATCACCTTCGAGGAATTTATGGTATGGTTTACTGTGTGGAATTTGCCCAAAGGAAATGATAGAGATTCACAGAAATACAGTGATACATAAATGTATGACTGCACAAAGTTACACACACACACACACACACACACACACACAAACTGGCTGTTCATCCTGTCTCAGAGTCACAGAGTCATAGTGTGATTCAAACAGAGAAACACAAGTCTATCCAGAGACAATGGGAGTCTGAAGCCTTAGCTTTGGTTTTAAGCCGACCAATCCAGATAAAGGCAAACTGAGGCAAATGTTGGAGCTTGCTGGACAAAAGTCTTAAGACTGGAATATGTTACATACCTGGATCAGCCAGTAATGAGTCATTTCTTTAATTAGAGCTCAGTCTCTGTTCCTAAGGTTCCTTCCAGCTCTAACATTCTATGATCCTATGAAGATCCACTTAAAAAACAACTCACAAGGGCAATTTCATACACTATGGATTTGTGAAACAAGCTATGTAATCAGGGCTCACACACTAGTTGGCACACCTCACCCAATTTAATCAATAAGTTATCACAAAACCAAGTGACTTTGACGTGGGCATGAGGCAGAGAGGCATCTATTCTATCTGGTAGATATGAAGTATACCTTCTTCATAGGAAATACAATGGGAATAGTGGAGACAAATGTTTCCCTACCCATTGTAAGGACGACACAATCTGCAAGTATACAGTAGTTTCTGAACATCATGGTTTGGCAAGTCAACCTTGGGTTTCCTCTGGGAGTGCAAAACTTACTGCGTTAACACCTCTTGGCCACCAGAGAGCTCCATGCATCCAGCCAGAGGCACCTACTGGCTCAACAAGCACAAATTAAAAAAAAAGGCAGGTTGCCCTTCAGTCCCTACAGCCTGGAGCATAGGTTCGATTAGAAATTTTATACCAACAAAATTCACTCATCTGCCCCATACCTCTGGCCTTGTCACTCTGCCTTTTAGAACGTGGGACTTGGTGTATTCAAGACAGAAGATAAACACGGGTACCAGTTTCCCATATTGGTCAAATGACTTCCCAGCTGTGGAACAGAAAAGCCTGAGCCCTCAGACTTACTTGTTTTGTTGGTGATTATCCACACTAATGGCTATGTGTAATACAGTATTCAAGAATATTCTTTTATATGTTTTATTTGGTAGCAATTTTCTTTTTCTGCTCATAAAAATAATATATGCTAATCATGGAAAATACAAACACATCCATAGAAAATCATTGATAAATTTGGACATATTTCCTTCCAATCTTCTTTTTTTGGGGGGGGGGGCAGAATGTGTGGATATTCTTACATAGTTGGAGTCAATATATTCTGATTTGGGGGATAATTTTTCTAACCTGATATTTTATCTTAATTTTATAACTGTTTTTCCATGTAATTCCATGTGCAATGCAAGACAATTTGGAGAATTCAGAGAAGTATAGAAGAAACTTAAAGCTCCAAGTTTTTGCAGTACCCAAAGATAATAGTTTTCACATTTTGGTGTTTTACCTTCTATCCAATTTTTTAAGCATGATATTGATTTACTTATACAAAACTTGGACCATGTTATATATAATGTCTTATAGATTGACTTTTTACAGAGATATTATATCATGGCCATTTCCCTCACATCATCAAATAACTTTCAAAAACTTGATTATTGATATATAGGTAACATTAAAATATCTGAATGGAGCTTAGTTCATTTAATGAATTATCGATTGTTGACCATTTGTGTTGATTCCAATACTTTTTATTCCAAATAACACTAGTATGAACAACTTTATACTAATTATACCCTATGTTCACATCATTGATTATCCACCTAGCACAAATGTGTACATTTCAAAATCTTTGCCCATTTCTTCACATCAACAGTAAAGATTTTTTAAAAGAAAAATAAATAAAATGTAAAAAAAATATTTGCCCATTTGCGCAACGGGTTTACTATTTGGATTTCTCTACTCCATCTATTTGGTGACTCAGCTGAAATGTCAGATCCTCTACAAAACCTCCTATCATTTTTAAAGGCAGACCTAAATCTTTGAATTCTGTATGCATCTGTACTTGTTGTAAAATGAACACTTATATTATGTGGCAGAGATGTCTAATTGCCCAACAATTCTTTTAATTACTTCCATAGGGATCGTGGGGACTGAATTGAGGATGGAAAGTGGCTGGGCAGCCAAACTGTATTTCCAGGCACATCCTTACCCCACCCCCGGTATCTAGGTGTGGCCATGTGACTTGTTTTGGTAGTCATCAAAAGTGGACATGATCTTCTACCATCCCTCCTTGCTTACTGCTTGTGAACTCTGTCATTTGAGAATATGATGCTTGGAGCAAGACAATCATATTGCAACCATGAGGACAACAAGCCTAAGGTCAAAAAGCCAACATAATGAGGATGGAAGAGCAAAAGAATAGGAAAAGCCTGGTGTAAAAGATATTGTTGAGCTACTGAACTGGCCCTAGAGTTTACCTTCAGACATTATCTTTGGTAAGATAATTAAATATCTATCATTTAAGCCATATTAATTGGGTATTGTGTCCTTGCAGTCAAAAGTATACTATAACTCTCTTTGATTACTCGCCTTTGTCTTTCACTAGACTATTAACTTTCAAGGGCATCTTTTGTATTTAATTCATGTCTATGTCCTTGTTCCTCGGGCCTACACAGAGTCCTAGAAGAGCTCAATAAACATTCCCTGAATCTAATCCACCAACAATGTTCTATTTTGGTAAAAATAGAGCTATGACCAATAATTCTTGATTACCACTTACCAGTTCCTATAAGAACCTATTTACTTAAAACTAATCTCTCCCAACTGTGCCTCCATGAAGCTTTCTGCCATTCACACAGTCTGGTACAGAATTTGCTAGGCAAGGGTTCATTTACTGCTTGTTAATTAGTCAAGTACTGACTGCACCACATGACTTATTTTTACATTATTTGCACAATTGCACAATTAGCATTTTAAAAGGTTTTCTAGGAGGCTGGCCCACGTAAGTTTATCTTGAAAAATGTCACACAAGGAAAAGAATAATTAACAAATCAGTTTCCAAGCAGATTTAGTGGACCGTTGGCTTCAACCAGAAAGGCACTGCACAGAAGACTCGCTTTTAGTATGTGGCTAAAGAACTCATTTTTGCTGGTCTTAAACCTAGGGGTCCTAGCCCCTACCCCAAAGCAGCAGACCTGGTGAAGAAGGGAGGGAACACATTGTGCTCAGTGGTATTACATGATTTTTATACTGCTCGGTTCAACTCCAACTACAGTGGGGCCTTGACTTACGAGTATCCCAACAAACGAGTTTTTTGAGATACCAGCTGTCTCTCAGCCGATTTTTTGCATTGAGTTGATAGAGTAATTTGTATTAACGAGCTCCTTAACGAGCTCGGTCTCGGAACGAATTAAACTCATAAGTCAAGGCCCCACTGTAATTGGATGTTACCAGTTTGGTAGTTTGTTTTTGGAAGAAGCTGAAGAATTACCTGAGAAGCATTTCATCTTTGTTATTAGTGAAGAAATGTGCATTCTCTAATGTAGATTTGTAGTTACTGCATAAATTAATTAACCAATAAGTTAATATATGTCAATGTATTCGTATCTTACCATAGAAAGTCCAACTTACTATATCAACTCTGACTTGGGTATTAGGAAATCAAATTTTAAGGCTCCCTGCCCCTCATAATTCAATAATAAACAGTGTAACTCTCGGCAAGTCACTTAGGAAGTTAAGAGAAAAATCTTCATATCATTTCCTATTCTGTCAACTTCAGAGAGCTTGGAAAAGAGACTGTGTAAAGCCTATAGCATAGCAAAGAGATTTACTTCAGAACTACTCTGCCATCTTGGCCATTGAACAGTGGTATCCATACTTCTCACTGATGTTTCAGCCAGTTGGTTTATGGCATCACAGCCCAGCTTCCCAAGTCCTGGTAGAAATGTGAGGTTGATTAGAGGGGTGGGCTGAGGGAGCAATGGATTTGAATCCTACCAGGAGTCAAGCGACATTAGGGGCAATCTCAGATATGAAGGGCTGAGTTTGCGCACAGAAGTGAGCGGGGGGGAGCTTGTGGTGAAAATTGGGAACCTGATCTCTACCCACAAGCAACTGACAAGTTATCCTGCCACCATGTAAACTCTGTGTGGGTTCAGCCACATTTTCTCTCAAGCATCTATCTTATTATAGTATTATTAAATGCTCTTGTGGTGGCTTAAATGTTATTATTTTCCTTAATAAGTGTTCAAGCCACTTTTACACATATGCTTTGGTTCTCTTTGGTTCTAAGTCCCATGAGAGCAGCAGTTTGTCTTCTAATTCACTTGTAGCTGTGCTCAGTTTGCACACTCAGAGCTCTACACACTGTGAAGAAAGCCTATGGGGTATAGAATGGACAGATATGCCCACATTCACCCAACAATGTGACCATGTAACCCACTATTATATCTCTGATTCCCCCCAAAATAGCTATGTAGGGTAGAAATAACCTCATTTTCTTAAGTAGATAAGACACTTTGGGTACAGAGAGGCTAAGTAGCTTGTTCTAGGCCACACATGGCAGAACCAGGATAAGGAGACAAGTTCTCTGACTCCTTCACTGGACTTCTTAAATTACCTGATAACAAATACCCTTGGTTTTTAAGAGAGACAAAAAAAAAGTATCTCCAGTCTGGTCTTGCCTTTTGTCAGATGGCTTAGAGGTTCTTCTCATTTCTTCTACTTTCTGCATACATACAAACAGATATACTTTTATGGTTTTCATAGTGCAATAGTAAAAATAAACAAAATAGCTTCCTACACACACTTCATTTTTAAAAAAAAACTAAAACCCCAATTAATTTTCCATCAGCTCATCTAGTATGAGACTTTGATTTCCTCTTCTTTCTATTTAAGTCAGTCTGCACTAGTCTTTTGGCCATGAATCCCCCACTGTATCTCCAGGAAGTGGAACCTCCTCTGGGTGATAGAACTCATATTAAGGCACTAGGATCTTAAAAGGGAAGGAATAACTTTATCTGTCAGGCCCCTCCTTAGAGCAAAAGGCACATTCCAATTCCCCCCACCTTCTACTCAAGAAAGTTTAGTGTTTTTTAGAAGCCATGAAGAAATCAAACCATACAGGATCCCACTAGAGAAAACCAAATAGAGGGCAGACTTCTTCACATACATGGGCCCTATCCTGAGTGAAAATGCTGCTTACTGAGACCTCACCATAACCTTAAAGATCTATGAATCTAGAATACATGCAAAGGTAGCACTGATTTATAGAAATGGTGCATATTGCTGACAACAATAGCTAAAATTGGTTTAGCCAGAATATACATCAGACATACTAAATCTTCACAACAACATTGTGAGATAAGTACTAGTACTGTCTCCATTTTATAGATGAAGAAACTAAAGCGTGGAGAAGTTAGGTGTCCTGACCAAGGACACACAGCTGAGCAATAAATAATGGTTAACTTTGGGGAATAGCTGGAGAGGGGCTACTTTCTACTTTTTAAAAATTGCATAGATTATGTTTTATCTTTATTATTTTTTACACAAGCACGTAACTCTTATATGTTTTTAATTAAAAATATGTAGCCAAACTGTAAAGTGAACCTAATTCAGATTAAATGAAAAAATAGTAAGTTCTTATATTAGTGACAAATATAAAATATAATTTTAAAAAGCAGTTTTCCATCTTTCAATGTTGAATCCAGGTCAACCAAATACCATACAGGAAGATATCCTAGGGCAGTTGCTTGTTTATTGGTGAAAAGGTATCTGAAAGTAAGGACCCTAAGTGACTGGGGAAGCTTAAAATGCTGAATTTTCAGAAGCATTTTAAGCATTTTCTCAGTACTCTCAGTGTTACTCTTTTTCTGGTTCTTGGTAAATCAATATCCCAAATTCTACACTAGTAGCCTCCAGTCTAATAAGGTTTGTTCACATTACAAGATCAGAGCAGCTGAATAAAATCCATGAATTATTTCCAAACTTAATGTTTGCCTTTGGAGCCACCTCCTTTAGCAAAACAAAACTTTGTGTGGCAGCCACCTTATAGACCCTGATGCACACCAAAGACCAGTGAGAGGCCCACAAAAGCATCTAGCAAGAGAAAAGGGGGAAATGACACCCAGATCCTCTGCCCAAGAGGAGAAGCAGCCACATGGAGCAGCCTGTGGGCTGCCTACCCCACACTGCACACTTATTTCCTCCCTCCCTGGAGGAGAGTGGCCTCTCCTTTGTCCTCCCTCCTCCAAGCCTGGCTGGGGTGAAAGTCGAAACCCAGAGGAAGTGCAGCAGTTTCAGGATGCAATTACTCAGGAAGGACAGACTTCCTTTGAGTCCCTGATTTTCAAATCAGAGCATCTAGAAAACTTGACTGCCCCACCTTTCCTCACTGCCCATCATCCCCTCAAAAGGAAAGCTTCTTGTCTTCTTACACAGACACAGAACAGCCTGTCTCAGCGACTGAATTATCCATTTTGATCAGGGCCTACTCTGTGCCAACTTCCAACTCTCTCAGAAAACAAAGAGAGAGAAAGAAGAATCAGGGACACCTGCTGGTTGCCATATCCATCTGCACAATAAGATCAATAAGCTCAATTTGGAAATGGCCTTAATATACTTTTACCTGAATATTGTTCTGACATGTCAGTGAGAGTCAACTTACAACTCACTAAATAGCAGAGAATTCTTACTAGTGATGCAATTATCCCAAGTCAAATCCAACAAAGAAAACTGCACAGGGAAATCTTACAATAATTTGTGGCCACCTCTGGCCTGAACATGAAGAGGGGCAAACTAGGGCAGTGCAAAGGTGAACTTCCCTCATTTCTTTTTGGAGTTCCGTATATGCTGGAAGTTCCTCCTCCAACTGCCAGTTCAACTCTAGGCCCACAAAATGCATTTGTGTAATTCCTTTGCCGGAAATAATTAGTCTGGGTGGCCACGCCTGGCAGACATTGCTGTGCTGAATGAGTTTGGCTCAAAATTAACTGTCCCAGATCATTCCATTGAACACATGATGCCTCATTTAGGGAGAAGGGGAAAGGGAGTGATTTGTGTAAACACCTGGAAGTCAGGCAGCTCTTTACATCATCAACTGCTCCATCAATTACCTGCTGAATAAATGAATGAATGGATTTGGAGGCATTTACATGTTGAACAATGGATTTGTGATATCTTTTACACAGCATTACTGATAGTCACCACCACTGACATAGTTTACTGTCTACCTCTCTTCCCTAGAATATAAGCTCTATGCAATAAGGGACCTTATCTGATTAGCAACCTATTATATCTTCTCCAAAACCTAGAACAGTGATGGCGAACCTATGACACACGTGTCAGAGGTGACATGCAAACTCATTTTTTGGTTGATTTTTCTTTGTTAAATGGCATTTAAATATATAAAATAAATATCAAAAATATACATCTTTGTTTTACTATGGTTGCAAATATCAAAAAATTTCTATATGTGACACGGCACCAGAGTTAAGTTAGGTTTTTCAAAATGCTGACACACTGAGCTCAAAAGGTTCGCCATCACTGACCTAGAATCATGTAGTAGGCACCCAATTAATATTTCTTAAATATTACTCATGGCTAAATTAGATGTGGAATATCATTGGAGAACAGCTCTCTGAATGGCATGAAACAGCTTATGTTCAATTTCAAAGGCTATAAAATGTTCAGATGCTATCTAGAGCAATTAAACCCTGATCTATGATAGGAAACCTAGTGACTCAATTAATAGTTTGGCATGTGGTCCCAGTGGGAGCCAAGGCATGGTCTTGATGCCAAGATGATCCTGACCAAGTTACCTCAGACTCACAACTATAGCCCTTCCTAACCTGGAAGCCATCACTAGTGTACATATATGTACATGGGTGTGTGTGTCTGCCTGTGGGCACATATTTTTATGACAGGTTTATTTATAGAATAGGAAACTTAGGCATGCAGAGACTAACTGACTTTACCTAAACCATGCAGTGAAAAAATTGCAGAGGCAGGATTCACCTTTGAGTCCTTAGCTACCACTGTATTCATTTAGCAACACCATCTATCTAGACAGTGGGAAAACAGGGTACCCAGGAGGTTTCTCTGTGCAGAGTCCGACTGTGTCCTGGCAGGCTCAGGGAGAGTGCCGTCTTCTTCCATGTCTGGGAGGTCTCTCTCTTCTTCTCAATGCCACCAGAAAAGCAATTCTTATCAAACCCTCACTATTGGACATTCAACCTCACTTTCAGGCTAGCATAGAGTCAAGAGGAAATATTGTTATATAACCTTTTTAAAAAATTCAATACCCTGTGGTATTCCAGCCTTTCTTGGAAAAGAACTACATTAATTCTTAGTCATCCCTCCTAAGTAACAGGGCACAAAAAAAGCCACAGAATATTCTAAAATTTCCTTTTCGCCAGCATTTCAACTTCACTTCACATCAAATCTTCTTCCCAGAAATAGCTGATTTGAGTTTTAATTCTTCATCACATTTCCCCCATGGTGGATCTAAAAAATGGGTAGTAGCCAAAAGAACAGGCAATGGAAGAGAAAAGAGGAGGCAAGTAAGGGAACTGAATGAAAACAAAGGCCTAAATATGAACCCCTGAAAACCCAACCAAATTATTGACATGTGCTGGCCTGACTGGCCCAGCTCAGTAGTTTCGATGAAGAAAGGGAGTGGGGGAGGGGGCCCTTGGCAACTTTCAGCAGAGCAAACACAACTTCCTCTCTCTGTAATTCTGGAACCCCCTTTTTTCTATTTTGGAAGGGAGATTAACGTCACTAAATAATAGAAGACCTACATTCTTGAAAATTTAATGACTGTCCTACATCAAGCAGCTGTCAAATTTATTTGTTTGTTTTCCTGACAAAGTGTTTCATCCCAAATGTTCACAAGAAATCTTGCCTTCATCAGTCTCAAGTCACCAAGAGAAGGGAAGGTGAGAGGCAACCCAAGAAAGCCGGAAATCCCAATTGCCTAATTAACCCATTAATTCCGAAAAACAGATCGCCCTGTCTTTCCCCCAAGCAATTCCACAGAAATCACAAAAGAGTGGCTAAACCGAACACAGACAATCTCTCATTTTACTTTTTTGGGAATTATTAGCCAATTCCATCAAAATTCAAATGTGTGTCTTTGACTTGTACTCCTTCCTTCAGTTCGCTTCATGGCCAGTGGTCCCAATGCCCAGAACACCCTCCAAGGTGGCCTTGTTTGCTTCTCTCCCCACCTCCAGTCTCTCTTCACATCTCTGGGTTGCCTCTCTATGCCAGCCTTTTGGTGTAAGTGCCCATTTCTTCCCCCAACACCGGCTTTCCACCTTCCTCCCCAACCATTGACTTTGCCCAGTTCTCTTTGCACACTTTCACTCCTCTCTGGTGAATAATATTGTCTGAATAATAACACTGGATATTAAAATGTCCCCTGCTCTCTATCTCCCTGGTAACCCCATCTAAAGGTGCACTCTTAAGACTAGTCGTTTGTTCCAGTATTGTCTGCATGGTCCCAGTAGGCAAGAGAAGGTGAAACTCGTATTTCTCCACTGTGCATGTGAGCCACCCCATGCCCTTGAAACTAATGATTAAGCTTCATTTTTAATTACAGGAAAATTTAAATAGGCATGCTCTCCAATTTCCTCCCTGCCCTTTCTGCCCCAGTGGTCGTGGCTCTGGCAAGGTTGGTCATTAAAGTTCAACTGGACTTCAAACAGGGAGGTAGATCCTGACATGCATGCATCATTCATTGAACATTTACTTCTTGGTATCTACTGTTAGCCAGGCTCCAGATATGAGTAACAAACTTAATATGGGCAAACAATTTCAACTGGAGAGAGAAGACAGACATTTGTTTCCTGTCCTTAGTGACTATTAATAGCATTAGCTTCTCCTTGGAGACTGATTTGGAAAATGAGGAGGGAGAGGGAGGTTATCTGGTGGAGGCAGCCCATTATAGAATCAAGCTCTACCACCTTGCCCCTGCAGGAGGCAGAAAAACTATGTACAACCAGACTTAAAATTGCAACCAGCCCCTCCCCACACCTCCCACTGCTGATGTCCCTTGCTTAGCTTGATTTCTTTAGTCCGTAGCATTTATAACTTTCTAACATACATATATTTTATATATTCATTATATTTATTGTTTATGGTGTATCTCCTCCCACTAGAATGCCATCACCATGAGGTACAGGGATCTGTCTGCTTTGCTCAGTAATATAATGCCAGCACCCAGAATAGTATGTGGTACATAGTAACTGCTGAATAAATATTTGTTTAATAAATTAAGAAAATTAGCAACCAAATAAATGTTAGCTTCAAGAACTTAAAAGAGAATCGTACAATTTATAGCATAAAAATTGCTCCAATATATGGAATCCTTTTATTCCGGTACTAAGACAGAGTGGGGAGGAGCAGGATAGGGAACATAATTGTGTAAATACTTTTAGGATCTTGTCCTGTTTTAGCTCCAAAAAGCAGGCCCTGAAGGGATAATTTTGGTGCAAGATGTGATTCTAGAAAGCACAGCAAGAGTATGCCTGTGGGGGAGCGGGGCTGAAACAGGGGAGGGAAGGAAGCCAATGCAAGTCACTGTGAGTCATCAGAGCTGGATCTTGCTGGGCATCCTCTGAGAGAGTGTAGAACACATTCAGGATTGTCCCATGAGGGATCAAGGAGGGGTGTGGGTTGTTCTTCCTCCAAATCTTCCCCTTCTTGGTTGAGATTGTGGGTAGGGTATGTTGGGGAAGTGGGGTGTGTTGGGGAGGTTGTAGAGTACGCTCCTACAGTCCAGAGAAAGTCCTCAGACGGAGAGAAAGGCTGTAGGTGTGTAGCATATTGCTTGCCAATCTACAGGTGACCTCAGGGTGGGTCTTGGTGATAGGGGTGGGGCACCCACAAGGTCTGTGACAGTTCTCCACTCTTCCTTCTGAACCCGGTATACCTACATGAAGAGGGGTAATTGGTTTTGCTCTTTCTTAGTTATCACATCAGCCTGTTCTCTCATTAGCCTGGTTGCCTGATATTTGCATTTTTTCCTCTCCTCATCAATAAAAGCAATTGAAGTATCTCTTTTTGGGGAAAAACAGAGAGTGGGAGAGAAGGGAATTCTATGGTGCTTGAAAAAGGAGAAACGAGGCAGTTTCCAAATCAAAAATGCACCAAGACAAAAAAAAAAAGGAAAAACGCCTGCAGAAAGTTCCACTTTTTTTCATTCACTGTTAACTCTCTAAAATAAAGTGCTCTATAAATATGAAGCACTGGGATGTTTGCAGAATATCAACCTACTCAAGTTTAAAACATGACACACATTCCTGAGAAGCTAACTGTAAATTGTGTCATGTACTGAGAATTATTTTTTCGCTTTTTACTTACTTTTAAAATGCAAGATTTCCTGGCCAAGACAATTGGATCAGGGGAAATGTTTCTTGCCTAGAAATGGCAATAAAGGTTTAAAAGGAATTTGAATTTCACCAGGATTACAGCTCTGAATTTGATTTCCTGCAACTGAACTTTTGGCTGAGATACTTTACTGAATGAGTTATTTGATTTGTGACTAGCACACACCTTCTTATCCACGGGCAAGCATCTCTCTCTCTCTCTCTCTCTCTCTCTCTCTCTCTCTCTCACACACACACACACACACACACACACACACACACACACACACACACAGTGAGGGTGAGATGGAAGCATTATCTCAGGGCTCCAATGATGTTCTTAAAACCCCATCTCCAACATTGCAGGAAATGGAAACAGTATAGTGAGAAAATAGCTAACACCTATTGAACACTTACCATGTGCCAGGCAAGTTGTAAGTAGGTTTTTCTTTTTTGACAGAGATACAATTTACTCATGAAATATATTGGACAGACAGAGCTAAGAACTGGCTATACTACCAGTTTTGATTATTCCATAACACCAATTGATTTTCTGTTGTATGTCAGAAAGCATTTTAGCCTGACTTCTAGTTGCTAACATCTGTTACTAAATATGAAACTATATTATATTTACCCTCTGAGCATTTCAACCTGTAGGAATTCACTTAATCCACATATCCTATGCAATGAGTTACTCTTCTAGTCCCAATTTACATAGGAGAAAACTAAGACACAGAGAAGTTAAATAACTTGTCCAAGGTCATTCAACCCATAAGTGGCAGAGCCAGAATTTGAACCCAGCCTACGCTCTTAACTATCAACTAATACAGCTGTGGGCAAACTATGGCCCATGGGCCAGATCCGGCCTGTTTGAAATGAATAAAACTGAAAAAAAAAAGACCGTACCCTTTTATGTAATGATGTTTACTTTGAATTTATATTAGTTCACACAAAGACTCCATCCTTGCTTTTGTTCCGGCCCTCCGGTCCAAAAATCCAGTTTAAGAACCCATTGTGGCCCTCGAGTCAAAAAGTTTGCCCACCCCTGAAGTAATAGAATGCTGGGATGCAGGAGGGCTGGATCATAGTCCAGGCTCTACCTCTATCCTTGTGTTCCTTTGATGAGGTATGTAACCTTTCTGGGCCTATGTGCGTGGGAGCATTCTTCATAGTTATTGGGTATTATACACTTCTCTGATTATTTGCAACAACTAGAAAATGACAAAAGTCTTTAACATGGGATATTAAATGTTGGCAAAATTAAAGAGCATCATTAATCACAAGAGGCCCAGTGCACAAAAATTTGTGCACTTGGGGTGAGGGGTCCTTCAGCCCGGCCTGTGCCCTCTCTCAGTCTGGGACCCCTTGGGGGATGACCACTTGCTGGCTTAGGCCTCCTCCCTGGGGGGATTGGGCCTAAGATGGCAATCAGACATCCCTTTGGCAGCCCAGCAGCCCTTGGGAGATGCCCACTTGCCAGCAGGGAGCAGGCCTATACTTCAGTCAGTCATCCTTAACACTGCTGAGGAGGCAGGAGAGGCTCCCACTACCACAGCTGTGCTCGCAGCCATCAGCCTGGCTTGTGGCTGAGCAGAGCTCCTCCCATGTGAGAGCGCCCTGACCACCAGAGGGCAACTCCTGCATTGAGCGTCTGCACCCTGGTGGTCAGTGTGTGTCATAGTGACCAGTCATTCCCGGTCATTCTGCTGTTAGGGTCAATTTGCATATTACCCTTTTATTATATAGGATAGAGGCCCTTTTTTTTTTGTTTGCAGCTGGTCACCCCCCTTTCAGGGGGGGGGCCCCCATGGGGTGCCTGGCCAGTCTGGGTGAGGGGCTGAGGGCCGTTTTCAGGCTGGCTGGTGACTAGAGCTCCCAGCCTCTCCTTTTTTTCTTTTTTTTTAATTCTGGGATTTATTTACCTCCTATAATTGAAACTTTGTTGCTATCACTGGAATTGAGAGCCTGCCTCTAGCTCTGACACGGCCTGCTGATAGCAGGTATCTGGAGTTTGTTTAGCTTCTATAATTGCAACATTGTTGCATCCGGAGCTCAGAGCTGGGCTGAGGCGGTGATTGGCTTCCTCCATCACTGGAGCAAGCAAGCCTCCTGTTCGCTTCAGCTGCGTGGCTGACAACCACCATCTTTGTTGGAAGTTAATTTGCATATCCTGCTGATTAGCCAATGGGAAGCGTAGCGGAGGTATGGTTAATTACCATGTTTGTCTATTATTAGATAGGATAGTATCATTCAGTAGAGCTGTCATAACCTCAAGTTTGTACCCCTTCGACAGCATTTATGAAGTGCTTATTGTATATTTAGCAGACATATTATGTCATTTCTAGGCTAAAAATGGTATCTCATTTGTTTTTTAAAATCCTTTGTGAATAGCACAATAGCACTTAATTGGTGCTCTAACAAGTTTGTTAAATGAAGAGCTGAAGGTTATATCAGGACACATATATTCCACTAAATTGCAGAACTGTAATACTGCAAGAGTCTTAGAAATACTCAAATTTAACCCTCCACTCCCACCCCTTTTTAGAGATAAGGACATGGAAAGAGTTTAATGTTGTAGAGAAGCTGGAGGAAGAGAGAGAAGGCAGGCTAAAGGAAAACATAGATAGGTTTCTAACTCCACCTGAGTGAATTCCTGCATCTCTCCATTATGGTATTTGAAGCCAACTTTCAGCAGGTCAGTTAATAAACCAGGAACACCTTCCAACGTCAAATGTGAGTGACTTCTGAGGTGTTGGCAATTTGGGGGCCACTTTGTATTATTATGAAAAATTGAAGTTGAAATTATATTTAATTCACTTTAGACCAAATTTTGAAATTTGGGTGACTAAGAGCATATAGATGTTTTAATCTAACCCTGTTTAAGATATTTATCATATTCCATTGCCTGATTTAGTCACATAATGTAAGAGGTATTTGACCTAATCAAAATGAAGAAGATTCAACTTAAAATTTAAATAGTGGACTGTCAGTAACCTTAGGAATATGAAGCATGGGGGTTCCAGATTGCTGGCATCTCCAGAGGTCATCTTTATTTCCTTGTGTATCTATCATAACCTTTTCTCAAATTAGGTCCATGAGGAATTTAATGCATCCATCATAATACTCTAGGCTCTTGCTTATCTTTCATGAATTCGGATTATGGTTCATAAAAACTTATAAAACTACTTACTAAGACACTGGGAAAGTTGATGGACCTTGGAAATTTGAGGTTTAGAGTTAAGGGAAGAAACACAGGCAAATGCTCAACAGCTATAAGGAATATTCATGTCAGTTTTATTTTTTCTTCCCATTGGCATGGCAATTAGGATAAGGATGAAAGCCAGAGAAGGATGTCAAATCCAAAACCCCAATCTTGGGCAACTAAGGTCCACCAGATAACCTCTCTTTCTTTCCTTGTTTGTTCTCCTGTCTGCAAGCTGGGAGGAGAATGAATATACTATTTGTTTTCTTTGAAGATTTCCTTCTGATGAGAGATTCTGGGAATGCATCAAGGCTGGATAAGTGCCCATCCCTCAACCTTAAGATGATGTAAATTGAACAGACCTGGATGGGGTCCATCAAGTCGCCTCTCCCCATCATTGCTCTTTGTGAAAGGGAAAATAATCGTGTGTTTATCCTCACTGCTGAGAATGTGCAGATGTGTTTTCTTAATGGCACTTTTGACACGTTTATTTATCCTCTTTGGCACTTGGAGCCTCTGCTTTTCACATCTTTTCCAGCTGTACAGGGCAAGTCTGTTGGTAACCTTTTATTTGTTCAAACTGATTCTCTTACCCTGGATTGTTTGTTTTGTTTTTTAAGTAATTTAAACCGCACAAGTAGCCCTTGGGAGAAGGGTTATTCAATCAAGGGAAAGTTGTTTAGAACACCACCCATGCGATCTTCCCATAGTTCACCCTTTGGCCGAGACAAAGGTGGAGGGATAAGAAAAAATGAAATTTGCCTTATACCAATCTTTCAGAGAAAAATCCAAGGAATGTCTGAAAGGTGAAAAGAAACCAAAATCTATCCACCTCTTTATCTTTGTCAGAGAATGTCTCTAGTAATATAAAGGAGAAATTAACTTCCAAAGGTGCGAAGTTAAATTCTTAAATGCACACTCAAATAGCTTATTGGTTCACATTCTATAATATTAAATTATTTGAGGGTGGATATATACATGATTGATATGCTATGGGACTTAGATTCAACTATTTCATGTGGCTGAGAATAGCAAGGAAGCAGCATATTAGTTATTCTATAAATGCTGTTTAGGAAATAGAATTTCCTGGATATTCTGAACAATAAGAGAACTACTGAATATCTAATATCCTTCTACCTTTCATTCTGCATCTTTCCACAAGGCCAAGAATACCAATTGTAACAGACACCATCTTTTCTTTGTGTGCAAAATGGATCTGTGTCTTCTTTGCATTGAAATTCCAATGAGGTCACAACTCTCTGGAATGAGACAGGCCCATGCTCAGATCTGTAGCACAAGATGGCAGACAATAGTATACAAATAAAACTTTTGGCAGCCAGGGAAGTAAGGCAACGTGATCCCAAGCCATGGCCTGTCGTGTCTCCAATGATCACAATCCATACATTCCAAATACACCAGCCATTAACTTATCAACCACTATTTATTGCACACCTACCATGAGCCTGTATGAAATGCTGAGGATACAATAGCAAACAATATGGACATGATTGTTGCTTTTACAAAGCTTCCAGTTTAGTGGGGGAAAGTAGAGAGAAAGCAAGGACATAGTCAAAACAAATGAAAATAATTCTCAGTTGTGAAATCAATGAAGGATAAAAAGAGGGTGTTGAGATATAGAAAATGGGGATAGAGGGGGTACTGAAGTATGAGCAGAGCTCTGAAGGATAAAGGATGGAGACAAGAGCAGAGGAAACTGCATGTATGAATGTTCTGACATAAGAAAGAGTTTGAATGTTTTTAAAAAATGGTGAGAAGTCAGTGTGGCATGGGAATACTGGGCCTAGGAGAATATGTCACAGCATGAAACTGGAGAAATTGGCAGAGTTTGCCAGGTCATACAGGTGTGGATTTCATTCTAAGTGCAATGGAAGGGAATGAAGAGTTCTTACAGGGACATATCATTGTGTGGCCCATCAGTTAAGGGATCATTTTGATGGTTGTGACGGTTGTGTGAATAATGGACTGTAGCAATTAATAGTGGATATAGGGCATCAAGAGAGGAGGTGGCTGCTGTGGACCAGGCAAGAAGAGGTGATGACTTGGTCTTGGGCAGTGGTTCTAGAGATGGAACAAAGGAATAAGATATTAGTGAATTCTCTTCTGCCCTTGTTGTCACTGCCTCTTCTCATGTTGGGTGGGTGCCATATGTTAAAACAGATCCTCATGTCTAGGTCCTGAGAACTGGAGTTATTCTGTGCCTTAGCCCCCCATCTGTTAAAAGAGAATGAAATAGTGCCTACCTCACAGAGTTGTTTTAAGATTTGCTTAGAAAAGTGCCCATCACATAGTGATAAAAAGTTGGTGATTATTATTGTGACTCAGATAATAGTAATTAATACTTCCTGATCACTTACTGTGGGCCATATACTTTGCCGGGAGCCAGTCCATCCTTGCTGTTTCAAGGGACCTGGCATATATGGCATACTGT
Organism: Myotis davidii; assembly: GCF_000327345.1. Classification (NCBI taxonomy): domain Eukaryota; kingdom Metazoa; phylum Chordata; class Mammalia; order Chiroptera; family Vespertilionidae; genus Myotis; species Myotis davidii. Next base: position 842,320 of record NW_006294875.1, on the reverse strand, counting down.
TCTTAATATGTTTGCTCACCTTCTTGGCGCTGTGTTTTAACCAAGGTCACCTCTCCAAGAAAGGTTGTTTCCCCAGGTAGGGATTTTCCCCTGAAGTTAGGGAGGGAATAAAACCTCTTAACTAAGTGCCAGGCGGGTAATTAATCATTTTAACTATGCCAGCCACAGAACCTAGAGATGGAACATGGCAAATGATCCTTGACAGAAACTGGCAACAGAACCTAGCGAGATAACCTGGCTGAAGATCCTAGACACAGAACCTGGCTACAGAACCTGGATAGAACATGGCAAGAGAACCTGACTAGCGAGGGAACGTGGCTACAGTACCTGCCTGGAGAACCTGGAGAACCTGGCGAAGGAACATGGCTACAGAACCTGGCTGGAGAACCTGGCTGGAGAACCTAGCAAGAGAACATGGACACAGAACCTGGCTGGAGATCCGAACCAGAACTTCGCTGGAGATTGTGGCTAGAGATCCTGGCAAGGCTGCTGATCAACTGAACACTGTCTCCGTGTCATTCCTTCTTCGCTGACTCCGTCCACACCTTTGGGGACCCCTGGACCTGCTGGGGTTGCACCCCAGCAATACTTGATATATAACATCTCACTTAGTTTTTAGCCTAACAAATAGTGATAATACATATGGAGAAACATGTGGGCTCTTCATTGCACAAGTACAACATTTCATCCAGCTTCCATGGAAGGTGAAGGCCTTTTCTGGGACTGCTTTCTAGATGGACAGCTCACCCAGATGACAATCTCAGTTTGGATGGGTTGAGACATGGACAGTTCTCTCTGATAAGCCCAGCAACAAGTTAATGGTTTTCATGTAAGCTGACCAAGATGCTAGAAAGGTGGGATCCTGTCTCCTTGACCTTTGTAGCCACATGGAAGTGCAACAGAGTAGAAGATGCATGGAAATGCTTAACTTATTTACTACCTCAGAGGGGAAATTATCTGAGGATTGTGCTGGTAAGTCTTCAATATACTTTAGAGTTAGACAGTAAGACTAGAGGAAGGGGTACTTACAACTATATCTGGAAGGACAAGGAGGGGAAATTAAGGAAAGAAAAGTATTTTATTAAAAATAGCTTTATTCATGAGAGGCCACACCATCTTGAAGGGGAGAGCTGCCGTGACTGTGAGCCCAGCCTCACCTCCACCCAGGGTGCCCTCAGACACCACCCAGGACCCTACAGCCATACCAGCCAGGGACCTGCTGCCTCAGCTGGGACCCCACAAACACCAAGACTCCAGCCTCCCTGGCTGTGGGCTCTTCAAAAGTTTGTCTTTGGGGAGACAAAGTGGGAGTGAAATAGGTGGACATGTCCTGCACCTTCTCACGGAACAGATGAAGAAACAACTAAATCGAATAACATCCACCTGGAATTGGCAAGTTAAACACAGCTGGTGAGACAATTCGTGGCCAGAAAAGACAGAGGAAGCCTGGAGAACAGTAGCATCAGGGATTTGGGCTGGATAGTCTCCCGACTACAGGGACAAGAGTATCAGAAGGAAACTGCGCTGCACTAAGTCTGCGTCCCTTGGGGACACGAATAACACTCAACTGTGGAAGGGGGTCCACAGGGCTGCTGGCAGCTGGGGAATCTAGATCTAAGTCCATGGCCATAGGAGGCTGCACCCAGAAAGGGAGCCTGAAGATCCGCACTGGCCGCGCAGTGCTGGGGAAGACAAATGTGCAGCAGAGCAGTTGCTCTGCCTTTATATTTTCCTTGCTTTTACTCACTAAACCCAGTACATAGGATCTTTCAATTACAAACACTCACTGATGCTGTGATGCAGGTGGAAGTGCAGTTTTGTGGAGGCTGGGGAGGAGCACAGGGGAGGCAACTAGGAATTCAGCACTGGGACCTTCCAGTCCCTTTAACCCTGAACAGCCATTTTTATCCTAAAAAGCTAGCACCCCTCTCTGCCACAGCAGCATCTGCAGGGCAACTAGAGCAATCGCACCCAGCCTCAAGCTCTGCAGGGAAATGAAGAATCCAAATACCCCCAGGGAGCTCTCGGAGACTGGGTTGAGGGGCCGTTTGGTCCCAGAAACTAATACACAACACCCCAACCTAGCACCCATGTCAGAAATAGACGCTTTTGTAAATACAACTGAAAGCAGGCAGATAAACAAAGCAGGCAGATTGGTCCTGCCTGCCTGAAACTAAGGCCGTGGAGACAGACACAGAGGAGTGGTGGATCGCTGGGAACTTCAACATGGTGCTGGCTACCTAACAGGAAACTGAGAAGTGGTAGACAGAACAATAGAAGGGGTCTTAAATCAGCACCCATGGGACATTAAAACTCAGCTGAAGTGAATGACACTTTACTACTTCACTTTTTTATTTTTTACCTTTTACTTAAAAAAGAAACAAATTTTTTTCTTTATTATATTTTATTATTATTACTAGAAGTCCAGTAGGGTCCCTTGGCCAGGCCTGTGGAGATCGGGCTGAAAGCGGCTCTCCAAAATCCCCCAAGGCATCCCAGATTGCAAGAAGGCACAGGCCAGGCCGAGGGCCCCCACCAGTGCACAATTAGGGCCAGGGAGGGACCACAGAAGGGCCCCAGGGTGTGTCCAGCCTGTCTCTCCCAGTCCCAATCAGCCGGACCCCAGCTGCAAGCTCACCTACTGGTCAGAGTGTCTGCCCCCTGATGGTCAGTGTGAATCATAGCGACTTGTGGGATGGTCAAATGAAAGGGTGGACGCTTAGCATATTAGGCTTTTATTATATAGGCTTTTTAAGCCTTTTTTTGGATTAGTGTTCTTCATTCTATTTTTTATTTTATTAAGGCCAGGCCGAGGGCCCCCACCAGTGCACAATTAGGGCCAGGGAGGGACCACAGAAGGGCCCCAGGGTGTGTCCAGCCTGTCTCTCCCAGTCCCAATCAGCCGGACCCCAGCTGCAAGCTCACCTACTGGTCAGAGTGTCTGCCCCCTGATGGTCAGTGTGAGTCATAGCGACTTGTGGAATGGTCAAATGAAAGGTTGGACACTTAGCATATTAGGCTTTTATTATATAGGCTTTTTAAGCCTTTTTTTGGATTAGTGTTCTTCATTCTATTTTTTATTTTATTATTATTTTTATCATTATTTTACCTTATCTTATTTTTTTGCCAATCTTTTCTTCCTCAATTATCCCTTTTTCATCCTGTTTCTCTTCTTCTGTTCCTCTCTCCTTTCTTTTTACCCCTTGTTAAAAATGATCTTCTTTATCTGCTTTATTGACGCATTACTATTATAGAAGCATCTGTTGGCTTACTCATAAATCTAATTTCCTCTTCCCTGCTGCAAGTCCATGCACACTTCTCTTTTCTCTTTCTTTGCTAGTCAATTTTTTATGTGTTTGTTTTTCCTCTCCTCTCTTGCTCTCTTCTTCTCTGAATTGCTTAATCAGTTTCACTCACTAAACTTAAGCCTATTTGCTCTCTGCTCTATTCTCCTTTTCCAAAAATAGATGACTATGTAGATAGATAGATAGGTAGATAGACAGACAGATAAAAGAAAGGGGAATATTTTTGTATTTTTATTTTTTATTGATTATTTTGTTTTTTACTTTTCTCCTTATCCACTCATACTTTTTCTACCTCCTCTATACTGAACCATGGCCATTCAATTCCTTCCGGAAATAAGCCCTGCCTCTTCAGATTCAGGCCCCCCCCCCCGCTTTTTTTTCTGGGTGTTTGTTGTTAGCATTTTTTTTTTGTTAGTTTGTTTTGTGGAGTTTTCTCCCCATATATGTATATTTACCCTTCTTTTTTCTTCTATATCTTTTAACTCTTACTTTTTTTTCCTTTTCTCAATATCATTTTTGCTCTCTCTTCTCTCTCCTAATTCTCTTTTCTCTGGTAGTCACTTTTATTGAGGTTATCTGTGTCATTAATACATTCGTGTTTTGTGCCCTCTATGTTGTGTTTTGTAGAGTTGTATTTTGTGCCTTTCTATCAATGTGGTAGAAAGTGAGCCACATAACCAGACACCCCGAGAGGAGCAAAAATGGGGAGAAAAAGAAACAGTCCCCCATATGAAAGGAAAGGAGGAATCACCAGAAAAGGAAGTCAACAAAATGGAGGCAAGCAATTTGTCAGAGAAAGAATTCAGAGCTATGGTCATAAAGACACTGAAAAGGATGGAAGACAAATTCAACATGTGTAAAAATCAGGAGGAAATGAAGAATTATACTAACAATGAAACTTCAGAAAAAGAAATGAAAAACAAACAAACCTTTTGCAATTGCAACAAAAAGAATAAAATATCTAGGAATAACTGAGCAAGGAATAGAAAACCTGTTTGAAGAAGTAATGACAGAAAACTTCCATGATATTGGGAAGGAAAAACTCACACAAGTTCAATAAGCACACAGAGTCCCAAATAAGATGAACCCAAGGCACATCATAATTAAATTGGCAAACACCAATGACAAAGTAAGAATCTTAAAGGCTGCCAGAGCGAGACAGAAAGATACCAATAAGGGATCGCCCATCAGACTATCAACTGATATCTCAACAGAAACACATCAGGCCAGAAGGGAATGAAATGAAATATACAGTCATGCAAAGTGAGGGACTGAATCCAAGAATACTTTACCCAGCAAGACTATCATTCAAAATTGAAGGTGAAATCAGGAGTTTCACAGACAAAAAGGGGGCTAAGGGTGTTTATTACCACCAACCTACCAATGCAACAAAAGGGACTGCTGTAAAAAGAAGAAATAGGAAGGGAAGAAGGAACACAGGCATAAAGAATAAAAATGGCAACAAACAAGTACCTATCAATAATAACCTTAAACGTACATGGATTAAATGCTCCAATCAAAAGACATAGGGTAGCTGAATGGATAAGAAAGCATGACCCATATATCTGCTGTCTACAAGAGACCCACCTCAGAACAAAGGACTTACACATACTGATAGTGAAGGGATGGAAAAACATTTTTCAGGCAAATGGAAATGAAAAAAAAAAAAGCTGGGGAAGCAATACTTATATCTGACAAAATAGACCTCAAAGTAAAGGCCATAACAAGAGATAAGGAAGGCCACTTCAAATACTAAAGGGAGCAATTTAACAAGAGGATCTAACTCTGGTAAACATATATGCACCCAATACAGGAGCAACAAATACATACAAAACTTCTGGAGGATATCAAGGAGAGATTGACAGCAATACAGTCATAGTAGGGGATTTTAAAACCCCATTGACACCACTGGATAAATCCTCTAAACAAAAAATAAGCAGAAAAAAAAACACCAATCCTAAATGACTCACTAGATCAGATGGACTTAATTGACATCTTCAGAACATTTCACCCAAAAGCTCCAGAATATATATTCATATCAAGTACACACAGGGAACTTTCAAAGATAGACCACATATTGGGACACAGGCAAAGTCTCTTCAAATTCAAAAAGATAAAAATGATATCAAACAACTTCTCAGATCATAATGGCATAATATTAGAAATCACCTATAATAAAAACAATGAAAAAAATCAAACACTTGGAGGCTAAATAGCATGATATTAAACAATGATTGGGTTACCAAAGAGATCAAAGAAGAAATAAAAACATCATGGTAACAAACGAAATGGTAACAAATGAAAACACAACAACCCAAAATCTATGGGATACAGTGAAAGCAGTCCTGAAAGGGAACTTCATAGTTCTACAGGCCTACTTCAAAAAAGTGGTAATAAATTATCTAACCATACAACTTAAAGAATTAGAAAGAGGGCAACAAGAAAAACCCAGAGTAAGCAAGAGGAAGGAAATAATAAAGATCAGAGTGGAAATAAATGACATAGAGACCAAAAAAAAATACATACAGAAGATCAATAAAACCAAGAGCTGACTCTTTGAAAGGATAAACAAGATTGATGAACCTCTAGCCAGGCTCACCAAGAAGCAAAGAGAGAGGACCCAAATGAACAAAATCAGAAATGAAAGAGGTGAAGTAACAACAGACCCCACAGAAATACAAAGGATTGTAAAATAATACTATGAACAATTCTACTCCAACAAACTGGACAACCTAGACGAAATGGACATATTCGTAGAAATATACAAGCTTCTAAAACTCAATCATGAAGAATCAAAAAGCCTGAATGCACTTTGTACATAGAAAACCATAAAGACACCATCAAAAACCTACTCAACTTAATAAATAAATTCGGCAATGTAGCAGGATACAAAATTAAGACCCAGAAATCTATGACTTTTTTAATACACCAACTAGAGGCCCATTGCATGGATTCATTCACTGGTGGGGTCCCTTGGCCTGGTCTGTGCCCTCTTGCAAACCGGGTCCCCTCGCGGGATGTCAGACTTGCTAGTTTCAGCCTAATCCCCACAGGCCAGGCCACGGGGCCCCACAGGTGCATGAATTCATGCACTGGGCCAGTTTCAGGCCAGGCCAAGGAACCCCACCAGTGTACCGGACCTCTAGTATGCATATAAGATATTTGGTTAATCTCTTCCCACCCTCTCTCCTCCCTCCATCCCTCTGGGATTCATCAGTCTGTTCCATGTTTCCATGACTGTGCTTTGAGTATCTGCTGCCTGGTGGTCAGTGCGCATCATAGCTACCGGTCGAATGGTTGCTTAGTTAGCCTTTTTAATATATAGATAGCTAAGATCTGGAAACAGCCCAAATGCCCAACAGTAGATAAGTGGAAAAAAACAGTGATACATTTACACCAAGGAATACAATGCAGCAATAAAAAAGAAGGATCTCTTACCCTTTGAGCGTTTTTTCCAATGGATGCAAGGCAGTCTCTTCAATAAATGGTGCAGGGAAAATTAATCAGATACATGCAAAAAAAATGAAACTAGGTCATCAACTTATACCATACACAAAAATAAAGTAAAAATGGTTAAAGGACATAAATGTAAGATGGGAAATCATAAATATCGTAGAAGACTCCATAGGCAGCAAAATATCAGACATATGTTGTAGCAATATCTTTATCAATATAGCTCTTAGGGCAATGGAAACTAAGGAGAAAATAAACAAATGGGACTACATCAAAATAAAAAGCTTCTGCACAGCAGAAGAAACCTTTAACAAAACAACAAGGAAGTGCACTCCATGGGACAACATTTTTGCCAATACTATCTCAGATAAGGATTTAAACTCCAAAATTTACAGGGAATTCATACAACTTAACAAAAGGAAGATAAACAATCTAATCAAAAAATGGGCAAAGGACCTAAATAGACACTTTTAGAAAGAGGACATACAGAAGGCCAAGAGACATATGAACACATGCTCAAAGTCACTCACTAATCATCTGAGAGATGCAAATCAAAACAACAATGAAGTACCATCTCACACCTGTCAGAATGGCTATCATCAACAAATCAACAAACGATATGTGCTGGTGAGGATGTAGAGAAAAAGAAACCCTCATGCACTGCTGGTGGGAATGCAGACTAGTGCAACCACTGTGAAAAATAGTATGGAGTATCTTGAAAAAATTAAAAATTGAACTCCCATTTGACCCAGTGATCCCACTTCTAGGAATATATCCCAAGAAATCAGAAACACCTATCAGAAAGGATATGTGCATCCCTATGTTTATAGCAGCACAATTTACAATAGTTAAGATTTGGAAGCAGCCTAAGTGCCCATCAGCAGATGAGTGGATTAAAAAACTGTGGTGCATCTATCCAATGGAATACTACACTGCTCTAAAAAAGAGGGAACTCTTACCATTTGCAACAGCATGAATGGGCCTGGAGAACATTATGCTAAGCGAAATAAGCCAGTCAGAGAAAGATAAATATCACATGGTCTTACTCATATGTGAGACGTAATGAACAACACATACTGATGAAGAAAAATAGATCCAGAGACAGAGAAACACTGAGCAGACTGTCCCACCTCAGAGAAGAGGCAGGGGAAAGGTGTGGTAAGAGGTCAACCAAAGGACTTGTATGCCTGCATATTAGTATAACCAATGGACATGGACACTGGTGTTGTGGGGGCTTGTCCTGGGGGTAAGAGTGGCCAGGGGAGTCAATTGGGGGAAAGGAGACATATATAATACTTTAAACAATATTAAAAATTAGCTTTATTCACATTTTGAAATAACCATTTGAATCACTACTCTGCCTTCTTTTAAGCTATTCTCTTTTACTCTATCACTATTTCTTCTCTCTCCTCTTTTTATCCTCTCTCCTTTTCCCTCCTCTTCTTTCATCATCCCCATTCGCATTGCCTCTCTTTTTCTCTCCCTCTCTCTTTCTCCCCTCTCTTGTTCTCCCTCTCCCCATATCTCTATCTCTCTCTTTCTCTCTCTCTCTCACACACACATAAATGTACATGCACACACATATAAACACATACAACTAGAAACAATTTATTTTCTTCACTGACTATCTCTCCCTGGGACTCAGGGGAATGGTGACATGGAGGAGGTGGCAGCCAGGGAACCCATCCATTTCTTCTTAGACAAAGGGTAGGAGTGGACTTTGCTTGCTTATTTATTTTTTCCTTCAAGGCTCCAGATCATCCTTAAGTAGATGAGACAGCAAATAACCCCAGTGCAGTCTGCCAGGGATGCAGCCTGTTTTTCTGTATAGGGGACTAAGCTGAGGGGGAAGGAAACCAACTGTCTTTCTCATTTAGGTCATCACAGAAAATTAGGAGAGCGGGTAGCAGGGGGATAGGCATGGCTACTCCTAACCATAGTGACTGCAGAGTAGTTCCAGTACAGCTTCACCTTCTACCCAAAGCTTCAAACAGAGTTGCCACATTCTCATTCTTTCAAGTACCCAGCACATAGTTGGTTACTGAGAAACACTGGGAATCAGACCACTCATGGCCCGCATTGGGACATTTCTTTCATGGCTTCTGTAATTATTTTTAAAGTAAATGAATTAACTATAAGCCTCACCCCAGAGGCCAAATCTTCAGTTCATTGTTAAGTAGAATCAAGATGAGAACTATTATTAGCTTCATATCAGAAAAAGGCTATTTTGCTTTCAAATTCTGAAAAATAGAAAAGTACTTGGCTTGACAGGCAGATGAACAGTAATAATAATGTAATTCTGAGAGCTATATCTGGTGCCTGCTCAGTGCCCAGGTGGGCCTGGAAGCCCCTCAACAAGTCACAGGGCCAAGCAGGGTGGGAAGAAATCTGCTTTCAATGACAGAAAGCCAGCCCAAAGTCATGGGTGCTCACAGTGTATCCCATTGAGCCCAAGAAGGAATCCTCAATACTTCCTCTCCTATAATCACAAGCTGTGACAGATCAGATAATCAGGTGTGTCAAGTAGCTTTTTAAATGAATAAAACCCTGGAATTAAAAATAAATATATCAGTGCTAATCCTATCTGAATCTCAGTGTCCTCACTCATTGAGCAGAACAGGAGACAGAAAGCAATGAATTCCAAGCTCTTCTCCAGCTCCCACCTTCCATAATGCATTCATTCATTCATTCATCAACAAATTTATTGAGGAACAACCAGGTACCTAACCCTGTCTATGTGCTGGGGATGTCTTAAGCAAAGAGGAAGACAGAATTTCTTCTCTCATGTAGGTGAAGTCCAGTAGGGGCTGGTATATACAACATTAAAGAAATAATTCACAGATCATTATTATCATGACTGCAAACTATGGTTTTCCTTAGATAATAAATAAAGGGCTTCCTAAGGCATCTGCTATAGATAAAAAGAGATACCCAGTGAAAACAAGACAGAAAGTCAATTAATGCCCACCATTTATGAGGAAATTCTTGGTTTGAAATACCTTCTTTCAAACTATGACAATGGGAAATGGAGGTTTGCTTAAGATATTTTCAATCACATACCCATGCCTAGGGGATATGCCATGATTGAACTGAGCATGTTTAAACTGAGTGTTTATGTGTGACATTGGTATGTGGTATATATGCAGGAACAGAATATGTGAGGCATCTAGTACATACAGATATTATGTAGGTAATCATTCTGTAGAGAAGACACTTGGCCTTTGTAGCTTTTACTCATAAGTTGATGATCCCTTTTTATGGCTTCCAAATATAGAAATTATCAGTTTTACTGAAGAAAGTGATTTAATGGTGCTTGCTAGGATGCTGGTGTGAGGGCCTGAGACATTGGGCTAGTGAGTGATGCCAGTCAATCAGCCAGTAAAAAGGGATCAGGGTAACATGGCTTTGCTGCTCTCTATTTGAAGTCACACTCTAATAATATTGTTAAAACCCATAAAACTGACAATAGCAGTGTGTCAGTTATTTACTGCTGTATAACAAGCCATCCCAAAACTTAGTGGCTTCAAGCAATAATTTATTATTTCTTATAATTATATGGATATACTGAATGGTTCTCCTGGTTTCACCTGGTCTCACTTATTTGACTGGATTTAGCTGGAGGGTCTGTGGACTAGAAAGTCAAAGATGGCTCTACTTACATGTCTTGTTGGTGACACTGGCAATTTGTGGGTGCCTTGGGTCTCCTCCACATGGCCACTCATCCTCAAGTAAGCTACACCAGATTTCTTACATGGTAGTCTCAAGACAGTGGCCAAGGTGGAAGCTGCAAGACCTCTTAAATGTCTAGACTCTGGAACTGAACAACACTACTTCCTCCACATTCTGTTGCTCAAAGCAAGTCACAAGTTCAGCCCAGAATCAACAGGGTGGAGAACAGACTCCACCCCTTAATGGGAATCACTGCAAAGAATTTGTGGCCATATTTAATTGACCACAGGGTGAAAGGGAAATTTCGAGGGGAATTTTGCAATGTGGTTAGCTTGTGGTTTGAAGCTCTGCACGGAAAACATTGGATTCGCCTTAGAAAATGTGACTAAGAAGAATCACAAGCCTAAACAAACATTTCCACATTCAAGAATTCGGGAGTTTCAAAAGGTGTTCAGGACATATCTCTTAAATTCTGTGTGTTTAGGTTGAACCATGAAGACTGCTGATATTTGACCATTTGGGCCACACACACACACAAAAAAAATAAAACAAAACACAATTTCATGTGCTCTAACTTAATACACGCTGAAAAAAATCCATCTGATTTAGAGCTGTTAGAGAATAGAGTGACCTGGTAAGACGAATATCTTTGAACATTGCCAATTCTCTTATGCATACCACACATGGAATCATTCTATTTAAATATTTGTACGTAATTCTGAAGACATATAAGAGCCATCATTTGAAACTCCCAAATTGAACAGAGCATGGAGAGTTGGATTCTAGGATCCACTAAGGCCTCTATCTAGGCCAGTCATTCTGAATCAGGGGTGATTTTGCCCCTCAGGGTATATTAGCAATGTCGTGAAATATTAATGTAGCAACTTGGGGGAGGTGATACTGGTATCTAGTGGTTAGAGGTCAAGGATGCTGCTAAATATCCATTCCCAAGACAGCCCACCACAGCAGAGAATTAATTTGATTCTAAATGTCACAAGTGTCAAAGTTAAAAACCCTGGTCTAGGTGAATAAGAGGTCAATTCCCATGCCCAAGACACTATTTTCTCATCTTTAACAGGAAACAACACAATTGCTTTCTAGGGTTCTGTCTACTTCTAAAATTCTATGCATCACATATTTGCAATATCAGTATAGTTCTTTGAGTTTTATGATTATTTAAATTTTGCATCAATAAGATGTGTAAGTGTGTATGTGTATCTAAATGGTCAGGTAGTATCAGTAAACATAATTAGATTAGCTTTAGGAACAAACACAGTAAGAAGACATTGAATTCTGAAGAACACAAACTGTTGGAAAACACACATCTATGCCATACTTTGTATAATAAGCACACCACTGCTCAGAAAATGTGACTCATACCTAGAAACCACCATCACCATCTACCCCTCCTTGTGTACCTTTCTTTATCTGCCCCTACCCCTAATCACACACACTTGCCACCCACAGAAATAATACATGGCCCTTCCATCTTGGCTTTCCCTTCAATTCCTCATCGTCAACCAATCCAGAGAATGACAAAATTTTTTTGCATGACTGAATTTAAAGAAATCCAGTGGTTAAGATATGAAGTTCAAAAAACAAAACAAAACAAACAAACAAACAAAAAAGCCCTTTCCAAATCTGAACAGAATTGCAGTGACATTAAACCTTTTCCTCTTCAATGCCTTTCATCTTTTTCACCGTCTGGTGCTTTACCTACAGCGTCAAGCCAATTAATTGAAAAGTCATTAGAAAGGCCCTATGCTGTGAAGGCCCCACATCTTCAGATACAGATATGGATCTTTTGAGAAAAAAGAGAAGGACCCAATGGCCTCCACATTATTCATGATTCTCCTACCTCCACCCCTTTCTGTTCTCAGCTGAAGCTGGTCTCAGGAGATATCTGTGAGTTGGATGGAATCTGCTCAGCCAATCAAACATTTATAGAGTGCCCACTATGTGCCAGACATTTAAATTGAACCTGAGCTAGGTCCCATCCTAAAACATCTCGTCCTTATTTCCTATATGGAAGCTGTGGCAGGTGGACTTAACTAGTTTAACCACAAAGGTTAAATTTGTAAGATAAGACCCTTTCTCTCTCAGTTTTTTTCTGCATTACAGATGTTTGAGCTGTGGCCTCATATATGAAACCCCTAGCCATTGTAAAATGCATGCCACGGTCACAAAGCCAACCTAGCGAGGGGCCACATGGGCACAAATAATGGCACAGAAGTAATTGAAGGAGCCTATGTTGTTATTGGGGAGCCACTATCTCGAGTACAATGCATTGATTTGACAGTGCCCCATTTCAACATTTCCTGACTGAGGTTCTAGAGAAAAGGTTTCAACTGTTGGCCCACTGTGCAGGCAGACATTTAGGGGGTTCAGGCAAGTATACCTCAAATGTACAGGAACTTAGGATTCTACTGAAAGGTATTAAAATCTGGAATTTCATACCTGCTTATTTTTAAATTTAGGTATAATTTACATACAGTAAAATGCATATATTTGAAATGTTCAGTATGATTAATTTTGACAAATGTATATAACATAGAACCTACAGCATTATCTTCTGGTTTTGAAAAAAGCTCTATTTCTTTAAAACTATTTTTGCTTATTATTACAAATATTTTACTATATTTTATTAATGGGTAGAAATATTAATAGAGACCATATCTGCAAGACAGTCCCCCTCCCCAGTAATATATATATATATTCCATCGCTGTGCCGGGCTTTTATCCCCCATAGCTGAGGAAAGCCACTATGTCTGCAGCCTTGGCCAGAAGTGCTGGGGAATTAGCAAAACCCAGAAGCATCTCAAAAAATGATACTTGGGAATTGGAGTGTAAATACCACAGGTCCCTCACTCCTGAGGTGGAAACACTCTGAGTGTTCATTGTCTCCCAGAGTCCCACTTGGAATTCAGCTCCAGTTGCTCACAGTGATAATTTACTTAATAACTTTTTCATGGCTTCATTTCTTCCCTATATCCCTTCCCTAACCAGTGTTATTGGTGTTTTCATCACCTATCAAACTACATGCACATCAGCCTTCGTCTCAGGGTTTGCTTCTCGAGAACCCAAACTAAGATGGTCATCAACAATCCATTTATAAAATCTACCTTTTCAGGGAAGTCGCACAGAGTTTTTCTACATTAGGCACACATACACACATACTAAGGGAAAGGCTAAGAACATATATCAGGAAAGATGAAAGCCAGAAACTTCAGACCCTAGTTCATCTGGACTAGGATTATGTTCCTGACCAACACACATTTAGATCCTTCATATCATCCTCCAAGATTAGACAAATGTGCCCCTAATTCCCTAATTTTTCCTCTCACAACCCCTTAAGAACTTTTCAATATTTTATGGAGAGGTTGACATCATGTTTTCTGTTTCAGGCAAGGGATCTCTTTCCTGACTGCTGCAGTGCATTTTATTTCTGATTAAAACTGCACCACTGAGAGTGGGTCATTTGTTTATTTTTCCAAAAGGTGGCACCATGCAGTAGGCAGCTCTCCAAACTCTAATCCAGCCCTACTAAGCCAAGCCATGCTCTTGGAAAGAAGGATATACTTGCACATGCATATTTTCATGTGTGTAGACCTCAAAGTGACTACCCACTGGCTCTTGCTGGTTATGTAGGAAAGAGGGCTTCTCTTTGCTCTCCCTCCTGCCAAGGCCCTACAAGGTAGGCTTTTCATTTCAATACACTCTTGATAACTATGTGAACCCTCTTCTAAATCCCAGACAATGGAGTAGGATAAAAATAACACCTCTGCACCCTTACCAAGTGGGTAATTTGACAAAACTAAGAGGAGAGGCCCATGGGGATTGGGATTAAGGAAACAGCAAGAGAAAAGTTAGTATTTCTTCCTGTTCCAACACCACAGATACCGTTTCTCACTACTACACAGCCATGACATCTATTAAGGGAAGGAATATGGAATCAATGGGAAATTTGAGGGAACCTTGTGTAATCCCCTCTCTTTGAGTGTGGGCTGGACCTATTTAGTGACTGGCTTCTAATGAATAGATTACAACAAAATGATGAGGTATCACTTCCATAAGTAGTGCATAAAAGACTGTCACTCCTTTCTCGGTGTCTCTCAAAACCCTCACTCTGATAAATCTGGCTGCCCTGTGGAGTGGGTCACATGTCAATAAACGAGGGTGGCTTTTGAAAAACAGTAAATGAGGAACCAAGGCCCTTGGCCCAACAGACCATGAGAATCCAAATCCTGCCTACAAATAAATAAATATAGATAGATAGATAGATAGATAGATAGATATAAATATGTACATATATTTATATACAAATATCTAGAGATACAGATATATATAAAACCCTTAACAAAATGTAATTTTGTATATGTTCACCTCTATATAAATTGTATCATATTCCATGTATAGTAGTCCAACATTTTATTACATCATAATTTATCCCTTCTCCAAACAATGAGCATATGTGTGTGTGTGTGTGTGTGTGTGTGCGCGCGCGCGCGTGCACCTGCCCGTGTGTACATTTATTTGAGTAAACCGTATGAAAATGCCAATATTTGGGCATTTTTATCTACAAAAATAGCCCTTTCATGTGAGTCAACCTATTAATTTTCATTCATGTAAACTATGGACCTTTATTTGCAATAATAATGCAACTGATGCTCATCATTATCTGAACTTATTCCTGGACTGGGCATTAAAGTCAGACAGCTATGTGGCTTTCAGAAAATTACTTCTCTCCATTTTCTTCAGCTATAAAATGGAGATAATAATAGTACCTACTTTATGGAGCTAAGTGAAGATTTAATACTATGGTGTGCACATAGCCAGGTACGCAGTAAAGACTCAATAAAAATTAGCTGTTACTGTGGTTGATTATTTAATCATTTTTGTGATTGGTTTAAACCTGACATTGATTCTTTTTAACACTGAGGGACTATAGAGGAATTCTTTGGGGTGTAGACATTTGCATGGGCTGTTTGGCCTTCACTTTGCAAGGGGGTCTCTTATTCCAGACTCCCCTCATTGCCTTCCCTGTATTGATTTTCACACTCTGGCCAGAAATCCCAAGAGAATAACCTCTCTCTCCTCAGATAAGACTTTTAAATCAGCCTAAAAAGTGGACCTAAAAAGTTCAAAATTCTAGAAACAACCTTTCCTGCAGTCCAGATGTTTCAGTCACTCCCAGTCCCAACCTAGAAATTATTTCAAAAGAACTAAAAGAAAAGAAAATCCAGACTTGATTCTTCTTCATAGTCTAAATCAAAACCCCTTTAAGTGCAGTCTGTGACTAAAGGCCAGGTTCAACAGAATGTGTATTTTATCCAAACCCATCTGCTCTTCTCTCTTGCCAGCAACACATTTTTAAAAATCTAATCTCTGTTTTCTTTACATGAATCTAGACCAAATGTGATTTCTCCCCTGCATGTGAAAATAAATTATTTCAAATGTAATTTTCTCCTCCAGTTTGTTTCTGCTCCTCTGGGTGTAACTCCAGATACAAGCTTTGCCTGCTACTGCAGCTCCAGCAGGAACTTGCAGATCCCCAATATTCCTCTGGGGAGGGGGTGGAGTGGAAGAGGGAGTATGGTGGAGGACAGCCAGGCTAACCCCTTCGCACCTGAGATTCCTGCGTCACACTCCAAGATGGTATCTTAACTTCAAATGAGGATTGGGGGAGTGGAAATTAAGAGTTAGACTCAAAAGGAAAAGAGATCACATTGAGCTCTTCTTATGCAGATATATTCAATCTGTGCTAAGGGGCAGCTACTGATGGTAATAGCATTTGGCACCTCTTTTGGACCACTTCTGCTCAAAGTGTGGTCCCCAAACAAGCAGCAGCAACATCACTTGGGAGCTTGTCAGAAATGTCAACTCTCGAGGGCACTTCAGATTCACTGAATCTGAATCTCTGAGGGCGGGGCTTAGCAATGTGAGTAATGTCAAGCTTTCCAGGTGATGTTATGCATGCTCCAATGTGGGAAGCCTTGCTTTAGGTAGGCAGTCAGCCACACACAATGGAGACCTATGTCTTGGAACTCAAATCGGTCACTGCAGTCTAGTGAAGGGATAGATGAACTACTAAATATGAAACAAATCCAAACCAAGGTTTGAAATATAATGATCCACTGTCAGCCCTCTCCCACTCACTGAAAAACCCTCCCACAGCACCCTGTAACACCAACACAATGAATTCCCTTAGAGGAAGGGTCTTTTGACTAAAAGAGATTAATGATCATCACAATTGTAAACTTGGCCACTGACCCTTAAACAGATCTGTTCCTGATAATAATGCAAATAGAAACAGGGGTTTTCCTGTTTGAATTGGGCTTCAAACTCTTAAGAAATAAATATAATGAAAAGTCAGACATCCCTAGGTGGTGTGACTAAATTGGTTGAGTATCTCCCATGCACTGAGAGGTCACCAGTTTAATTCCTGATCAGGGCACATGCTTGGGTTTCAGCCTTGATCCCAGTAGGGGGCATGTAGGAGGCAGCCGATCAATGATTCTCTCTCATCAATGTTTCTATCTCTCTCCTCCCCAGCTTTCTCTTTCTAAAATCAATAAAAAATATTTTTAAAAAGAAAAATCAGATAGCCATTTATCTTACTGCATCCCAGTCAGCAAGCAATGGCTCCTACTGGAACAGTCCTGTTGGCCCAACCATACTGTCATTTTTAGTTCTGCAAAATAGAGAACTTCCACAGTCCAGGGGTGAGACTCATCAGGTGTTGCCCTTGTTTGCCTGTTGTGGTTGGCAAGTAGGACCCAACATGTTATCTTCCATTCACCTTATCATTCCTGCCCATTGTCATGAACTACACCCTGATACCCCATAGCTGCCCTTCTAGACAGCAGAAGGGTCTGAAGCACCCCAGCAAATTCTACAGGAAGGCTCCTGGGTCTACCATTTCCCTGAATCCAAAAACATATCTCATACAGTAGCAAAGCAGTTAAGGAGACAAAAATCCAGATACACTGGGTTGCAGTGAGCTGACAAGGCCTTGGGGAAAGCATTATTGCTCCTTAGCTTTTTGTGAGAGGTCCACAAATTTCTCATGAGCCAGGAGGCTCACGATAAGAATGGCCAAACTAAAGAACCAAACCAAAGTTCTTAAGGAAGTTGCCCCAGCTGCTGTTGGATTTCTTGCCCCTTCTTCTAGGTAGCATACTGACATTCTAGTGTATTGCACTGCTACTTGCCAAGTGGCTACCAGTCACTGGGCTGCAGTAGCCGTGCCCTATCTTCTCTTTCCCACTCCAGTAGGCCCATGGCACATATTTCTTATTGGATTATTAGGCCTGAGAAATCAAGTGTCCCCTAGGCTCCCCAAACAGGGGTTTCCAAGAAGGCACATGGGCTGCCTAGGGCATGAAGAAGGAGGCAGGGAGGCAGAACGGGGAGGACTCAAAGAAGGTTCAAGGTCAGAAAAAGTTGTTGTTGTTTTTTTTCACTAATAAATCAAATCACTCCAGCTCATTCCTGTTGCTCTTGGCTGGCAGGACTAAAAAATAACTCTGAGTCACCAATGCTACTCATGACAAGTGCTTCCTGTGTGGGATTTTGGGCATTTCTCTTCTGTTTTCTTGGCAGAAGGAAGAAAGCGACATGAAGGGATGGAAGAGGAAAGAGTTAAGCTACTATTACCAGGTTTTTAATCCAAAGCCCATTCATGCTGGCTGTTGATGTATTATTAAGTCCAGTAATGATACCTCCAAAGCACCTGGATGAAAAGCCCACAGGGTTCTTAACCATTTCCTTGCCAGATCTCCATATCTCCCACCAGGAGTACAGGGCCCTGCCATGTTCCTATGATGATGAGTCCTGACTCACGCCTTGTTCAATCCCACATTCCAAAGGAAAGACCTTCTATCTATCTTTCCTGACTTTTCCAAGGTAGCTTTCTAGGCTTCCTGCCTTCTAGTAAAGACAGAGGGAGAATGTCTGGTGACTAGAGAGCCGATAGGGTAGTTTTCCCAGGACTTGGGAGTTTCCTATGATGTGGGACTATCATTGCTAAAATTGGGACATTCCTGAGCAAATTGGGATATGTTGATCATTCCAGAGTTGAAAGCTGAGAGGACTTTGGTGGATGCCAGGAAGACAGTCCTGTGTTCTCAGTCTATGTTCTAGAAACAGCACTTCTCAAACAGTAATGTGCATATGAATCACCTGCTAAAATGCAGATTCTGATCCTATAGGTCTAGTCTGGAGCCTGAGATTCTGCATTTCTAACAGGCTCCCAGATGATAATGATATCATCATCAGGGATATATAATCACTATTTCATGGAGTCCACAAATCATATCAGAACATCTTCAGCCCTCTGATTTCTCTTCCATGCTTCAGCCCAGGAGGACAAAAAAGTCCTATTGGGTTGGCATGGCCAATATAGAACAGGGCACTACTGGCCACAGGTCTGCCAAAAGGAATCCCAGTTAGCAAGTTGAAAATACTGGTGTAGTTGGCACTGCTAGCCCAGACTTCCCTCTTCAACTCCTCTCCCTTGTTGCCTTTCATTTCAAAGCCCTGAAATTTAAAATACCTTTTCCCCCCAATCTAGAGCTAGAGGTATCCCTGTGACACAGTTCTGGTTGATGAATCATGTGCAGAAATCTTCTGGGAAATATAGATGGAAGACTGGGAAAGTTTACCTTTCATGACAAAAAGGGAAAAGATGTGACTGGTACCCTCTCCCTGCCTTTTTTCTCCCTAGAACATAGATGTGAAGCTCCAAGCTGTAGCAGCCATCTTACAACCATGAGGAATTTGTGAGACATGAAAACCAGCATTGTTTAGCCACTGAACCAATCTCTGCAGCTACCTACCTCCATACCGTTGGCTATGTGATAAAACTAAAACACCATTTTGTTTAACACCCCTGCCCCGAGAGTTCAGCTTTTCTATTCCTTGCAGTGCAATGCATTCCTAACTGGTACCACTAGTTTCCCTAAGTCAAATACTATTCCCATCAGATAGTCAGGGTGCTTATATACAGTCATGTACACTGTGTACTCCACGAGGCATAATTCACAATGCCTTTGGAGTTGTGCAGTACACAATCTGCGTTACCATACAGGGTAACCATGGAGGAAGTGTGGTGCATGGTGTTTAGAGCCAGTCCTTGGTAGAAAACCAGTCCCACTACTTACTTCCCTAATCGGCCCTGAAACAGTTATAAAATCGATCTGAGACTCAGTTTCCTCTCTATAAAGAGAAATAATGTCTCCTTGGGAGGATGCTTGTAAAAATTAAAGATATATGTAAAACGCTTGGCATGCAGCAGATACTCTATAAATAGCAGATATTATTACAGAAAACATCATATGATCTGTGCTGGCATCTGTTTGGAACACCTGCATTGAATGACTGCAGTGATTACAAGTGTCTCCTCCTCCCACAACTGCAGTGTGTCAGGCCCAGGCTACTGTCTGAGACTTTCTTTGGAGGGCTACAAGGAGTGCAGAGGATAGGGATGCAGGGAAGTAAGGGTGTGTATAGGGAAGAGAAGGATGTTGGTACATCAGGGAGACACATTGGGAAACTGCTCTACTCCATTTGATCACCGATACTTGTGTGTCTGCTGTGCCCTGCCATTTATGGGATCAGCAGTTTATTAATGGAGCTCCTGAACCCCACCATTGTGAAGCTGTGAATCCAGGAAATGTCCTGGGTTCACTGCCTCATCACAAGATCAAGAAGTTTCTAATAGATGTCATGGAAACAGGCCATCCTCTTTGTCCCAAGAGCTGTGTCCATAGGAGGGTGTGGGAACCACACAGTTTTGGGCATTTTGGAGTCCAACAGTCAACATCAAGACTGCTAGGATAGGGAAAAGTCTTCCTGACACACCATCCAGTTCACTTTAGTTATTAAAGCTAAGAGTTTGGCTTCTGCAGTTCAGTGAAAGCACTAGGATTTGAATGACAACTCAAGTGCCATCCCAAAAAGCATTCTCTGGTGTGGTTCCATTCATTCTTTCTATGAACATTTACTGGGCTTCTATGTGTGCCAAGAACTGTAATAGACCTTGTAGGGACCATATTCAATAAGACAAACAGAAATCTTGGCCCTCACAGAGCTTACATCCTAGTGGGGGAGGCAGGTAATAAACAAAATATGGACATGAAATATATAGTTTGTTAGGTGCTGATAAATGCTATGGAGAAAAATTAAGCGAGGAAGGGGCATTCAGAGAGCTTAGAAGGTGGTCAGGGAAAGCTTCACTGTGAAGCTAGATTTTGAAGGAGATGAAAGAAGGAGAGGTATTTAGATATCTGGTGAGTGTTTCAGGAAGAGGATCAGCAAAAGTGAAAACCCTAAGATAGAAGTACTTGGTGTGTTCTGGGAGCAGCCAGGAGGCCAGTGTATCTGGAACAAGGACAGAGTGAGGGGTGGGGGGGTGGGGAGAGAAATAGATGCTGGGGTAGACCACATAGGACCTTGTGGGCCACCCCAAAGTGAGGGCCTTAGCTTTTACCCTGAGTGAGATGGGTGACCTTGGATGGCTTTGAGCAGAGGAGGTGCACGATTTGACCTTTGTTAAAAGAACTCTTCTAGCAGTTGTGTGCAGAATGGACTAGAGCCTGGAGAGGAGGGAGACCATGGGGCCAGATTATTGTGGCTTGAGTGACCTCTCCCTGCTAGGCCTCAGATATTCAGTGTGTTGGGGTGGGGTTGGGGCAAAGAGAAGAACCCTGGGACATCCAATCGAACCACCTTTGTCCCTCCAGGTTGGAGCCACCTGGCTCACCTCTTGGTCAGCAGATGAGCTACAGACATGAGTGTTCAATGGCCACCCCATGGCTAAGTGACATCAAAATCCAGGTGCCCTGGGCCACATCCTGCCTTTGTCTGCACATTGCTACATGATGGTGCCACAACAAGCCAACCCAAGCATCTGCCAGCCTGATCTTTAACCAGAATCCTGACAAGCACTGAAACAATGAAAAATTCATATCTCCAGGACATAAACCTTAGAGGCAATACCAAGTCCAAGGAAGGTTTAAAATGTTTAGAAAGGGTTAAGTATGAGGTCCTGAACTAGTGCAGAATGCCATGTGAGGTGAACTGGTGAATTCCTTTTTGCCTTAAAGAACCAGCTACTTGGTGTGTGTGTGTGTGTGTGTGTGTGTGTGTGTGTGTGTGCGCAAAATGGTGAGAGAGCAGGAGAAAATAATTGTGTCTTTCAGCAGTTGTGGGGGGGGGTCTCAAGAAATCACCTCTTCACCTGTTTCTTTACATTTGTTTATACCACTTTAAGAAAAATTATAGACCTACGGATACCAGGATAAACGTCCTGCATTTGAACTTTGTCAAGTTCAAATTCAATCTTTCTTCCAAATCCTTCATGTTCTTTTACAGACATCCCTTCCTGACTCAAGGGACCTTGATCAAGTCTCCTACTCCAGACTGATATGTAGCTCCATTAAAATACATTTTTTCCTTTGCTGGTGTTTAGGGGCTTTGCAAATTCTCTCTCTACCCAGCCTTCTTCCTACACACACACACACACCCAAAACCCCAACTGTTTTTTCTGGTGCTGACATCAGCTGCGCCTTCACCTCTGAGAAAATTATGCGGAGCTGCTTCTTGGACAATCAGTAGTAGCCGTTTCTGTAAGGGACTATGGCAGCAGCTGCCCCCTTACACCACTCACTTCTGCCAAACAGGATCAAGCTGTTCTGTTGTACATGTTCTCACACTCACCGCTGTGAAAAGCTGGCTGTAATGCCATTGATGGAAGCTGACACTCTTGTCAGCTGAAGACCTCTAAACATAAACAAGAGTAAAGCCATGAACTGATCAGGAGAGGCAGCCGACAGCCTGTCTGCCTTTCTTTTTCATCCAGTGCGATGAGACCTACATGTTTGCTGACAATGAGTGCCTGGGACAATGAGATCTGGGAACAATGGGTGATCAGAACCACCATAGGACTTAAAGGAATAACTCAGCCTCTAGGGAAGTTAGAGACAGTGCTCTCTCACTTCCACATTTTCCAAAAGAGTCTGTTATTCACAGCCACTAACATAACCAACCCTGGAGACCAGCAAACACTAATGGGAAGCAGGCACTAAACTGGGTTGCTTTTCTGATGCTAATGTACAGCCTGGCCTTTTTTAAAAATGAGGGATCTACTCATCATTTAAAAAGAACAGGTCTCCTCCTACTCCCCAACTCCCCCAACTTTATTCTGCCTCATCACTGCTTCTCTGTTATTATCATGAAGACTTGTTTCCCCAAAATGTGTCCATAGAGATGGGAAACTTAATTTTCACAGGCATATGTCATCCCTTTTCTTAAACAAATGGGACAAGTATGATGAACAATAATGTACTTCAGCATTCATTATGTAGAGCAGTGGGGGGGGGGATCTTAACTCAACCCTCATTGACCTTAAAAGGGGGAAAGAAGCTTCTCATAGGGCCTGTTGTTGGCCCTCTCTCCATTTCCCTCTTTCCACAGCCTAGTTTTTATTTGGCAATTCTCAGGTTCCCTAGGATGGGCTTCTGTAAATCTTCTGAGGTTGTTTGAAGATCATGCATTTGCATATAAATTGTACATGGGTGCAGTGTGTGTACACATGTGTGGTATTGGGACCATGTAGACATGGCCATGTGTACATATGTGGATGTGTGTGAGCATGCACATGTGGGGCCCATGAATGTGTGTATATTTATGTATGTGCATGTGGTACATGTACATGTGTACACATGTGTCTCTAGCTTTTAGCAGAGTCTCAAATATCTCCTTCATGTTTTCTCCCATTTTCTCCATGTCAAGAAGCCATATGTTTCTACTACATTATTGCCTCCAGCCCCACCCCAGCCTTTGTCCTAGTTGTGTGCGCCCGCACGTGGTATTTCGTGGAAGAGCCACACTCAAGGGGCTAAAGAGCCGCATGTGGCTCGCGAGCCGTGGTTTGCAGAGCCGCAGTTTGCCAACCACTGTCCCAGTAGATCTGCAGATCTAACAAATAGATGGATTTCAGGAAATACTTGTTGAATGACTCTGAGTAGTTTGTTACATGGTAGTGAGGTGAGACCTATCAGCACCCCTGCAGAGAAATAAAATCTGACTCATCAAATCTGGTCCTCCTTCAGATCTTCTGGTTCTCAACGACCCCACCATTCCTCACAGCTCTTCATCCTTGACACCAACATGCCTAGCCACCCTCTCACTTGCCCCCATATATAAACAAGCTGCCAATATGTCTCTGGCACCTATTACTTCCTATGGAAACTGCAAAATGGCCCTTGGGTCATCCCCAACCATGCTGACTCTGGCTTGACCTTGCGACTTGCTTTGGTCCAAGAGACAATAGAAAACCTGACTCAAGCAGAGACATGCAGAAGCACTTGGGCTTCCAGGCTTGCCTTCTCTTGCTGCTAGGGGCCCTTTCAACACTATAGGGGCAAATGCAGGATAGTCTTCTAGAGGATAAGAGACCTCATGGAAAGGGGACCCATCCAATGCATCTGTCCAGGCTGAGATTCTAGCCCTGGAAGTGAGGTCTTTCTAGACCTTTCAGCCCTGACCAGGTTAGCCCAGACAAGATCTTCCCCAACCAATGTGTAGGATCACGGTAAAGAATAAGCATGTGTGCCTGTAAGTCACTAAGTTACCTCCACTTGATTTGCCCTCTAATCAGCAAGACTGCTTGTTTGGAGAGCAAATCTGGGCAGCAGAACAATCAGCAATCTCTATGCCAGGCAAGGACATGCTAAATGCCACTGTTACAACAAATGCTAACAGATACACCTCTGTTACTTCCCCAAAGCCACCACCTCTAATACTTGACCTCGTTGTTTTCTGACAGCTAAAAAGTCTACAGAAAACATTGAATTACATTTGATTATATATTTAGAAGTTGCTTTTTATTGAGAAAAATCAAAATATATGAAATCAGGGCCATCGTAGAAGTGCTAAGTTAAACAGATCACTTTAATGACAGCCTAGAAATAATGCAGTGCTTGGCACAGAGTGAGCTCTCAGTAAATATTGGCTGGATCTTGAGCTAATCTAATCTGACTCCCCATTCTAAAGATGAGAAAACAGAGGCCCAAGGAGGTTATATGTCTTCCATCAGTCTTAAAACTGATGACAGGCCTCATCTGCCACTAATTATAATAAAAAGGGAGTGTCTGGGTAACTTGTGACTTTCCTGAATCAGAGGGGTGGGGATAAGCCTCATCATTACACACAATCCACTGTTCCAAATCCACGGAGTCTGTCTTGTTCTTTGTCATTGGCACAGAGTAGGTGCTCAATTGATATCAAATGAGGACATGCATGTGGTAAACTTGCCACACTAAAAGAAAAATCTGCAGTTCCTACCTGCACGACCCTTTCTCTCCCCTCATACAGAATCATAGAAAATGTATCACCTTCCCAATGTGTTGAAAACGTTTAGCACTGAGTGCTCTGTAGCAAATGCTTAAATGATGAAAATGAAAGGAGCAGACTCCTCTTTGAGCCCCAGGGAGGAAAGCAGAGGCCTCCAAGAAGCCAAGGTGCATTGACTGCCCGCATTTATTTTATACTTCTTTCATTTCATTCAGTCAAGGTCAATCTCCACTTGATTTGCCCCCTAATCGGCAAGCTGCTTGCTGGGAGAGCAAATCTGGGCAGCAGAACAATGATCTCCATGCCAGGCAAGGATATACTAAATGCCACTTTCTCCTCCTCTCTTTTCTAAACTCCTTTCCACACAATCCTCCAATGGAGGCATCCAAGAAGAAAAAAAGTTTCTGCTAGAGAGATCAACCAAAGGACTTGTATGCATGCATGTAAGCATAAGCGATGGATGCAGACAACAGGAGGTGAGGGTGAGGGCAAGACTGGGGGAAAAAGGGGGCAATGGGGGGATAAAGACACATTTGTAATACCTTAATCAATAAAAATTTTTTTAAAAGTCTCTGCTCTCAAGCCCAAATATCTTTTGGTGCTTCTCAATTCCTTTTCTAATTTATACTGTATGTGTGCATACCTGTGCATGTGTGTACACACACGAGTGTGCTGTGTGTGCACGTGTGTTGTGCGAGATCCTTGTGGGCAAGAACTGCCTTATTCATAGCTCTATACCTAATACCAAGCACATGCCTGGCATTCAAAAATATGTGTTCTGTGAACCAATGAATGAATGGATTGTACTCAGAGGTTTCTCTGAGTGACCCTTTGAGATTCCACTGTGGTTACACCATGTAACCAAAACATAAATTGTGTGAGCTTGAAACAAAAGCCCCTATACCAGTTATTAAATTATTGTCTCTCAGTTACAAATCTACCCTTCTATACACTGCTCGGTGATGGTGATACTGGGGCTGTGGCTCCACATACTTTCTTCCTGCTTTCCTAGCTGTTCCCTCTTGGGCTCTGCCAGTAAGGACAGCTAGAGAGAAACTGGTAGGATGTAGGCAGAAAGGATTTGTGCCTCTCTTTGCTTCCAATTCACATGAGCATCTCCTTAGTTATACCCCTTCATTTGAGCAGTAGCCACTGGTTCCATAATCTAGCTGTTTTGTAGTGGGGGGGGGGCAGCAATCCCAGAACTAGCCTTGTTGTGCCCCCTCTAAGACACCAACATAAGCCAGGCAGCATTTCAAGATATCACCTCCAAACTTCTAAGTTTTTATAACCTCCACCTCTTCCCTTTGTTCCCCTAGTCCTGGGGTGGTCACTGCTTCTTGAAGTTCCCATCTCTGTTTTACTTTTTGCCTTTTCAGCTTTCTAATGCCTATTTAACCAATGACTTCTGTCAAAATAACTGGTATCATTGTTCTTCTCCTAGCTGAATCCTGACTTATATGGGAACTGGGGTGTTTCTAGGAGCAACAGTGCCTTGTGTACTCTCCCAAAAGATTAGAATTCCGGCACAGTGAACTCTACTTAGTCTAGAGTAGGATCTTCCAAATTTGGCTAGAGCCAGTTTTCTTGAGAAAACTGGCTGGTATCT